>NC_056458.1:14786580-15146080 GCF_018296145.1 Oncorhynchus tshawytscha
TGGGGAGGATAACCTACCTTCCAATTAAAGGCAATGCATTTCTTAGCTGCTGCAAATGCTAGGTTACACAGTTTCTTCTGATAACAGTCTCCAGTATTAACATTTCCAAGCAAACAAAAACAGGGAGAAGGGAGAATAGGACATGCTGAGATAAAATAACACACTCTTTGCCATAATTCACCCAGCCTTCACAAGACCATACCATATGCAAATGTGTCCCCCTTTGTGTTTTCAGCAGAATAAGACCATTTTTGAGTGCATGATATTCAGTTTCACTTAAACTGCAGTAATGTATGTCTGAGATTATATGCACATGACTGAGCATTCTAATGTACAGTATCTTTATCCATTCATCATCACCTATAGCATCTCCCAGGTCTTCCTCACATTTTTGTTTGACATGTTTTGTATCATTGAAGCCTCTATCAACTCTTGATACAGTTTGAAAATCAACTTTAGAGGTTTGTCAGACTGCCTTAAAATAGTTTCAATCTTTGAAGCTTCTTGCTTGTCCAGTGTTTGCTGCACAGAGAGAATGAACTGTTGTATCTGAAAAAGTTCACCTCTGCGCCGTCACAGACTGGCTTCCCTGGCTGCCTGACCTTGATGAGACCCCTGTCACCACCTGATCTTACTCAGATGATGTATGACAAAGAATTACCTTGGTGTACATTTATGCACTATATTATCCAAGAATAGAAATGATTCAATAATTGAAATGACCATTATTCCCAGATCCCAGACTATACCCATCAACTCAAGATGGAACTTTGTATCCATTCACTGATTGTTATAATATAATTTTGAAAATCACCTGAGCTCCATAGACTGGTCTTCCCTGGCTGTCTGATCCTACAACTGTCACCATCTGATCCTGCTAAGACATGATCAGCATAGTGTTGTGTACTTACTGTGCACCATGACAGTGAAGCCTATCGAGCTGTCTATACTGTGTCGGTGTGAAAAGTAAGGAATTAGCTAAGGAAACTGAGAGCTCAATAGCGTTACATTGCTATACCGACTAATAAAAACTCACATTGTGATGAAAAACGTCAGAATATTGGTCTTCAATTGTATGGACGCTGGTTTCATCGTTTTATTCAAGTCTAGTGGGATTGAGGGAAAATTAATAGCTAAAGTTATTGAGCTAGCTAACGTTAGCCAACTTTTGGCTGGGTCTAGCTAATGGTACATCATCAAATGTACTTATGTTGAAACAAAGGCTACATAACATTTCCATACACACAACAGCTGTCAGATACTGCTACCTGACAGACAGCTAGATGCTAGCTAGAGCTGACCTGGCTGTGGTAGCTACTAGCTAGCTGAGATTAGTGAATTAACTTCAGTCAAGATTGGATGAAACATTAGCAAACGTAACATTTCAGTAACACTACCAGCTCAGCACTGGGAATATTTTTTTTTCTTCTGTCAAACAGCAGTTACCTTGCCAGCTAGATCAGTCAACTAAAGAGTAGCCAGTTTCAGCACTGCTTGCTTTTACACCTCATAGAAAAAAACTCAACACAGAGTAGCTGCCTCTGTTCATCTCTCCCGTGCTGGTCCTATAAGCAAAGCTTGCCTTCACACAGCCTGTCCGCATGCTCTACGGTGTCAATTTCAGAATGTGGGGGGTGGGAGGGAGGGGGATCATGTCCTGCCTGTCCCCAGTAAAAGTTGCACCCATAGTATGGCCTAAAAAGCCTTGCAGTGGTACCAGTTCCACATTTTTGTTTTATTTATTTATTTACCCTTATTTGAATAGTTAAGTCAGTTCAGAACAAATGCTGTTACAATGAGAGCCTACCCCAGCCAAACCCTCCCCTAACCCGGACGACGCTGGGCCAATTGTGCGCCGCCCAATCACAGCCGGTTGTAATACAGCCCAGGATTGAACCAGTGCCTTGTGTGTGCCTTTTTTATGCTTGTGACATTTTTTCATACAACTTATAACAATGCCTTCTCAAATCCAACTTTCCATTTCGGAAAACTTTAATAATTCACTGAATTAATGCAAATGTTTTAATCAGTGCTTTACCATAGACACAAGAATAACACTGTGGTCCCAAGATAGAGAGGGGATATTCTCGCAAGTAACCACAAATCCCTGCATTCCCATTTCTCCTTCAAAACGGAATAATTCGTTTTGTTCACAGGAGATGTAAGGCTGCCATGGTTTCAAACCAAATGTTGCAATAGAAGGCCAAGAAACTACAATGTCAGCCATTGATCACCAAGTGTTCAAAGCCCACACGACCAAGAAGTCTTACTGTACATTTCTATTTGATTAAAATTCCAGCAGAATTGAGCGTGTGTGGTGACATCAGGAACAATGCAGAGTTCAAAGGTCTCATTCTCTCTATGCGGTGGATGGCTTTAAACATTAGTGTTAAGCCTATGGCATTATAATATACCACAAACATAAGGTAAAGAGCTGTTTCATTTTGCACTACAATTGGCTTTAAAAATAAATACAATCTATTTAGAAATTAATGAAAGTACTGACGAAGGTAAACAATTTCTTTAGAAGACAGAACATGTGATGTTTGCAAAGCACATCATAAGCTTTTGTAAGAAGAAATGTATCAATCATATGGTCTAAATTGTCCCTCTCTTTTCTCTCAGTGGGACTCCATAATATACTTGTATAAATAAACTAAAAATACTATCAGCTATTCAGAGGGGAGTCTCATACGCACCATTTTTTCCAAGCAGTTGTTGAAACTTAATCCAACCACTCATTAACAAATTAAAAGAGCATTGAAGAACAAAACACTCAACAGTAGCCTTGTAGTGGTCAAAAGTGTACAGATTCCAGAAGTGATTGAGAGTTAGAGTTACACAAATCCAAGAAAAATATGTTTCAAACAGGCAAAATAAAATCAGTTAAGGAAACAGAAGCCATGAACTCCAAAGTTATGGCCACTATTCTATATGCGAACGACCGTACCAGCCTAAAATAACCTGGCCTTCCTGACACCTTTCATGCTGAAAACCATCTGGTTCCTCTTGAACAAATGTCCCACCTCAAACACTCCACCCCCTTTCAGGAGGGCCATACCATTTGAGCTAGTGAGGGGCCTTAAAATGGCCTTAACAACCACAACTAATACAGAAAGATATTTCCTTTCTTCCTTTCAAACTACAACTGATGGCGCAATTGTATATTTGTTATAACTAGCCTACATTTAGGCCTAATACTGAGAAAACAAAAAGTCTATATACAGTGAGTGCAAATGAGGTAAGATAAGGGAGGTAAGGAAATAAATAGGCCATGGTGGCGAAGTAATTACAATATAGCAATTAAACACTGGAATGGTAGATCGGCAGAAGATGAATGTGCAGTTAGAGATACTGGGGTGCAAAGGAGCAAAATAAATAAATAAATACCAGTATGGGGATGAGGTAGGTAGATAGATGGGCTGTTTACAGATGGGCTATGTACAGGTGCAGTGATCTGTAAGCTGCTCTGACAGCTGGTGCTTAAAACTAGTGAGGGAGATGTGAGTCTCCAACTTCAGAGAAGTTACGAGAGTGCTACGAGTGGGTGCTGCTATGGTGACCAGTGAGCTGAGATAAGGCGGGGCTTTACCTAGCAGAGACTTGTAGATAACCTGTAGCCAGTGGGTTTGGCGACGAGTATGAAGCGAGGGCCAACCAACGAGAGCGTGCAGGTCGCAATGGTGGGTAGTGTATGGGGCTTTGGTGACAAAACGGATGGCACTTTGATAGACTGCATCCAGTTTGTTGAGTAGAGTGTTGGAGGCTATTTTATAGATGACATCACCGAAGTCGAGGATCGGTAGGGTGGTCAGTTTTGCTTTGTTGCGATATAGGAAGCCGATTCTAGATTTAATTTTGGATTGGAGATTCTTAATGTGAGTCTGGAAGGAGAGTTTACAGTAACCAGACACCCAGGTATTTGTAGTTGTCCACGTATTCTAAGTCAGAGCCGTCCAGAGTAGTGATGCTGGACGGGCGAGCAGGTGCGGGCAGTGATTGATTGAATAGCATGCATTTAGTTTTACTTGTGTTTAAGAGCAGTTGGAGGCCACGGAAGGAGAGTTGTATGCCATTGAAGCTTGTCTGGAGGTTAGTTAACACAGTGTCCAAGGAGGGGCCAGAAGTATACAGAATGGTGTCGTCTGCGTAGAGGTTTATCAGAGAATCACCAGCAGCAAGAGCAACATCATTGATGTGTACAGAAAAGAGAGTCGGTCCGAGATTTGAACCCTGTGGCATAGCCATAGAGACTGTCAGAGGTCCGGAAAACAGGCCCTCCGATTTAACACACTGAACTCTATCAGAGAAGTAGTTGGTAAACCAGGCGAGGCAATCATTTGAGAAACCAAAGCTGTCGAGTCTGCCAATAAGAATGTTGTGATTGACAGAGTCGAAAGCCTTGGCCAGGTCGATGAATACGGCTGCACAGTAATGTCTCTTATTGATGGCGGTTATGATGTCGTTTAGAACCTTGAGCGCTGCTGAGGTGCACCCATGACCAGCTCTGAAATCAGATTGCATAGCGGAGAAGGTATGCTGGGATTCTAAATGGTCAGTAATCTGTTTGTTAACTTGGCTTTCGAAGACCTTAGAAAGACAGTGTAGGATAGATATAGGTCTGTAGCAGTTTGGGTCTAGAGTGTCACCCCCTTTGAAGATGGGGATGACCGCGGCAGCTTTCCAATCTTTGGGAAATATAGAGATCATAGCTTTCCCTTGGATTCACCTGGTCAGTATATGTTCTGGAAAGAGCAGGTGTTCCTAATGTTCTGTACACTCATTGTATCTCTGAAGCTGTCACAAATGTTCTCAAACCAAACATTATGTACTGTAGCCTGTGTGAGCTCTGTTCAGACAACCAACTTTTTGAAACAACAAGTCAACAAGCCAAATTTGACGAGAGTAAACAACGTACAGGTAACTGCCAAAATAAAAGAAACACCAACATAAAGTGCCTTAATATGGCGTTGGGCCACAACAAGCACCCGAAACAGCTTTTATCTCCAGGCCATCAGACTGTTAAATAATCACCACTAACCGGCCTCCGCCCAGTACCCTGCCCTGAACTTTAGTCACTGTTATTAGCCGGCTACCATCTGGTACTCACCTTAGAGACTGCTGCCCTATATGTACATAGTCATTGAACACTGTTTACATACTATTTTACCCACTTCATATGTCTATACTGTATTCTAGTCAAGGCTCATTGTATATAGCTACTGCTGTACACACCTTTCCTTTCCCACTGTTGCCAGTGCATGTCAGAGCAAGAACCAAGCCATGAGGTCGAAGGAATTGTCACTAGAGCTCCGAGACAAGATTGTGTCGAGGCACAGATCTGTGGAAGGGAACCAAAACGTTTCTGGTTCACCGTCCAACAGCATAATGACCCTACGCACAAAGCCAAGACAATGCAAAAGTGACTTCGGGACAAGTCTCTAAATGTCTTTGAGTGGCCCAGCCAGAACCCAGACTTGAACCCGATCGAACATCTTTGGAGAGACCTGAAAATAGCTGTAAAGCAACGCTCCCCATCTAACCTGACAGAGCTTGAGAGGATCTGCAGAGAAGAATGGGAGAAACTCTCCAAGCTTGTAGCGCCATACCCAAGAAGATTCAAGGTTGTAATCGATGCCAAAGGTGCATCAACAAAGTACCGAGTAAAGGGTCTGAATACTTATGTAAATGTCATGAGGGGAAAAAACAGTTTAATACATTTTAGAATACATTTTAGAATAAGGCTGTAACCTAACAAAATGTGGAAAGTCAAGGGGTCTGAATAGTTTCCGAATGCACTGTATAATTTAAATTGCAGACTCTGACATTGCTCATTCTAATATTTCTATATTTCTTAATTCCTTTCTTTTTTCGATTTGGGTGTATTGTTTTCTATTGTTAGGTATTGCTGTATTGTTGGAGCTAGGAACATAAGAATTTAGTGATACTTGCGATAATGTAACATTTAATTTTAATTTGGGTGGGGTTTGGGGTGTTAAATAACATACTTCTTCTTCACATTTTTCCTTCTACTTGTTCTGTCCCGGTCTGTACATTATCTTTGCCTTTTGAGAGGTCGAGCTCTCAAGGCCAACGGACCTCGCTGTTACCATATTGTAGAGCAACAAAACCTTCCACATAAAGCTCCGCAATAGTACACTATATGATGGGATACTCTTCATAAGTATCTTCAGATCTGATAGTTCTAGCCGAGGTAAAGCCATTAGTGCCTGATATTCATGATCAGATCAAAGTTCAGAAGCAGTTTGGAACTTTCTCTTCATTTTCCATTTATATGACTAATCCATGACAGACATTTCCTTACATACAGGCAGATAGGTTCAGAGGGAAGTATGGACTTCTGGGAAACTACAGTGAATATGTAAATCAGACAGCAATGGGAAAAGGTGTGGTACAGGGGAGCTGATCTCTCAGGAAATCCTCCTAAACACGTGTCTGCTTCACTGATCTTTTTCATTGCAGAATATGTTCGATAGGTGAAAATAAATCTGCTATTTTACCCTGTACTAGTCAAACACAAAAAAACGCACAAATTGTCACATTGCTCACGTGTCCTAAACCTGCAGCTGCACCTCAAATTAAATTTAGGAAAATAAATGCAACAGAATGAGTAACTACAAATCAATCATAGAAAACGCCGGACCACACACTATTTATAGTCTCTTCTTCTACCAGTATCAGGTAAGACCCAGGTAAGACCCAGGTGCACACAGTGTCGAAGTAACAAAAGTTTATTAAATTAAACACGGGCAGGCAAAGGTACAGGACGCCAGGCAGGCTGAGGGTCAAGGCAGGCAGAGGTCGGTAATCCAGAGTAGTGGGGCAAAGGTACAGGACGGCAGTCAGGGTCAGGGCAGGCAGAGGTCGGTAATCCAGAGTAGTGGGGCAAAGGTACAGTACAGCAGGCAGGCTCAGCGTAAAAGCAGGCAGAAAGGTCAAAACCCTGAAAACAACTAGAAAACAGGAACTATAGACAAGACAGGAACAAGGGGGAAAACGCTGGTAGGTTTGATGAACAAAATGAAGCTCCCCCCCCCCTCCCCCGGAGGTGCACCACCAGGCATCCTATCTGGGCGCATACCTGGTTGACCGCGGTGTCGTCATTGGAAATCTGCGATGAGGCCTGGGTCCAGGATGTTTCTGGCGGGGACCCAGCACCTCTCCTCTGGGCCATAACCCTCACAGTCAACCAGGTATTGGAACCCCCTGCCCTGGAAATAGGAGACAAAGGGCTGTGAGACATGGGTTTAACTCTGGACACCTGAAAGGTAGGATGTATACGAAGGGTCCAGGGAAACAGAAGATGGGGCTAATGTTTTTGGAGATGGGAAATGGGCCAATAACCCGGGGTGAGAGTTTGCAGGATTCCACCCCTAGGGGCAGATCCCGGGTGGACAGCCATACACTCTGCCCCGAGACGATACCGGGGAGCCGGGGTCCAGTGGTGATCCACTTGTTGTTGATACCTGGAGGTGGTCTTGAGGAGGGCCGACCGGGCTCTCCTCCAGGTACAACGACAGCGGCGGACAAACATCTGGGCAGAAGGTATGCTGACATCTTCTTCCTGCTCAGGGAAGAGCGAGGGCTGATGCCCCAGGGAACACTCAAAAGGAGATAGGCACATGACAGAGCAGGGAGGGGGTTGCGGGCATATTTGACCCACACCAGCTGCTGGCTCCAGGTGTTGGGGTTGGCGGAGACCAGGCAGCGCAGAGTAGTCTCTAGGTCCTAGTTGGCTCGTTCCGACTGGCCATTGGACTGATGGTAGAACCCGGAGGACAGGCTGGCCGATAATCCAATGAGGGTGCACAACGCCTTCCAGAACCTTGGACGAAAACTGAGGGCCCTGGTCAGAGGCCATGTTGACTGGTTGTCCATGGATCCAGAAGACATGCTGCACCATGAGCTGGGCCGTATCTTTGGCAGAGGGTAGTTTTGGGAGAGGAATGAAGTGGGCGGCTTTGGAAAACCGATCCACCACCCATCAAGATGGCGGTGTTGCCATCAGATGTGGGAAGACCCGTGACAAAGTCCAGGGAGATGTGAGACCAGGGACGGTGAGGGACAGGCAGAGGTTGGCGGAGACCAGCCAGAGCTTATTGAACAGTCTTGTTTTGTGCACAAACCGTGCAAGCGGCAATGAATGTGGAGACATCAGGGACCATGGTAGGCCACCAAAAGCGCCAATCTTTTGTCGCACAAAAGCCAATCTCCGACAGGAGCCCGGGTGGCAGGTCAGTCTGGAGGAGCGGGCCAACTTCAGGACCACGGAGCAGACTGCATCAGGCACAAACATTCGTTTATCTGGTCCAGGGCAGAATGCTAGGACAGGACCACCCCCAATCCTACATCAGAACCATTGGCCTCCACCAGGATGAATCAAGATGGGAGCAGTGGTGAAGTGGTGTTTGAGGTCCCGGAATGCCCGGTCAACAACAGGGGACCATGTGAATGGAACCTTGGGAGAGGTGAGTGCTGACAGGGGGGAAGCCAGGGTGCTGTAACCCCGGCGATTAAAGTTTGCGAACCCCAGTAACATTGCAGCTGCACCCTGGATGTAGGCTGGGGACAATTCACCACCGCTCTCACCTTCCCGGGATCCATCTGGACACTCACAGCAGAGATGATATACCCCAGAAAGGGGATGGTGGAGCGATGGAACTCACACTTCTCTGCCTTAACAAACAGCTGATTGTCCAGGAGGTGTTGAAGAACCTGTCGGACATGGAGCACATGTTCTTGAGGGGAGCAGGAGAAGATGAGGAAGTTATCACTGTAGACGAAGACGAACCATTTCAACATGTCGCGAAGAACATTTACCAGAGCCTGGAACACAGCAGGGGCATTGGTGAGGCCAATTGGCATGACCAAATACTCGTAGTGGCCACTGGCCATGTTGAAGGCGGTCTTCCACTCATCCCCCTCCCGTATCTGCACCAGGTGGTAGGCGTTCCGTAGATCCGCCTTGGAAAATATGGTGGCACCCTGGAGCAGCTCAGAGGAGATGAGTGGTAGCGGGTAGCGGATCTTCACCGTTATGTCATTGAGTCCCCGGTAGGGTCTTGTCCTCCACAAAGAAGAAACCTGCGCTGGCGGGAGAGGACAAAGGACGGATAAATCCTGCAGCTAGGGAGTCCCCAATGTAGGTCTCCATAGCCATGGTCTCCAGTCCCGACAGCGAGTACATTCATCCCCGGGCGGAGTGGTGCTAGGGAGAAGGTCAATCCCGCATTCATATGGTTGGTGCAGCGGAAGCCCTGGCCTTGTTGAACACCTCCCAAAGGTCCTGGTACTCTGCAGGAATGGCAGAGAGGTCTGGGGCAGGTTGAGCTGACTTCAGACAATGTACGTGGCAGAACTCCAGGACTCCAGAACTCCAGGACTCCAGCCCATGATTGCACCAGTAGACCAGTTGATGTGGGGATTGTGTCGCTGGAGCCAGGAGAATCCCAAAACCACAGGAATCTGAGGAAACTTGATGAACAGAAATTTAAGAGTCTCGCTGTGATTCCCTGACACCGTAGGTTGATGGGAGTGGTATTATTAGTGATCCGGAATATAGCGCGCCTGTCCTGCACTCTAACATCCATGGGAATGGAGAGGGGCTAAGTGGGGATGTTCAGCTCAGAAGCCAGTGTGGCGTCCAAAAAGCTCTCATCAGCCCCAGAGTCAATGAGGACCCAGAGAGATTTAGACTGGTTTCCCCACAGCAGAATGGCATGAAAAGGGTTTTTAGCAAGGGAAACTGAAAAGTTTTCCATATGGGCCACCAGCGTCATTGCTCCGACCGGTGAGCCTGGTCTTTTAAAGGATAAGAGGACACAAAATGACCAAGAGTCCCGCAATACAGACAACTCTTCGTGTTGATCCTGTATTGCAGTTCCGCTGGCGACAGCCCAGCTCTGCCTAGTTGCGTAGGCTCGGGAAGCGGTGACTCAGCCGTCTTCGGGGGACGTTGGGAAGCCTCGGGTTCTCTCGGCAACGGGACCGTCGGGGACTTCAGGGATGACTCGGAGGCAAGGTGGATTCCCTGTACGTGCGAGTGAAATCGAATATCCTCTCCCACTGTCGTTTCCGTAATCGCCCATAGATTCGGATGGTCAAAGCGATGAGGGAATCGAGATCCGTAGGTAACTCCCGAGCGGCAAGCTCATCCTTGACCTCCTCTGACACGTTGTGTAGGAACATATCGAACAGCGCTTCCTGGTTCCGAGCACTCACCGCTGCCAACGTCCGGAAATGCATCACATAGTCTGCCACACTGTGGGAGTCCTGTGAAAGGTATATTAGCTTCTGGGCAGCTTCTCTCCCGGAGAACGGGGCATCAAAAACCTTCTTCACCTCTCCCACGAACCCCTAAAAGGCTAATGCATATAGCCGGCTGACGTTCCCATACAGCAGTATTCCAGGTGAGAGCCCTCCTGGACATCAGAGTGATGAGGTAGGCTACCTTGGAGTGATCCGAGGGGAAGGATGAGGGCTGAAGCTAGAAGATGAGGGCACACTGAGCTAGAAACGCCCAACAGGTGCTTGGCTCTCCATTGAAGCGTTCCGGGGTGGTAAGCGGGGCTCCCGAGAAGGTGGAGTGACCGATGAGACGGCACTACTAACAGCTGAGTTACTGAAGGGCTGTGAGGTTACCACCGTGGTAAGCTGGCTCCCAGACAACTGGCGGAATTGCTCCAGCAAAATGTACAACGCCCGGTCATGGTGTTTAGCCAACATTTGGACCCCCTCCATAAGGCCACAAAGTAATTCCTTGTGCCTACCGATGGTGGCTCCTTGGGAGGAGATGGCGTTGCGCCGCTGGCCCGGGTCTACTGGGTCAGTCATGGCCAATTCGTACTATCAGGTTTGAAGGTAAGACCCAGGTGCAGACAGTGTTGAAGTAACAAAAGTGTATTAAATCGAACATGGTCAAGCAGGCTCAGGGATTAACAAAACAAACTGGCAACAGAGAACACGGGTATAAATACATGGGATAGAAGATGGGCAACACCTGGAGGGGGTGGGGGGGTGGAGACAATCACAAAGACAGGTGAGACAGCTCAGGGTGTGACAACCAGGATGATATGTGCCCAATACTTCACCACCTTTGTCATTCCTCAAATAACATCTGATGCTGTGTGTCCACCACACGGCTGCACAAAACTTTCTATCACCCTCGTTTTAAAACAACACCTTAATTTAAAACATGCTGGGTGTCTGTCTATGCATTTTAGTAGTCCGTCTGAGGGCACCTGAAGACAGCGTGAGCTTGTGCTTAACAAACAATGCATCAGATAGTCTCTCATTCCAATTCCATCTCAACAGGATTTGTCCTTCTTACTTTGTGCATCTTCTGCCCTAACCACTGAATCATACCACCGACTATAGAACATGAGAATTTGTGGAAATCCTGTGAGAATTGAACATGCTTTTTCAGTGATATAGAGGAGAAACACTTTCACAAGACAGGTATAGAATAGGGACAATCATCAATTTCCATCACCTTTCCATCACCTTTCACCTGTCAGAAAAAGAGCATTACCATAAATAAGATGCTTAAATTAGTGCTCACATGATAAAGCCCTTGCAATTACAAGTAGGCCTGCCCTAATGTACATTTGCATTCTGACATAGAGTCCTGTGCATGAAACTAGGTGTATAATCCACCCACATATGTTTTCCTAAACATTGAAGGTATCACTGAAACGCCATTCCATTCGCTCCATGCTGGTCATTCTTATGAGCCATCCTCCCCTCTGCAGGCTCTTGTGCACTGAAAGTAGCAATAACATAATCAAAGTATTTGTTTAAAGGAGACCCTTCTAATCTGTTTTACATTTGTGCTTTTTTAGAAGCTTTGAAATATTTTAAAAGTACAAAAAGCACTGCCCTTAGCCCCCTCACTATGTTAGTAATGGCACTTGGCTATCTCTAGGGAAATAATGGCCCATAATCCTGAGTCTGAAATTGGACAGTAGCTGTTGGTTTATTAAGACCATATAGCTCTTTCTACTATACAACTGGTTTCAAATGGGTTCAAATGAAAAGGATAAGAGGAAATCACAGAGATAATGAAAAAAAAGTTGCACAAAAGGGACTGCTCGTGTCGTTGCATTTCACAATATGGGAAGCATGTCTTCCTGTTGTTAGCAAAATAAACATGATATACCACAGCTACTGCAGCTCATGAGACAATAGTGTTGTGAAGGCTACGTTATGGCTGGGTTCCCGGGGTAGCTTCCTATTTGGAGCCTGCTGATTAGACCAAACAACCCTTCTATTACAAGAGATGGTTGTAAATCATCTGGACATCAAATTCAATCAAATTGAATTTGTCACATGCGCCGAATACAACAACAATACCTTACAGTGAAATACTTACTTAACCAACAATGCAGTTTTAAGAAAATTAAGTGTTAATAAAGCATTTACTAAAATAAATAAACATTTAAAATAAAGAAGAAAAATGGCATCATGAGGGAGGAATATTATGTGGCTATATTGAAGCAACATTTCAAAACATCAGTCAGGAAGTTAAAGCTTGGTCGCAAATGGGTCTTCCAAATGGACAATAACCCCAAGCATACCACCAAAGTTGTGGCAAAATACCTTAAGGACAACAAAGTCAAGGTATTGGAGTGGCCATCACAAAGCCCTGACCTCAATCCTATAGAAAATGTGTGGGCAGAACTGAAAAAGTGTGTGTGAGCAAGGAGGCCTACAAACCTGACTCAGTTACACCAGCTCTGTCAGGAGGAATCGGCCAAAATTCACCCAACTTATTGTGGGAAGCTTGTGGAAGGATACCCGAAACGTTTGACCCAAGTTAAACAATTTAAAGGCAATGCTACCAAATACTAATTGAGTGTATGTAAACTTCTTACCTACTGGGAATGTGATGAAAGAAATAAAAGCTGAAAAAATCCTTCTCTCTACTATTATTCTGACATTTCACATTCTAAAAATGAAGTGGTGATCCTAACTGACCAAAGAAAGGGAATTTTTACTAGGATTAAATATCAGGAATTGTGAAAAACTGAGTTTAAATGTATTTGACCAAGGTGTATGTAAACTTCCAACTTCAACTGTACATGCACTGTAGGTTAAAGTGACTATGCATGGATCATGAACAGGGAGTAGCAGCAGCGTAAAAATGGGTGTGGGGGGGGACAATGCAAATAGTCCGACTAGCCATTTGATTAGCTGTTCAGCAGTCATATGGCTTGTGTGTAGAAGCTGTTATGAAGCCTTTTGGACAAAGACTTGGCACTCCAGTACTGCTTGCCATGTGGTAGCAGAGAGAACAGTTTATGACTAGGGTGGCTGGAGTCTTTAGCCATTTTTATGGCCTTCCTCTGACACCGCCTGGCACCGCCTGGTATAGAGATCCTGGAAAATTTCACTATACATTCTCAGCAGAAACCCTTGTCCATGATAACTTTATTTTGACTTTGAAACATCTTGACCTAGGCCCATTTCGAGATGTAGGCATATTCCGTGAAGTCATTTGTAGTTATGTCCTGTATTCCACGAAGATAAAGCACTCCCTCTGAACATTTAAATGTAGCCCTACACCGCTGAGGTACATATGATGGCCCACACCTTCCAAGAAGGGCATGGCACACGACGCGTAGCCTATATCCACTCTCTGATGTGGTGTGGGATATACATTTTTTGGCTATAATTGTCCTGCAAATCCTGATGCCTAGTGGATTTAAAACAGCAGTGTAGGTTTACTTTGAAGATGAACAACAATTGATCTTCTGAAATACTTCTATACTCCACGTGACTGCCACTTTCTAAATCAAGTGGCAACCCTTCTTTTCGGGCACACTACTGTGCAAATGAAATGCTCCTCTGAGTACCATATGTAGTGCTACTACCTGCAATTGAATACCTATGTTTTTCTTCCAGAAGACCAGCTGATGGTAATACACATCTAACCTATTAGACAACATGGCCAACAACAACAAAAGAGATGCACATATTTTGCTCCCACTGCTCAGATCCTAAATCAATTTCATCTGAATGATAGTCAGTCTGTTATCCTTACCTCCATTCTTGTAGTCCCATGATGAGGACATCACCTGAAAGAAGGAAAATAGTGCATCTAATTTTCCATATTTGGGTTAAGATGTAATGTTTTGCAGCATCAAATGCAGTAACTTCTTATTTATTTTCAAAAGTATGATATGACATTTGAAATGTGGTGTAAACCCTTATGAAAAAAGATTGCAGTCGGAGTGTAGTACAACTGCAGTATGCTGCAGATACTGCATCCAAAATAACCCTTTTTTTATTGCAGTCATTTTGCATTACACTGCAGTTATTCTGCCATTACTGTGTCCATAATATCACAGTCGACTGCAGTTACTGCACTTTTACTGCAGTTTCAAAACAGCAATATTTTTTTGTAAGGGAATACATTGTTAGAAAACATTATTTAGGTTACAACTTTGTTATGTTAGTCATAGAGGGCCAACATTCTTGAAGTAAAATTAGAGAAATTAAGTAAGACTTGAGAAATGTACTAGACTGTGACATCTATACTCAACAAAAGGAAACACTTGTCACGCCCTGATCTGTTTCACCTGTTCCTGTGATTGTCTCCACCCCCTCCAGTGTATTTATCCCTGTGTTTCCTGTCTCTCTGTGCCACTTCGTCTTGTATGTTTAGTCAAGTCAACCAGTGTGTTTTTCCCATACTCCTTTTTGCTATTCTCCTTTTTCTAGTCCTCCTGGTTTTGACCCTTGCCTGTTTCTGGACTCTTTACCCGCCTGCATGACCATTCTGCCTGCCTTGACCACAAGCCTCTCTGCCACTCTGTACCTCCTGGACTCTGATCTGGTTTTGACCTTTTTGCCTATCCACGACCATTCTCTTGCCTACCCCTTTTTATTATTAAACATTGTAAGACTCCAACCATCTACCTCCTGTGTCTGCATCTGGGTCTCGCCTTGTGCCTTGATACTACTATTCTATGTACAGTGAGGGAAAAAGGTATTTTATCCCCTGCTGATTTTGTACGTTTGCCCACTGACAAAGAAATTATCAGTCTATAATTTTAATGGTAGGTTTATTTGAACAGTGAGAGACAGAATAACAACAATAAAAAAATCCAGAAAAACATACGTCAAAAATGTTAGAATTTGATTTGCATTTTAATGAGGGAAATAAGTATTTGACCCCCTCTCAATCAGAAAGATTTCTGGCTCCCAGATTTCATTTATACAGGTAACGAGCTGAGATTAGGAGCACACTCAAAGGGAGTGCTCCTAATCTCAGCTTGTTACCTGTATAAAAGACACCTGTCCACAGAAGCAATCAATCAGATTCCAAACTCTCCACCATGGCCAAGACCAAAGAGCTCTCCAAGCATGTCAGGGACAAGATTGTAGACCTACACAAGGCTGGAATGGGCTAAAAGGCCATCTCCAAGTTGCTTGGTGAGAAGGTGACAACACTTGATGCAATTATTTGCAAATCTCCCTTGGCCTGGGGCTCCATGCAAGATCTCACCTCGTGGAGTTGCAATGATCATGAGAACGGTGAGGAATCAGCCCAGAACTACACGGGAGGATCTTGTCAGTGATCTCAAGGCAGCTGGGACCATAGTCACCAAGAAAACAATTGGTAACACGCTACGCCGTGAAGGACTGAAATCCTGCAGCGCCCGCAAGGTCCCCCTGCTCAAGAAAGCACATATACATGCCCGTCTGAAGTTTGCCAATGAACATCTAAATGATTCAGAGGACAACTGGGCGAAAGTGTTGTGGTCAGATGAGACCAAAATGGAGCTCTTTGGCATCAACTCAACTCGCTGTGTTTGGAGGAGGAGGAATGCTGCCTATGACCCCAAGAACACCATCCCCACCGTCAAACATGGAGGTGGAAATATTATGCTTTGGGGGTGTTTTTCTGCTAAGGGGACAGGACAACTTACCCGCATCAAAGGGATGATGGACAGGGCCATGTACCGTCAAATCTTGGGTGAGAACCTCCTTCCCTCAGCCAGGGCATTGAAATTGGGTCGTGGATGGGTATTCCAGCATGACAATGACCCAACACACACAGCCAAGGCAACAAAGGAGTGGCTCAAGAAGAAGCACATTAAAACCTGTTGGGTCTAGAGGGGCTCAAGGAGTTCCCTAAAGGGAACACGCCCTCCCATTCAGCTGATACAAATATTCTTTAGAAATATTTAACTTTCACACATTAACAAGTCCAATACAGCAAATGAAAGATAAACATCTTGTTAATCTACCAATCGTGTCCGATTTTTAAAATGTTTTACAGCGAAAACAACATTTATGTTAGATGACCACCAAATTCAAAAACACAGAGCGATATTTCAGTCGTCACAAAAGCATAAATAGATCAAATGAATCACTAACCTTTGATCATCTCCATCAGATGACACTCATAGGACATCATGTTATACATATTGTGTGTTTTTTTTGATAATGTGCATATATATATATATATATATATATATATTTAAAAAAAATCTCAGTTTACATTGGCGCGTTATGTGCAGTAATGTTTTGATTCCAAAACATCCGGTGATTTTGAAGAAGTACTCACAATAAACATTGATAAAAGATGCAAGTGTTATTCACAGAATTAAAGATAAATGTATCCTCTATGCAACCGCTGTGTCAGATTTTTTCTTTAAATGTAGGAAAAATAATAATCTGAGAACAGCGCTCAGAACCCAAAGAAATAGCTGCCATTTTGGCGTCAACAGAAGCTACAAAAAACACTATAAATATTCACTTACCTTTGAATATCTTCATCAGAAGGCAGTTCCAGGAATCCCAGTTTGACAATAAATGACTGATTTGTTCCATAAAGTTCCAAAAAGCCCATAATTTAGCCACTTGTTGTTAGCTTGTTCAGCCCAGCATTCAATCCTCAAAAAGCACGAGCAATTCCTCCAGACAAAAACTCAAAAAGTTCCGTTACAGGTCGTAGAAACAAGTCAAATGATGTATGCAATCCATATTTAGGATGTTTTAAACATTAATCAGCAATAATTTTCCAACTGGAGAATTTCATTGTCTGAAGAAAAGCATAGGAACGCAAGAACACTCTCTCGTGACCGTGCGTAATGAGACCGAGGCTTTCTGACAGACCACCCACTCAAAGAGCTATTATGAGCCCCACCTTTATAGTAGAATCATACAACCAGAATCTAAAGACGGTGACATCTTGTTCGAGCCCTAGGAAGTGCATTCTCATCCATATCTAAGGTGGACATCCAATGGCACTGTTTTCTAAATTGAGTTCTCACTTCCTGTTTGGATTTCTTCTCAGGTTTTTGTCTGCCATATGAGTTCTGTTATACTCACAGACATAATTCAAACAGTTTTAGAAACTTCAGAGTGTTTTCTATCCACCAGTAATAATACTATGCATATATTCCCATCTGGGTAAGAGTAGGAGGCCATTTACTCTGGGCATCTATTTCATCCAAAAGTGAAAATACTGCCCCCTACCTCAACAGGTTGGTCCTGGAGTGGCCTAGCCAGTCTCCAGACCTTAATCCCATAGAAAATCTGTGGAGGGAGCTGAAGGTTCAATTGGCCAAACGTCGGCCTCGAAACCTTAATGACTTGGAGAAGATCTGCAAAGAGGAGTGGGACAAAATCGCTCCTGAGAGGTGTGCAAACCTGGTGGCCAACTACAAGAAACGTCTGACCTCTGTGATTGCCAACAAGGGTTTTGCTACCAAGTCATGTTTTGCAGAGGGGTCAAATACTTATTTCCCTCATTAAAATACAAATCAATTTATAACATTTTTGACATGTGTTTTTCTGGATTTATTTGTTGTTATTCTGTCTCTCACTGTTCAAATAAACCTACCATTAAAATTATAGACTGATCATTTCTGTGTCAGTGGGCAAACGTACAAAATCAGCAGGGGATCAAATACCTTTTTCCCTCACTGTAGTTCCTTTGATTTTTGATGATGTCAGAACTTTCTAAAATAAGCACGATTGGCTCCATGTGAAGTCTTGTGAAAGTTACTTTTGAATCCCGTTGCTGCGGTAACTCTGGGGTAATACATCCTTGAGAGCATGCTCACTGAAAACAAGCCAGCATTTACTCCATTCCCATACCCACTCCCAACTGACTGGAAAGTCTGTTACTTTGGGTGTCACTTACATGATGAACCGGCTACTACTATTAAACCGTATGCAAGTTATGAGAACTCTCATACTTTAATGTTTCTTTGTGAAAAAGAGTATACAACTGCAAAAATATACATGTGTAGTTTATAAAAAAATAAGTGATGTTTCAAATAAGTGATGTTTCAATGACTTCTTAAAGAGCAGAGGAATCCATTAAATACAAAACACAGTTGGAGTATCAGAAATACTTAAATGTACATTTAAAAACAGATGCTCTCTATCACATTAATTCTTGTCCTTACCGATACATGTATTTCAAACAATATTCCAAAACATTGTTTACATTTTTTTATTTTATTAAATAAATCTTACTTGTGCCCTTCCAAACAATGAGCACAAACAGCTGAACAAGTCCATGTTCAGGTGTCCTGTGAAAGGCCACAGGTCCTGGATGCGGGGTTAAAGGGGGGCCAAATGTGCTGGGTCCTGCATGGCTGTTCAGTGTCCACCACAGCCAGTTCTAGAGCTGTAGCTGGGAGACAGAATATCAAGAGGCAGGCTGAGGGAAGTGAGCAGGGCTTGGGACAGTAAATCACAGCAGTAGCACAAGCCTGTTCCAAATTATGGTTGGTGCATACCAATGGACTGAATCACTGGACATTGGCTCTGGAAAAAAGGGCCCCTCAAAAAACAGCATACAGTATAATGTCTCTCTCTATCTTGCTCTCTCTCTCTCTCTGTAGGTCAAGAAGGGAAGCACAGTGTATCAGAAATACTGAAGGGATTACATGACAGTTCTAAGCAATTTAAGACCATAATCCTCCCAGCCCCCAGTAATGGAAAAGGCTAAACTTACTAAATTCATTGATGGTGAACACATAAGCATCTCTTGACTGACGTAGAATGCACAATGGTCCCAATGTGCGCTGACCAAGGAATGTCCTCTGGAAACATGCTATACCCACACACTGTGGGATGATTGACAACTGAACGATGGACAATATTGTTATATATCTATTCCTCATGTCATACTGTGTTTTCTACTTTCCAGGATAGCGCACAACATATTTTAATTAATATTGTCATGAAGGCCTGTCATGAGGAGACAAGCATGCCGATCAACATGTTTCTCAGGCTTATAAGTAACAAGATCTGAATATTTTGTATTTTTAGATTTCCAATATGTTAAGTCAACAAAGCTCAAAGACTGCATAATATGGTGTTTCCATCCACAACAATAACATAAACTTGGTTCCAATTTAATAGAGTCTGCATGGAACCCTTGAACTGCTGATGTACAGGCTTTATAAAATACATTTGATTGAATTTGAATTGGCTGGTAATGTCCTTCAATCAGATAGTTTTCACTCTTGACTTACATGCAGAATGCATAACACAAGTTTATTGTTTGTGGCATTATCATGAATGCAAAGAGAAGCTATCACCTTACAGACTGACAAGCATAATGCAGAATAAGTAATGAACTGTCAACAATGACAGTAATGGATTTGTTCTATATTGTGGGGATATATTCATCGTCAATATATTCATGGTCATTCATCAGAAAACACTTGACCTGGTAGGGATTACATGCCAGTCATACTTAGAATTTCTCAAGTGCTCTTGGAATTCATCACAGTGCCTTTTGGAAATGTTCTATACTACGTGCATTCATTACATGTCTTTGTTTTCATTACACAAATGATACAATGTGCATGTGTGTTGTCTGCTATAAGAGAAATCCATTGATAATTGAACATACCTCACTCTTCTCCTAAATGTACATGTCCACTCAACAAAAATGACAGTGCTGCTTGAGTGACATTTCTAGAACACTGTTGAGGTTGTTATAACAGATTCATAGCGGGTGATTTGATAGACAGATACAATAGAAAAAGCATCTGCTAGGCAGGCAGCTAAGCCTGACCTCTCGACTCAGGGGAAGTGGCAATCTTACCTGCTTTTTTTCTCCTCTACAAGAATATCAAACTATCACTTCCTGGGCCAATATAGTTCATTTTACAAAGATCCCTCTAAAGCTTTAGTGGACTTATATAATGTTGGTGAGATGGTGATGGGGAAATAACTTCAATTAAAATGCTTTAGTGGGATCTATGCTGTCTTTGTTCTGTTGGTGATGGTCTTCAGTCCAATCAAGGACTTTAGATGAGTGTCAGATAATAGAGGGTGGCTCGTGTATTTGTGGGAAGTTCAGTAACAGTGGAGAGAAAAACCCATCTAACTGAAACATGTTTTGTAGACTACACTGAATGCAATATGTCATTGAGATAACTTTAGAAAATACTTCTTGAGGGATATCTCACACTTTATTACCAAAATACAAGTGGATGAAAATGTACAATACTCTGATTAGTCAGTGTAACTCAGCACCGTGTAGCCTAAGTAGCTTCCGGAAAACTACTAATTTGACAGAAAAGGGAACATGCATTTTCTTCCCTTCACTTATTTTAGGTGTAGTTAGTCTTATATAAGTACAAACTTCATGATGCAGGCAGAAACATTTGCATTGCTAAAGATTGTTTTTACAGACAAGCTACAGGTAACTGCCAAATAAAGGAAACACCAACGTAAAGTTTCTTCACTGCACCATGGCATAGATTCTACAAGTGTCTGGAACTCAATTGGAGGGATGCGATACCATTCTTACACGAGAATTTTCATAATTTGGTGTTTTGTTGATGGTGGTGGAAAATGCTGTTCACTGTAAGAAGTTTCACAGAGGTTATTTAACTACCTGTATTATATGCAAAAATGCTTTTTAGTTAAACCGCTGATGTTGTATTCCTCAGTTCTTATTGCATACATTGGAGTTGTATTATTAGTGACATGAAAAACACATACCAAGGCAAGGACTTTTATTCTTCCAAATCCCTATATTTGAACCATTCAAAATCAAAAACACTACATGTCTTTGGTATGACCTTTACAAAACCATGTGATCAAAGGTCATGAACTTTCTACTGCAGTCGACTGGAAATTTGATCCTTACCAACAGCAACTTGAAGTCGGAACCAAAGCATTGTGGGAGACAACCTTCTCGGATTTTTGGAAGCAAAGGGCACAGGCTCTACATCCTTACAATCTAATCACATAGGCCTTCATGTGATCCACATTAATAAATTAAATGTCCTACTTGCAACAATATAGCTATCTCAATGTTACTGGAATGTAATGTGCTACGTCATAGCCTACAATGTCTTGTCTGTAATAATGTCACCAAACATTCAAATGTATTGATTGTCTAGTATGTGTGAATAAAATGGAATAGATATTGTAGGATATATGGGTTGTAGGGGATTTCTACAAAGGCAATTTTAGAGGCTTAATCTGTGTCCAGGAATGAGTCCCTTAATGAGAAACTACCCCAGACCAGTCGTGGGGTCAATTAGTGCATTTGACTGCTTTTCATATTGTTTACCCAGTAACTTATGTGAAGTGATGTACATGTATAGTCTAATCCTTTTCTGTACAGTGTGTTTTGTCCTTCTTGTGATTAAATACAACTGTGTTCTATAAAGGTTGAGAATTAAATAAATACACTACAGGCTGTAGTGATGCTGACATGCAATAATTACCATACAGTAAGAATCTTTGTGGACCATATTTAATCACATCTGTTACAATTCCATGTTGCACAATCACAAATAATGAGGAAGGTTCAAGGGCATAAAGTAATGACAAAAAATAAGAGCATATCCCATATAATGCAATAACACATATGTTCTCATTCTAGTAGCCTATGCACTCAATTCCTGGTTATATTTTGAGAAAACCATCACAGATACAAAACAAGTATTGTGAATGTTAGAGCTTGGACCGTTGTCTAATTTCTTTATCAGGATATTCATTCCTTAGACTATGCTGATCATGTTCAGCTTTGTGTAGATGTGGAATTTCAATACCATCCACCTCGTCGGCAATAACAAAGGCAAATGCCATGGTCTGCCACTGACGCGTTTCCTAGAAAGAGCAGAAGTCGTCCGACAGCAGATGCATATGTGCCTCTTCCGGCTTTATTTGTAAACTACTTCCGGCTTACCACTAAAACGTACCACTAAAGCCCAATGTATTCAAGCCAGGAATCCCTCTGCGTGATGCCTCTGTCAGTTTTAAGGGGTAAATTCACCCTTTTTCAACATAAACTTACTTTTGCTTATTAACCTTTGCCTGCTCATAGATGTTTAAAAAATCACAATGCACACCAGATGTGATCAGTGGCCGTGTTAGAGAGCATAAAAACCGTGATGCATCATGGGTAAATGGTGACTGACTGATCTACAAGTAATATTGAGTAGTTATGAGTCTAAACTCGGCTTTAAATTAGCCTGTTCCTCTGCCCAGGCTTTCCTGACGCATGCCCGATCTTAGCACACCTGTATAGGTATTTTATGTAACAGCTAACCACAAGGACCAATGGTAAATTGTAAGTGGTAAATGGCAGAGCGATTACCCCCATGTACAATACATTTGATGGCTGTACTTAAGGTGTACCTTGTGATTCATGCTACACGGAGATCTTGACTGGCATCTGAACAGAAAAAATTATTTTGCACCATATTACAGAACCAAATATAAAAATAAAAACAATTATAGAACCAAATACAAATTATTCAGATTTTGGAGAATTACAGTTTATTTTCACATTTCTGTTTAAATATAATTATATTAAATTACTGAAAGAGAACAGGGCATTTATAAATATATAATAACATAACCTTCCCCAGTAAATGTTAACTTCAGCCACCTACTGTACATCATTTTAAATGTTGCTCATATGAAAATTGAGCAACACTGCCACTTACTATCCTTGGATAATCAAATCTGAATTTTTAAATGAGAATACTACTTGTAAATAATCTAAATAAAACAAAAACCTAAGAAATGTTGAAAATGGGGCATAAGGCAGTGTACAGTAAACATACACACTGGCATCACATATTAGTCAGTGATATAGGTAAATGGACCATGTCACATAGATCTTATGGTCCCCTTTACTACTGCTAGTGTACTAGAAGTAATCTCTTCATGTGAGACACAGAGAGCCTGTTTAATCAAGCAGATAGTCCCTGTAAGGATATCAGAAAAGCCTCACTTTGACTCTTTTGTATGCACTGTACTCCACTGTATTTCTTAGCTGAGCTTAGCAATAATGGAAACAAAAAGAGAGAGAGGCAAAGCACTGTGCACTTTGGTCAAATCTTACTACTTTCCTTGTGGCACCAAAGGAAAATGCACAACGTTTTACACTAAGAGTACCCCCAACACATCATGGTCCTCATCTTCCACAAATTACATGGTGTTGATTTGTATCCTTCTATTCCAAACGGATTGTGTTAAGTTCAGTTTAGAGACAAGTCCACTGTTACGCAGACGGTGAGAACGTGAGAATCATCCATCCAATAACGAAGTAAAAGAGGAAGACGGGATATACCACCAAAGCTTTGCGATTAGAAGGCTGGCTATCTGCTAAGAAAGCTGTAGAGGCTGGGGGAAAATAATATACATATATTCAGTTACATGTTATCAGTGACTTAAGCAATAAGCCGTGGCATATTGGTCATATATCATAAAGCCTCAAGGAGCCTTATTGCTATTATAAACTGGTTAACAACGTAGAGCAGTAAAAATACATGTTGTCAAACTCGTGGTATACGGTCTGATATACCACGGCTTTCAGCCAATCAGCATTCAGGGCTCGAACAACCCAGGTTATAATAAAGATTAGACTGTATAATCTATTAAAATGTAGTACTAATGTTATGAGGAACACTTGAACAAGTTTAATCTTTATGCAACAGCTCCACCTACTGTAAGTCAGTATGACTGCAAACAGTCAATGAGTTTGTAGAGGTGTGTTGGCACCAATAAACGTAGTCAACCAAATAAGACGTGTAATATAGTTGTCTCCTTATGAAAACGACTTTCCTTACCAAACGTGGACCAACTGAATGATGCTGTGACCACAATTAGTCGAACGATGAAGCTGACCATCCCAGACCCACCCAGCAGCACCAGCCTACAGACAACCATTGCCACAGTCAGAGGCATGATGCAGTAGCCTAGCACACACAGGCTCTGGAAAAATGATCTAGAGGAAAGAAAGACAGGAATTTTAAACAGGAATTTTAAATGCACATATTTCTAAGTTTTCAATTAATAAATACAATTCACCTCTTAAGGAACTAATCATATTACAGTACTTGCATGTTCAAAAGCATTTTATATTTTTATTTGATTAATTTGACTATAATGATTGGAAGCTGGCTAGAAAGATACGTACATGGTGCCTCCCAGCAGCTTTGAGTTCAGTGTGATGATGACAGATCCAAACCAGATGATCACAAACACCTCCGCAAACTGGGGCCCTCCATCTTCCTTACTGTCAACTGAACCCCCCTGCAGCATCCTGAAAACAGGAAGGAAACAATATAAATCCATAGCGCATCCTTCTCCAGTCGTCCTTCATTCATAAATGGCAATCATCACTTGAAACAATAACAAATAATTTTACCTACCCCCATTTTAGTAAAAAGCAACCACTCTCAAATTCATATACAGGGCTATGGATACAAAGACCATCTATTACATCAAAATGATCATCTTAACCATATTTTTAGGCTATATAGTGTTTGCTTACATTTACTTTGTTTACAAACATTGGAGTAAAACAAGTTTACATTTTGGGTTCTGATGGGGTATGACAGTGGAACCAAGCTCATGAGGCATTTCCAAGTTATATTCTTCAAGAATCAATGGGTACATATGATTCATTTATAAGTCCAAAAATGGGATGTAGAAACTGCAGATTGCCCCTTTAAAAGAGTGTCAGTCATATTCTGCTACTACACTGAAACACGAATACTCACAGAGCCAGTGTCACACAGAGCAATAATGGGCCCCACAAGTCCCCTGGAAAAGAGGAGGAAGTTAACACAATCTTCCTAGAACATCAAACACAATTACCATTGTCACATTTGTCTAGGTAGTACAGGAGGAAGTTAAAATAATATTACTAGAACACCTGGGTTTTCACTAGTTACCACTGCCACAAAGTCAAAATGGTCTATATTGTAAACATTTATTGAAAACAAAAATGTGCTTTTTGGTCTTAATTTAAAGTTAGTCATAAGGTTAGCAATAGAGTTAAGGTTAGGTTTAAAATCAGATTTTATAAAGAGAAATGATTGAAATAGGCTTGGTTTAGCCATAATTATGACTTTGTGGCTGTGTTAGGTAGTGATGACCAAACACCTGGCACATTTAGTTTGTCACATTTTCCTAGGTACTATTACAAATGTCAGTTTAAATCATGTTTGTTATATACATTCTGTTATTCTTGTATGTGTTGGATAGATATCACTAAGTAAAATACAGCTAGGTCACATGATGTAATACCAATTTATTGTGTTGGAATAGTATAAAAGATAAATTAATCTTTCAAAGTATATAGTACTCACAGTCTCTCAGTAGCGTTGAACTCTTCTTAGGATACATCACATGAACAAACTTTTTCCCCACTGCTTTCAGATCTCGTAACTGTAAATGAGACATGAGAGGGATTTTAGAAGAGGTTTTAAAAAGGTCCAATGCAGCCGTTTCTATCCCAATATCAAATCATTTCTGGGTGACAATTAAGTACATTACTAACTAGGTTTCTATTCAATTGGCAACAGATTGTCATGTAAATATTCAAAAATCTGTATAAAGAAAAGATGTGCATTTTCCCACCAAACTGACTCGTTGCGGATAAAAGTCTGTGCGTGATGACATAGTGCACACAAAATGTACTCTTAAGTTATCATGTACCGAAGAAAAATCTAAAGTGACAAAACTCTACTGATAGTTGTTACGAAAACTATTGTGTTAAATAGCAAATGTGTCTACTTTGGTCTTGGCATGTGCACTCTTGCCAACAGCTCACAGATACAGTGCGGGTAGGCTAGTCTACATGATGAGATCATTATGGATAAGGAATATTTTTATTTGTCAAACGGTAGTCAAGCATCAATCATGTCACCAGAATAAGACCCTCGATATTTATTGGAAAGGAGCATCAAGATCACTGTGCACTTTCACCACCCTGTGAAATGTATCATAACTTATTTAATCTGTAGCCTAATAAACTGCATGGTTTCCAAGTCATAGTGGGAGGACCACACACCATATCAAGTTTACCTCGATATGATTTGCGCATAAAGGCATTTCCACCACCTCCACTTCTCACATAATTAATTTTACAGACACAAAAAGATCCCACCATGTCAAACAAACAAATTATCTGTTGGCATTTTTTTTAAAATGTACCGAATCTACCTGTTTCCATCACATCTGTAGTGATTTTTAAAAATGATATGGTATGACTTTACTCGCATTAAAATCTGTGGATGGAAACATGATCATAGTGATGGATTTCAATTGGAATGGTCAAAATAAAACAATAGCTTCTTGGCAAAGAACAATTTCTCAAGCAAGAATTTTGCTAGGACTGTCTGGGAGGGGTCTGAATGGGGAGGGGAAAACTGAAAACGAGTAGTTATTGACAGAGGTTTACAATTGTCTTTCTTATTGGTCTGTTAACAACAGTAATTTACCACCTGGTGGTATCACCAGGCAGACAAACGCCATCCCACCTAAACAGGCAGAAATTTCAGGCAGTCTTTTTAAACAGCTTTTACACTAAAAGGGTATTATTATAATTGTCCCAATATTATTCCAATGCTCATTGTGTGGAAATATATATAAAACATATGAAAATCTAATGTTTGACTGCACTGGGCCTTTAACATATAATGTAAGCCAAATTAAAAAGGGGTTATGTAAGATGGAAGTGTACACAGTATGGTATGAAGAGGGAAATATTACTATGGTGTCTTTGACAGGTTCATCCAGTGTGGAGTATTCGTCATCATGACTGGGGGTTCCAACCGGCACATTGATCTCCCCCTCAACAGGGATGTCTCTTGATATGGATACATCTGACAGACCTGCAAACTGGAGATAATACAAGGAAAAGGAAAAAGGGGTTGTACAACTGAATGCATTCAAATTAAATGTGTCTTCCGAATTTAAGGTGCGGGGGCTGCCTTAAAAGACATCCACGTCTTCGGCGCCCGGGGCCTTGCTCAGGGGCAGAACGACAGATTTTTACCTTGTCAGCTCGGGGATTCGATCCAGAAACCTTTAGGTTACTGGCAGAACGCTCTAATCACTAGGCTACCTGACACCCTAAACACAGATAACGTTACACATAAATACTTGTTTCTCAATAATGACAACAACCGATTTTTGGCATTTAGCCAATGCACTTTCGACATGCTAATTCACTAGAGTCTTATTACATTTTGTTAGCTAGCGCAAATATATTTACTGTATTTTAGCTAACGTTAGTAACGTTAGTTATACAGTTAGCTAACATTAGACAGCTAACGTTACAGTTGCTATAGTTCTCCCTCAGGTTTTGGAAGACATTTAGTACTTTTGCATGGACAGTGACTTTCATTGGAGTGCTTGTCTCTCTCGCTCTCTCTGTGTTGACGCGTTTACCTAACGTTAGCTAACTGTTAGCTATTGTAGTTAAGCTAACTTGAACACCCATGTTGACATTCCCTTACTAGCTATCTCTTTTTAATATTGGCATCAGAAACGCTTAATAAAACGTCCGTGTATAATATGAAAAACAAGATATTAAAGAATTCATACACCGTTGTACAAGAATACCGGTATTTACATGATGTACTTTATTCTTACCATAGGTTTACTTAACTCATCCACTTCCGCCATTTTCTCTGTCCAGACGGATAAGAGACGTCATGCTTTGACCATGATGTCACGTGGCTTGATAACATGCTTTAGATTTTTTTAAACGTACAGAAACTAGACATAGTAGACACACTTTTATGTTTGCATGGCCTCCAGAATGTCTAAGATTAGCACATTTTCAAAAGGAATATATTCCAGTTAGAATGTAATACTAGTATAAACAGTGACTGATGCAAATAATGGGATGTTTGATGCCAATATGGAGGGATTTGCGTTGCAATTTTCAATGGGCGCTGCGCTAAGTGGGGTTAGGGGATCAAAGTATATTGTCAAATTGACATGAAGTAAGAGACAAGAACTACAAGTAAAATATTACAATATGGAAAATATTTGGTGTAGTTGTTCCTTTAAGAATTATACTATGGGTGTGAAAGGAGGAGGTCCTTGGCAACACCGAACCAGATAGACACGAAAATACATTGTAACAAGAATCAGCTAACATTGTTTACCTAATGAATTAATGCGTCAAGGAACCAAAGAAGAGTCACTGTGTGCCACGGGTCCAAGGATTCGACAACATTCATATCTGGAGGAGTGGGCTACTCAAATTTCAATCTGGAAATGTTATCGACAATGTTCTGCACTGATTCGATGCATTAATTCAGATTTCTAACCTCAACATCTAGGCTACTGTACATCATTCCAAAAATAAGCAATGGGGCATCCTCCTCTTGAGTTCAGCGACTGCTATGAGGATAGTCCGGATTTTAGAGAAAGACTAAAATGCTATGAATTAGAATTGGAAAGAACAAGCAAATTTCTCAAAGATGTAATCAAAGACGGTAACAGTGTAATCAATGCAATCAAGGGTAAGCTTCTCTCTTTCTTCACCCTTTTTACTACTTTCTATATAGACTGTTTGTGGGGTTTAATGTTTTTCTATGTAGTATGTCGAAGAGGAGGAACCTGCATTGTTTAGACACAGCCAACATACAAATTAGTTGAGCAATTGTTTCCAAAAAACAAAGCCTGCTTTGATATGATATAATGAAGCAATATGCACGAGGGGGTGTAGTATGGACAATATACCAGGCTAAGGGCTGTGCTTACATACGACGCAACGCGGAATGCCTGCATGGATCCAGCCCTTAGCCTTGTATATTGGCCATATATCACAAACCCTTCAGGTGCCTTAATGCTTTTATAAACTGGTTACCAACGTAATTTGAGCAGTAAAAATACATGTTTTTGTCATAGCCGTGGTATATCAGACCATATACCACGGGTGTCAGCCAATCAGCATTCGTGGCTCGAACCAGACTGTTTATAATCTGTTGGAGCTGTGGCAGACTATCAATTATGTAACTAACATAACATGTAAAAAACATGACCTAATAGACAGACAACCTACAGCTATAGTGTAACTTAACTCTGGGGAACTCTGGTAGGTATGACTCATTCCATGCTGACTTGTGCATGTGACATTTTACTGTGCTTCATAAAGTCAGTCAAAATCCACAGAGCATTTTAGGTAGGCTTAAATGTTTGTTGCAGTCATACAAAAAATATGACCTGATGTTTGCACAGTCAATAACCAAACCCAAACCACATGCTAAAAAAGCATAAGTGAACATTGGCATTCCTCAGTGATTCCTTGTTAGACGCAACTGCATAAGCAACATATGAACCTGTAGCATAAACAAAGTTTTTTCATTGTTGTCGTGCTGTGCCTTATCCATGCCATGGTCCTGTCTCTTTTCCTTCCTGTTTTCTCCTCCACCAAAACCACTGCCATGTGATATTTTACTCTACATATAAGGAGAAAATGCTGCCTTTGCAGATCAGAAAAAGTGCAGCTTAAGGATTCTTACCCATCCCCCCCCCCCTTACTGTCCAAGGTCCCTGAGCATTGCGCATAATGTTATTGCACAACCCTATACTTTCAATGTCAATGATTGCATGATTATTTTACACAGTTACATTTTGCTTATCACTTTTCATTATTGCACATTCCTGAATGAGTGAGTCAGCCCCTAATGTCCTTATTTGTTCATAAGGGTCAGTGGGTGTAGCACAAATTAGTATTTGTACCTAGTTCATTTGCATCAGGGAAGTTTGTAGCGCTTCCTGGACGGCAGGAGCACACACTCTGAGTTTAGCATATGGGAGAGGTCCTCTGCTATTTTGTTTACCATCTTCAGCATATTTGTGTGGTAGCTGTCCAGAAAAGTTTTTTTGGTTGGGTTGCTGATCATTTTTTCAGGCAGTTTTCAGCAGACTTGTCACTGGCTTTTGCCTGTACAATGACACTGTTCTACCACGCAGTGATGCAGGTGGGGGACACACACAAACTAAATATACTTTAAAACCAAATTGAAGCTGTAGAAATTATAATGGACCTACATTCATACAGTGTCTTGACTGTCCAGCTTGCTAATCACCCAAATGAAAGGTCAGGGCCACTGGTTGGTAGTCATTGTGTTCCTTGGGGTATGGCTTTTTCGGGATGTGGATGATATGAGATGTTTTCCAGTCGTGTGTGTGTGTGTGAGAGAGAGTTGAGGGGTGACTGGAAGATGGGTTGCTAGACTGGGCCAATGGTATACTGAAGGCTAGCCTCAGTGTGTCACCAAAGTACCACTGTGCTAATCCCAAACGTCAGCTCTTGGATGTTCTCCATGAGTACCGCTGCCTTTGTTGGTATAAGACCAAATTTACTGGAACAGTATTTGCATTGTTTGACCCACCGAGATTCCATTCTGTAGCCCAATTTACAAAAGTCAAGCTTTTTATCTCGAAAACAGAAACTGTCATTGTAAGGAGAGATGCAGTGCTGCTGAGTATAGGATATGCCACTTATTCTGTCTTGGTGATAACTGGTCACTTGAAGAGAGTTTTTGTTGTTGAGGTATAAGGAGCTGAAATAAGAGTCCCCCCCCTGATGATATAAATCATAACCCTAACACGCATCTGGGTGCAAACACAAGTCCTCTAGTATAGTATATAATTTATTTTTTTATTCACTGAAGTGAGGAGGTTGACTTTCTATCAAAAATTGAAAACCCTAATTACAGAATTGCCTTTAACTGAAAGGATGGGCTATGTTATTGTTGGACTAGTCTGTCTGATATTTCCTGCCTCTTCATTGGCACACCCCTGAGGTAAAAGGAATTTGACACACCTATGCTAATGTAATGACTGTCTTCACTCATTAGAATGCTGAAAATAGATGATTTATAAACTGGGTGGTTCGAGCCTTTAATCCTGATTGGCTGAAAGCCGTGGTATATCAGACCGTATACCATGGGTATGACAACATTTATTTTTACTGCTCTAGTTACGTTGGTAACCAGTTTATAATAGCAGTAAGGCACCTCAGGGGTTTGTGATATATGGCCAATATACAAGGCTACGGACTGTGTCCTAGCACTCCGCGTTGCGTCGTGCACAACAATCCTTAGCAGTGGTATATTGGCCATATACCACACCCCCTCGGACCTTATTGCTTAAGTATATTATTTGTATTTCTGATGGTGAAATTCAGCAACCAGAAACTATTTGATGTGTTCTCATGCTGCCTGTCTGGGCTAGTCATGGGAACCAACCAGTACCTGTCTCTAACTTTGACAATAGTCCTGAGTTAGCCCAAACCAAGAGTTGTCTAAGGGGAAGTGGGTGGGCCTCCTTATTCTTCTTATTCCAGGCAGCATGACTTCCTCAAACATACCTTTTGTGTTTAGTTGCTCTCCAAATACTGTGCTTATTTATTTATGGCTGAACTGTAATGATAACAGTTCAATCACATATAAGCCCCATGTTTGGCAATCACCAAAATAAATATCGCAATTTAATTGATAATGTCCTAATTACACACTTTATCCTTTTAAATCTAAATGTAAAGTGCTACTGTTCTGATGTTGATTGTGTCGATGTGTAATGTGTGTTTTATGAAGGTTATTCAGTGGCAGTGCAGAAGTTCTCCCAGACACTCGGTGTGTTCCAGTTTGACTTCATTGGTGATTCTCTGACAGATGATGAGATGAACATTGGTAAGTTCATATAGTGCTTTGTCATACATACACTTACTGTATTGGTCAGCCTGAAAGCCATATTCTGCATATCTCTATATGGCTCTAGTCTAGTCAGCCTTATTACTTTTCTCCCCAGCATTGACTGGTTGGCAATAGATTTCTTAATGTTTCTCAAAGTTTCAGTGTATTTGACTTCATGAATTAGGAAGTTATTTTTTTGTTGTTGGTGATGGCACAAAGCCTTTATTGATTTCACTTCCTCCCTTGTTCAGTGCGTATGAACCTGTCATCTTCTAGGGAAAATGTGTACCCCATTAATTACACTATATAATAACGAAACAAGACCTCTGCCAAATATATTCACTATACAGTTACATAACACAGGCCACACCATAATGTAATGTGACATTACAAGACTGTAAATGTATTGTGACACCAGCTCACAGCTAGAATGTCTTGATAACACATGACCTTTTTGTCAAAACAGTGTCCAAGGTTAAAGAATATGTAGTTATGTACATGTGTGTCCTAGTTATGATATGTAACCTAATATCTATCTTTCTCTTTGTCTACAGCGGAGTCTTTCCAGGAGTTTGCTGGTCTCCTACAGGAAGTGGAGGATGACAGGATGATGCTGGTAGGTTATCAGCAGCACCTTTTTGACCCTCATACAGCCAGAGGTGGAAATAAGAGAAACTCCAACTGGAACTGGCTTCCTGGGGTGAACTCTGTCTCTGGTCTTGTCCTCCTTTTGGGCCTGTGCAATATAAATAGTGGTGTCATGACACTACATTATCAGTGTGCAGTGAAAAGCAGCAGATCCTGTTATACTGGGCTTTCTGGATGCTTTAAGGATTTTTTTCTAAAACACAGCTACTCTATAATTACAGCTGATGCTCTTTTTGAGGGGAAGAAGAGCAACACCTGCTGGAGTGCAAGATAATTCCCTGTTCATTTCTAGGCTTCTAATTGCTTGGTTCCCTTTTTCATCCCATTTCTTATCATAACTAATCTTGCATGTTTGTAATGTAATGCATGGCATGATTTTGCCAAATGGCCAACAGAACACTCAATGTTTCATGTATTTTCCTCGTTCAGGTTCAGAATGCTTGTGATCTGCTTATCAAGCCACTGGAGAAGTTTCGCAAGGAGCAAATAGGAGTGACAAAGGTGAATTCATATTTAGCTTTATATTAATTTATTTATAATATTTAGTGTGGTGGATACTTCAGTATTTACATTTTAAAATTATTGGTTGTTGGATTGGATTGTTGAGTATACCTACTTTTCATTGAACAGTCATGTGCTCATGTAGCACTTTTTCACTTTAACTAGATGGGAGATAAACAGGATCTGAGTTTTGGCAGTGCATATAAATCACACTCTCATGTGCTGCTGAGGTGACACGGGCCCCCTTCCCCTTTCTCCATCTCCTCCAGATTTGCTTGTTGTGAAAATTCAGCACGAAGCTCATGACACCAACCTACTTATTCAGCAAGACATTCAGTCAAACACAATTTATTTGTTTTTAGTGTACCTATCCAGTCCAACCATAAACTGACCCAGTTGATCCACTTTAAACTTTTTTACCATTGCAAAGACTATTCAAATTTACTAGTTCTATATATACTTGGTCCTACTGCAATGCAGGTTGATTGAATTGAGCCTTTAGATTAAGTGAATAAATAGCCAAAGGTGAGTAGATGTGCTGGAGTAACACCACTAGTGTTCAACTACATAAATGTAGAAAGACAAGTTCTGGAGGAAGGAGCTTCCAACTGGGCACAAACTGATTGAATCAAAGTCATTTTTCAACGTATTGTGATATGGAATCAACATGGGGAAATACAGTTATGGGTAATGCGTGTTCGAATGTCATCGCTGACAACTTTAGCATTTTAACTCATTGGCAACTTTGCAACTACTTAGCATGTTAGCTAGATTTAAATATACTATGTTACATCTACCCCTGAGTCCAGGTTGGTTTGGGCTCCCAAGTGGTATAGTGGTCTAAGGCACTGCATCTCGGTGTTAGAGGTATCACTGCAGACCCTGTTTCGATTCCTGGCTGTATCACAACCGGCTGTGATTGGGAGTCCTATAGGGCGGCGCACAATTTGGCCCAGCATCGTCCAGGTTGTAAATAAGAATTTGTTCTTATCTGACTTGCCTAGTTAAATAAAATAAATAAGAACTGAGCAAATGAAATGTGGCCATACTTCAGCAAGAATGATATTTAGACCTATGTAGTATTTTACAAAGGCATCAACAACAATTGTTTGAGGTTTCAAGCTCTGGTTGATTTCAAATTGAATGTGATATTGAATTATTAAGTAATGGGACAAATTCACTTATGTGTATTAAAGTAGTCGAAAGTTTAGTGTTTGGTCCCACATTCCTTGATGTAATTAATCATTGTGTCCTAGGAATATGGGACCAAATACTAAGCTTGTTAATTTGTCCCAATACTGTTGGTCCCTTAAAATGGGGGACTATGTACTAAAAGTGCTGTAATTTCTAAACAGTTCACCCGATATGGATGAAAATACCCTCAAATTAAAGCTGACAGCCTGCACTTTAATCTCGTAGTCATTGTATCATTTCAAATCAAATGTGCTGGAGTACAGAGCCAAAACTCAAATCTGTCACTATCCCAATACTTTTGGAGCTCACTGTAAGTGAAAGTATAGGACTAACTCATCACACTTTATTGATAGTGCATTTAAAGTCAGTGGCACAGATGGAACTACACAAGCATAAGATACATCACCTTCAAATGTTTATACTTGGTTGTGTTGACAACCAAACACACTATCACTTTTGAAATCCAATAAATAGCCTATTAACTTGTTGACAAGTTAACAAATGATATTGGATTCACATAACACACAAAACCAAATGTAAAATAATGTGATTAAGCCTGTGGCTCAGATGGAAATATACAAGCAGTAGATATATCTCCTCCTTTAAATGTTGATATTTGATTGCATTGTCAACCAAACACAATTTTATATTACCTTTGTAATGCAGTAAATAGTTTCCTTAATTTAGGCTATTTTACAAAGGAATGTAATATTCTCCCTTAAAAGCAGTTAACACATCTGTGGCCACATGTTGAGCTTACTAAAACTATAAAGGTCTTATGTAATCATATAAACTATGTTCAAGATCACATTCTTAAGTCCTCACAGGTCTGTGGAGATCTTCACCATTGCTATAATAATCTGCGCTGAATCTCAAATGGCATTGATCACTTGCACCATGTACTTTTAATGTAATCTCAACTGCAATCCCAGTCATTTGGTTCTGCTATTAGATTAATCACAGTGATGTCACATTAATCTGTTGTCTAACAAAACAAAATGTCTGATATTTTGTTCCCATTTGAAATTTGCTGGGCTTTTATATATTTGGGTGACAACGAATCCAAATATCAGACATTGTTTTCCATGGGAATTTGGTTGTGCTTTTGGATAACACATAGGAAATTCAACTGTCTTTTTGAGAGGGTGAATATAATTTGTAATCCCATTGATCAACGTCTCGACCAAATTATCCACGTTGAAATTATGTAGTGTGTCCAGATCTATCTAACACACATTAGTCTCAGCATTTGTACTAAATACATGGACATTGATTTCAAGAAGTGGTAGATTCTCTTTATCCAACTAAATATTTGTGTGACTCTCTTCCCTTTGCCAAGGAAGCTATGGTCTAGTCCAACATAGGTTATGGACTGTAGTGCTTTGGCATCTGTAAATCATCTGTAATGACCTCAGCTGAGAAGCTAGCTCAAACAAATGCTAGGCCTTCCAAGCGTGTTGGCAGTACTATCTACACCAGGGTTTCCCACCTCTGTCTTTGAGGATGTCCAGACAGCCCACATTTTTGTTATAGCCCTGCACTAACAGACCTGATTCATCTAATCAACCAATACTCAACGCCCAAACCTTATATTTTAACAAACTAACACAATGGTAAATCTTAGCGCTGACGGTAGCGCTATAGGTCCGGGGGTGTGTCAGAAATATTTGTGCTAATTTCCCAGCAGGACTAATGGGCACAATAGGTGATAGTACCGTGAAAAGGCTGGGTTTTGATTAATATATAAGTTGTAGGTGGGAGTTGTTGGACGAGGGCTTGACCATTCACTGGCTAATCAACTTGTTCCAAGGATTAATATTGCATGCGGTTGTCTCAAGTTGTGTATGTTATTGACTGCCTTTGCATTGTCATCAACTCCAATTCATCTAGGGGCACGGAATATTTGTGTCCTCATCCGTTTATTAAAGGCCCAATGCAGTCAAAATTATTTTTTTCCCTTTGATCAATTTGATCAGTGTTATTGCCGAATAGTTACTGTTTGGAAACACAATCTACACAGGACCTTCTAACCAGCAGTCTTGCATGGGTGTGGCATTTTGGCTGTCCATGGTGATATGACCATCCTGAAAATTGGCCAATAGACCAATAGCAGCAAAGAGTTCCAAACCTCTCTGCCAATAACAGCTAGTTTTCATTTTTCCCTTCCCCATTCAGATAGGTCCCAGAGACAGTCCTAGCTAAATGCTTTCTTGAGAAAAGTTTTAAAAAATTGCTAAAAAGCTAGTTTTGCCCATTTTAATGGAACTCTATTACAATAAAGTACTTAATTGTTACCCAGAGAATTACATGCGTTGTTCTTGAGCCCATTTCACACGGGCTATTTTGGAACCATGTTTCTTGGGCTAGCCCTGAAAAGTCAGCGCTAACCTTGCTCAGGAGCAGGGCCAGCTATCCCTGGGCTAAGGTTGGTGCTTGCCTACTTTAGAATGTGCAAGTGTGAACACTCGCTCAGCACCAAGCTAAAATCTCCCTTAGCCCTGGGCTAAGGTGCAGTGTGAACGCGCCTCACGTAGGCTACATGTACATATGCCTATCATGGAATGAGAGCCGAGACGATGACGGTGACACACGTGCTGTATTTAGAAACATCTAAGTTATTTTCATTAGATTAAAAACCAAGCCCTCAGGAGGCTACCCTTACCCTACTATAACGAAAGCTGGTTAAACAGCAATGTGTCTGCTGTCTTTCTGGCCTATGCATTAGCAAAGTGGCCTATCATAAAAGGTGTCTAAATGGTCATCTTGTGAGGCTTTTACTGGCATGTTTTTGCGTTATTCACATACAGTAGGCCTACCTGCATACTCCATTTTGCTTGTATCCATCCCCATTTCCAAAGAGTGCCTCTTGTCTAGTTACCAAAGACGTGCTCCTCCAAAATTACTCAAATTATTCTGTCCTGTTGTAGATAAAAAGGGGATGCTCGCTTACTGTTTTGCTGCTCCCAAACGTTATTTTTTAATAAAGCTTTGGTGATTAAGATTTATTTCAAAGTGGTCTCACGAGCCAAACCTTTTATTGATAGTATTGGGTAATGGTGAATGCATTGGGCAGAAGGAAAAAAACTGCCTTCATTCATATGTACACGGGCACAAAGAGCACATTTCTGTTGTTCCATGAGCATTTGGGCACTATGCGTCATGGATATTAAATAACCAAACGCTTTAACGCTAAGACCTACTTTTGGTGAGTCAAATCTCCCTATTTATACTGAATGAAATTGTCACTTTTGCGCTAGTTTTTAAGGACACACCTCAAATATTGCCACTCCTTTCACCTCAGTGCAAGCGTGGCTGATACTGGCGCAAGGGTTGGAAAATGCCAGAGTGACAGTTTTTACATGCTGTAATTGCCAGCTAACTTGTGTTTTGACACTTGCACCACCTTAGTGCCAGACAAAAATAGAGCCCCTTGATTAGTTGAATCAGGTGTGTGAGGGTTCAGTGCAGGGCGAGAACAACACTGTGGACTGTTTTGTAGTCCCCTGGGAGAGGTTTGGGAAATAATGATCTCAACTGATCAAGGCCAATTATGGCTGTGTGGAGCAACATGTGCATGTACAAACTGTTACGATTATGACATTATGATCTTGCTATTACTCTTGTTGACACATGATGAAGTCTCACACTGAAAAACATCTCTAATGTTTTGTTGAATTATTGTGTAATTTATTGAATAAACTTCTGTCTGTCTTTTAGGAAAGAAGGAAGAAGTTTGAGAAAGAGAGTGAAAAATATTACTCTCAGTTAGATAAACATCTGAATTTGTCTGCTAAGAAGAAGGAAACTCAGCTGCAGGAGGTTGGTGGAAATCCCTCAACAGAGACTTCCTGTAAAGAGTTTAATGGAACTCTGAAGGGATTAAAAGTTTTGTTTGTAAAATGTGAATATTTTATTCTAATGCTCCCTAATTGGATAACTCAACTGGCTCAAGCTCACCGGCTTAAAATTTAGCCAATAACAACAAATATTAAGACTATTCGGAAACAAGCTGCTTTTGTAATCACCATTTCATCCCTCCAAAGGCTGATGAGCTGCTGGACAAAGAGAGGCGGAACTTCTATGAGTCGTCAGTGGAATATGTGTACCAGATCCAGCAGGTGCAGGACAGGAAGAAGTTTGATGTGGTGGAGCCTGTGAGTGTTTTCTTCCTCTCTGTCGTCCACACTTCCTGTTTACACCTCCCTGTGTTGCTGCATGGAAATCCACACACACACACACACACACACACACACACACAGCTACAGATGCTGCCTGTGAAACCTGTTATATGCTACGGCCACAGTGGATCAGTGGCACACATCCTGAACAACCATAATTAACTCTGAACACCATTGCACATCGAGCCAGGCAAGTCTAACATGGCACACTAGGAAAGAATTACTCACAATCTCATCGATTTTGATTTCTCATTTGAACCCAATTCTAGATTAGCAATAGGTCAGTGTTAGAGTACGGTATGAGTGAGTGTTAAGAACAGCCTTTGAACAGCAATGAGAGTCTAGAAGTCTGGTACGCAAGGCTACTGTTGTACGGAGGTGAACTCTTACACTTCATTAAGTATTATAAAATTCAGGGCCTCCCGGGTGGCGCAGTGGTTAAGGGCGCTGTACTGCAGCGACAGCTGTGCCACCAGAGACTCTGGGTTCGTGCCCAGGCTCTGTCGTAACCGGCCGCGACCGGGAAGTCCGTAGGGCGGCGCACAATTGGCCTTGCGTCGTCCGGGTTAGGGAGGGTCTCATTGCGCACCAGCGACTCCTGTGGTGGGCCGGGCGCAGTGCACACTAACCAAGGTTGCCAGGTGCACGGCTGGCTTCCGGGTTGGATGCGCACTGTGTTTAGAAGCAGTGCGGCTTGGTTGGGTTGTGTATCGGAGGACGCATAACTTTCAACCTTCGTCTCTCCTGAGCCCGTACGGGAGTTTTAGCGATGAGACAAGATAGTAGCTACTAACAATTGGATACCACGAAATTGGGGAGAAAAAGGGGTATAATTTTTTTTGTAAAAGTATTATAAAATTAATGTGCCTATTATAAGAATATAGTGACAGGACCATTTTTGAATAATTATCAATATACTAATAATCAGTTGTATGTTGTGTTGTTTTCAATGAACAGGTGCTGGCATTTCTTCACAGTATCCTGACACTCAACAACCTGACGGTGGAGATGACTCAGGACTTCATGCCCTATAAGCAAGAGCTGCAGCTCAGCTTGCAGAATGTGAGTATCTACCGATGGTAATGACAACATTAGTTAAATGAGACTCAATAATGATGATGCCTAAACCCGGAGCCGAGAGATATAGTAATGGTGATGGGTCTAGTTAGGACTCCAGGCAGCTGTCATAGGGCTTCCCAATAACCATGGAACATGACCGTGAGTCTGAGTGTGTTGTGATGTGGTCTGCAGACGCGGAACCACTTTGAGAGCACTCGTGAGGAGATGGAGGAGCTGATGAAGAGAATGAAACATCCAACCCAGATTGGTAAAATGCACAGCCAACCAGTCATTGAGGGCTACTTGTACTCTCAGGAGAAGTGTAAGTATGCATGCTACAGTTTGTAAACCTGCTACATTCCTCTCAACATGTTGTATTCAATAAGCCCTGACCTGACATGATAAACTAACACCCTGCTCTCTCAGGGGCCTTGGGTGTGTCATGGGTGAAGTACTACTGTAAGTATCACAAAGACAGCAAGCTGTTTGTCATGGTCCCTGCTGAACCAAAACCTGCAACCAAACAGGTAGGTCATAAAATGGGTTGTATAATCTGTATAAGACACTTGAACAACTATCTGTCACATCTCTGATATTTGGAATGATTTAAAGGCACATGCGCTCATATATTACTTGTGTTTTTACTATTTTATTAACTTTCTCCAAAGCTTTAATGTAGAGATTCTCTCTAGTCCTCTCTCCCCCACCTTTTACCTACACACTCATGGTTTCTTCCAGGGCCCCACAGAGCTGAAGCTTAAATCTTGCTTCCGCAGAAAGACAGAGTCCATAGACAAGCGCTTCTGCTTTGATATTGAAACTTGCGAGAGGTTAGTACAAATGCTCCACTTTCAGACTTCGAGATGAGGTAGACTTTGTATAAGATGATACATGCCTTTTGGGATAAACAAGTTTGAGCAGTGATGTGAACAGGTGGTTTACAAGGACACTGAGTGTGTGGGTACAGAGTGGATTCTAGCCCAAACAATCAGTTGGCAGCAGGCTCCTCTATATCCTGCTGGAAGCAGATGGCAAACTCAGTGATTTTAGGGGAAAGGAACACCATGAACTCATATGTATACAAGCAAAACATTCTGTACAATATGCACAGCAGAGGGACACAAGCCATACACTGACATTTCATATCAGACAGAGGGATGTCAGACACCAGTTCATAAAATGTTGATCAATCAGGGCAGACGAATACAGGTAACTACCAAAATGAAACACCAACAAAGAGTCTTAATAAGGTGTTAGGCAACCACGAGCTGCCAAAACAGCTTCAATGCCCCTTGTTATAGATTCTACAAGTGTCTGGAACTCTATTGGAGGGATGCGACACCGTTCTTACATGAGAAATTCCATCGTGTTGTTTTTTTGTTGATGGTGGTGGAAACCACCTGCTTTCAATATACTTTATATCCCTCATACTCAAGTGTTTCCTCTTTTTGGCAGTTATATGTAGATTTAAGTTCATTTTAATTTGGACTAAGGGTCTCATGTAACAAAACTGTTGACGAATAAATGCAATGTATGCCCTAACTGTGACACTTGTTCCTATATCCATAGAAACACACCTGTCACACTCCAGGCAGTTTCGGAGGCCAACAGGAAGTTGTGGATGGAGGCCATGTATGGAAAAGAGCCTGTGAGTTTCTTTGCTGCCTCCTACTGGAGGGTCCATACAACCCCCCCTGGTCCAAAAGTTATTCTGTACTGTGAAGGCATTATGTTTATAGTCCTCATCTTGCTGTTTACTTTGGTTTTGATAAACAATAATATGATTATAAAAGCAGCATCTCTTTATAATAATAGCATAGATTCAGCATCATACAGATCATTTATGATGGCCACAGAAAGCTTCACATATATTTCTGTTTCTTTTGGTCTTACATGTTCTTTTCATTCCAGATTTATCATTCCCCAATTCACAAGCAAGCTGAAAGTATGTACCATTACCAGTGTTAATTGTTTGTATTTTTCTGCAGTATAATACAGTGAATTAAAATGTATTCGTCTCATTGAACATCCTTACACACACATGTGTATGTAGTGCCACTGCTTGTCAAATCTATAAAATGTTACTTGCCTTCCACAGTGGAATTGAATGAAGTTGGATTCAAGTTTGTGAGAAAATGCATCAACTTTGTTGAAACTAAAGGTAAAGTTACCAGAAAGTTCCAGTACCCACCATGTGTTTTCGCTTTGTATGTCGCGGATCAGATTTCATGCCAGTTTTGTCATAGTCTAGTCAGTTTGCCTCATTGCCCTTTAGAGGGCAGAGATGAGTTGTGTTTGGAACGAGATCTGCTGAAGCCTCACTGCTGTCCTGAATGAACCTTCTCACCAAAGGCCAGTACTAAATAAAAACACACTGGCTCCAATGTGACGTCCAGCCAGGAGAGCATAACTTTGGCATGTAGCTCAACATAATAAACTTCCTTACAGTAGAGTACTTCAGTCCGTACTAAATGAGCTGTTTTACTTTGTTTACATCAATGGAACTATTAATAATGCACCAGTACTATGCATAGCTTATTAATAATCATGCTTGCAGGTAGGCAACAAAGGTATTATTCCAGAGGGAGTCTATTCACATGTGGCATCAGAACACTTTTAACAGTGTGGGCACCTCACGTTCCACTGTTTTTATTTCTCAAGCAGCTTAAATTCTTTATAGATTCCATGGGCCTTCTCACTTCAGCCCTCCCTAATTCACTCTTCTATACTCTACTTTAATTTAGTAAAAATACACTCTGTCTGTTAATTCTGAGTTTGGTGAGGCACCAGCACTATGATATGCTCCCTGTATCTTCCACAACCGGTAAGATATGCAGGGATCATATAATAACATAAACTCCAGCCGTCCACTGGAGCAGTGAAGCAAATCATTCATTTGAAAGAGGTTGGGACGTAGGCTAGCGTTGTCAAGGCGGTGTCTGCTACGTTCCCATTTTCACTCCAGTTCAGACAGGCCTGCACTGAGGAACAGCCTGTACATTTCCACTGCTTGGAATTTCTCTGGAGGAAACTCCCCCTTTTAGTTTCCTTTTACCTCAACCCCATCCACTCTCTCCATCTCCTGCTCTCTTTTACAGGACTCACACAAGAAGGAGTCTACAGAACTGTTGGCAGCAACATCCAAGTCCAGAAGCTTTTAAATGTATTTTTTGGTGAGGAAATTACCCAGTCAACATCTGTGCCCTCTACTGAGTTGGAATTGAGGAATGTATAGAAACAGAAGGGCTTTTTTGAAGCAGAATAAAATTATTAAGCTGTTAAATGTCCCTGTTTCAATGGCACACACAACAGGATTTGAAACAATATTAAAAAGCACTATGTAAATATTGTTTTATTTCTAATTTATCCCCTAAGGCAGATGACAATTAATTGATTCGATATTTATGATGTGCCATTGCAAAGGCTTAATTTATAATATTTTATCCATGTTTGCAGCCCTCTATAATGATGTTGTGGAAACATTGAAATGTTATATTTACTTGGCTTTTTGAATGAAGGAATACAATAAATGGTTGCATATAAATAAATAATCTGAGAAAAATAAACTATTTTAATAAAGTAGTTTAATTCACTCTAGACCAATACATTCAGATATTTCAACTGGCTGAACCTACTGTGGATAACTTGCCAGTTATTTATATATTTTTTATATATTTATTTTTACCATTTCTGCATGTTTATTTTTAATCGGTTCCCTCCTCTCCCTGTAGACCAGAAATGCCCAGGGGATGTGGATTTCCACAGCAGTGAATGGGACATAAAAACCATAACCAGTGCCATGAAGTTTTATCTCAGGTGTGTTCCCATCCTCTTAAATCATCCAGCAGGTGACACGCAAGAGCCAGCTGCTCTGGAACAACAAGTTCAATAGAATTGTGTTACACCAGCCTTTGTCTGAAGCCCATTAGAACTCAGCTTCTACATCAGAGCCAAATAAAATTATATACGGCTCTGTATTGCGTGAAGTGTACAGTATGCACAGTATGGTATGTACATTTTGCAGTTCTATGGCATTTCCAGACTGTATATGTTTAATATGAAAATAGTATGTTTCAAGTTAGTTATGTGTAATGATTAGAGATACTTTCTAATAATCTATGCTGGCTGAGGATGAGAGGTTTTTCTCGGCTCCATGAGCCTAGTATAATTGTTTGCTGTTTGAAGTACTCAGTGACAAGGCCTCTTGGCTTCAAGGCCAGGTTTTTATCCTCCCCCAATACCCATCATGATGATTTACTCACATGTCTTCTTGCCACACTTGGAAGAGGCCAGGCAGCTGTTTGAAGGAGCTTACTCAAGGCCTTTGGTCTCTCATGCCTTAACACTGCACTGATAAATCTAATTTCAGATCAGGAAAAAAAAATGTTGATAAAGAGAAATGTGCCAGTGAACTCTCATTCATTCAGAATGAGTAGCACTTGTTGATGCTGAAAGTGCATGAGTAGCAGTGGTTGAATAAGGGTGTTTTAGGGTATGATGTAAGTGTTAGAGTATTTGTACTGTACTTGTTTACCTGATCGCGTGTGTTCATCCACAGGAGTCTAGCAGAGCCTCTGATGACCTACGGTCTCAACAGGGACCTCATCTTAGCAGCAAGTAAGATGTGTTTTCACACTTACTGATTTCAAAACAACATTGGGGAAACAATTACTGAAACCCACTTCAAGATAAAATATGATCTGATTTGCATATGGCTTACACATTTAAAAAGAAACTGCACCAGTCCCCTAAACTGATGGAATTCTGTTATCATAACAGACGTCAGATTTATAGATCTTTAGCATAGTCTCATTGCACATAAAACATACGTTTCCTTGTCATGTGAGGGCATGTTTTTGTAGGACACATTTTGTCTGACACTACTGTACATTTTGTATTGTACAAGTCATTACATTTTTAAGGTTGGCTTTGGGAGCTGAGCAACAGGTTGTTTACGTCCACATCTTGTCGTGTGTTTGCCAAATGCTCTCTGTGGAGTTAATTCATTGTGCATTTGTTCTCCATCAGAGTGAGTTCATTCTCAAGTTCTACAGGCTGGGTTACAGCTATAAAAGGGGAAAAAAAAGTACACACGCACACATCTGTGTGTTCCTCACATAAGCAATAACAAAGAAAAAAGGCATTTTCTTTTATTAGGTCTTTCCAATCAATTAGAAGTTCCAACCTCCAGATAGCTTATTCAGTTCTCCTGCAGGGGGATTCTAGTCCCCTGCTTTCTATTCTGTTCCATTTCTCCACAGACTGGATCCACAGTGTCATAGTGGGTGTGTGAAACTCCATATTTTGTATTTGAAAATGCCATAATTAAATGGTAAAATCATTGTAATGGTATGTTGTACACCAGCTCTAATCCTCTTAACTGAGACAAGCTCCCATGCCCCAGGAGACCTATTGTTCAATTGAACGAGGTCCTCGTTTCACATTACACCACAATGCAGCTGTGTGGAGCTGGACCCCTGAAATGTTTTGGCTGGGATTTGCTGATTTATTTGCTCATGCACAATGTCTATGCATGTTTAATTAATACCCCATATATACATAATGGATTGTGTAAAATCGGCAACAGATAAATGCCCGAAAAGCAGTGATGTTTAGGTCAGTCTCAGTTGAGGATAATATATAAATTATTGAGCATGTAAAAAGTATTTTTTCGTCTCTTAGAATCGGATAATCTAGATGATCGACTGGGTGCAATCCACTGCCTGACGTACAAACTCCCAGGGAAGAATCGAGAAATGCTAAGCCTACTGATCCAACACCTGGTCAAGTAAGAGCTAACCTGATATGATGTGCCGCTGTTGTGCCGCAGCCTCTGTGCCTTGCCTCCTAACTGATGCAGTCACAAGGGTTATTCTTATTTAGGCCTTTTATTGTGGTGTAATTACAGATATGTTGTGTTGCCCGTGGGCCCAGTGAAGGGGTTAACTTGCATCTGTTCAGATTATTACTGTATCGGACCTAGAAACTTGTATCTATGTATAGTGCAAATGTAATGTACTTTTAAATTGGGAAATACCTGTCCAGTCCTCCAATATAATCACTATCCTGTTCATTCATTTATGATAGTTGCGCAATTATAAATTGACATTAACTGGCATTAAGTTGTTCATTATTTGAGAGATGTTTGTTCCTATTGGACATGTCTTTAGAGAGTCATTTTGTTTACGAACTTGTCTGGATTGCTATTGACAGTGTCTGCGGTAACAGTGGGGACAACCTGATGACTCCCTCCAACATGGGTGTGATCTTTGGCCCCACCCTGATGAGGGCAAAGGAGGAGACTGTGGCAGCCATGTTGGATATAAAGTTCCAGAACATTGTTGTTGAGATTCTCATTGAGGACTATACCAAGGTGAATTTGAAAGATTAATTTACCGCTCCTCCCTTGCAAAGAGGTCCAGAGTCATGTGATGGTTATTTTATGCACTGTGGCATCATAAACATTCAAGTAGGCCATGGCACATTCTCGATCAGTGAATCTCAAAAAACTTTTTTCTCTCGGGGGGGGACACACACCTTCCATCATTGGGGAACAACCTAGCTATAAAGAAAACGTCAGCTGACATGTGCTACTTGATCTGGACATTTCTGACAAGTTATAAATGGCTTTCAAAGGTCTGCAATGCCTGACGTGACAAGAGGAAAACTGCTGATGTACTACCCATTTTCGAAATTGCACCTTGTGTATTCTACTATTACAACTTTCAAGAATATGTTGAAAGCCTGAGTCGGTCATTCAACTTACTCTTGAAAGCTGTATTAGTAGAATGCACAAGATTCACAGTTTAGGAACCACTGATCTAGATACTATTAAATGTGTATTCTCAAGTATAATGTAATGTATATTAAATGTAAGTCCTTTTAGATGAGCTGGTGTGATTACAGATCTTCTGCAGTGCACCAGATGAGAGTTCCGCAGCCCCACCGATGCCGCCTCCAAGGATCACCCCAAGGAAACGGCAACCAATCACCATCGCCAAGCGTCCGCTCCGCATCTGCCTAGCAGTTAATTGTGGCCAGCTCCAGAACACTGAGAGTAATTATTTGCCTCTGGTTTAATCATCATGATCATCCTCATCATCACCATAACCATTATTATCATTACCATCCCTTGTACTGCGAATGCAGATTATATTTAGATTATGACAGTGTTCAGTTGGTATGAGTAAGGTGATTTATACAGTAGGTGGCTGATGTTTATTCTGGACACAGTATTACTGATGTGTGAATCCTAAGTACTTGTGAATTGCTAGCATAGAATGATTAAAAAATATATATATATATAACCTTTATTTAACTAGGCAAGCCAGTTACGAATTCTTATTTACAATGACGGCCTACCCCGGCCAATCCCTAACCTGGACAACGCTGGGCCAATTGTGCGCCGCCTTATGGTACTCCCAATCACGGCCGGTTGTGATACAACCTGGAATCGAACCAGGGTATGTAGTGACGCCTCTAGTACTGAGATGCTGTGCATTAGATCGCTGCGCCACTCGGGAGCCAGAATACAGCATGTACTTTTATTTCTAAATGTTTGATCTTTACATTAATTGCATGCCCTTTGAGGGAAAAGTGTGAGTTATTTTATCAAGTTTAAACCAATTTTGTTGAATTGGAACCAATAAACATAAAAAAATGTCATATCTAGATGTTGGCTTACTCTGACCTCTTCCTAAGTCAAGCTTAACCATACATTTTATTTGTTAACTGCACTTAGAGAGGTAGATGGAGGTCTTGTGTGCTCACTGAATGGAAGTTTTTGCTTCAGGCTAAATCATGTAATTTATACCTCTTGTAACTTTGCGTTAAATGTCTCTGTGTGAGTCAGTTCTTTCATTTACTGTGGTATGGATAGATGTGGAGCACTTGCTACGTGTCCTCCCCTCATTGTGTGGTATTTTATTTATTGCTATTCTCTGAGTTCCTGCGTGGAGTTATCAAATAACCAGCTCCACTTTGCATGACAAGTAACTACCACCTGTCTGAATCCATCGCAGCATTTGAATACTGCATGTACCACTGGAAACCTGGCCAACAGCATGACTCTAGATGAGACAAAGAGTACACCGAAGTTGTCTGTTTACTTTTTAATCTCCTAGATGAATAGATAATTGTTATACGCAATCTTCTTTCCTAAAAACATAATTTTTCTCTGGATCACAGACTATATTAATCCACCAAAGTCTTTGTTTTTTTTATCCATTATTAAATAAATCTGCCCAAATGCCCACATTAGACATTGCTTTCATAGTACTCAGAATGCATGAATGAATGAAAGTACTAATTAAAATAATATATATTGGTTTGTTTGGTTCATTTGTTTGTAATAGTTAAACATGGTTAAATCACACATACCACATGTATAGTAGTATGCTACACGTGATTGGTAGGAGCTCAGGAGAAGTAATGATCATATCAAGTTCAAAGTCAGTTCTAAAGCAGCAACCTCTGCATTATGACACTGTGGGGAATTACCTGCATGTTCCTTAACCAATAAACCCACCACAAGAAGGTGGTCCAGGAATCTGCCTATGCTGAAAATGTGTTGCACTTTGTTTGTATTTCGATTTAACTATGTTTTGAAACTGTTTGTCACATAGATGAGCAGAATGGCAGCAGACCAGAGGGGGTGGATTTTGGCGGGGACACCCCAACGAGCCCCACACCTCTCCAAAGGACCAAACCCATCACCGCCCCTCTACGGCTCCATAGGGACACTCAAAGGCAGGCCCTCCTGCCCAAGCCATCCACCCGCCAGGACAGACACTCAGACTCTGACGTTGCCAAACTGGTCGCTAAGCTACAAGATGGAGGTCAGAGGCCAGATACAGCAGCAACAGTCAATGGTGAGACAGGAGTCACTGTGAACCGAGCGCAGTCCTTCCAATGTAGGAGACCACCTCCTCGAAGTGTTGCAGTCATCAGAGAAGGTAGCAGAACAATCTAGCCTACTATATCATCTTACAACCCAAACACACTATGAATTCTAGACTTTTATATGCGGCTTAACCACAGTGCCTAGCTGGTCTGTGATATTGATGTCATATCATGTGCAATGAGAAGAGAAATTGGAAAGTGGCTTTTCAAACATTGTTAGCTTTTTTCATTTTGAATCTACATTTTACAACAGTTTACCTAAGATTTTCCTTCCTCGCATTGCAGCAAAAAGTGACGGCATGATAAAAACGAGGTCTCTAGCTGAGAAGCCTGCCATCTGCAGACCTCCAACCAGACCCCCTGACCCCCCTAGCCGATACCCTGCACCCCACAAGAGCCCCGCTGCAGCCCCCAGCGAGGACACCCCAGCGTCGTAGTAAGTAGATCTTAGAACTCAGCCAGACCCAGACACTCCATCCAGACTGATTCAAATTGTAATCAAGAGAACAATCACAAAATGTTAGCTATGAGTTTCCTTTTGGTCTTCTTCCAGTCCTTGTAAGTCCCTTGTTAAATGTTTCTCCTGTAAAATTGAAATATCACATGAAGTTGTATCCCCTTTTCCTAATGAACCCTCCACACCATACCGATTCCATTGACTGCATTTGTTGCCAACATAGTCTGTCTGGTTTACTCCTCTCCAAACATTTGTTATTCTGTTTCAGAGTTGAGCTGGAAAGCATTATATAGTCAAGAGGCTTTTTTGTATTTTATTTCACCTTTTATTTAACCAGGTAGGCTAGTTGAGAACAAGTTCTCATTTGCAACTGCGATCTGGCCATGATAAAGCAAAGCAGTTCGACACATACAACAACACGGAGTTACACATGGAATAAACAAACATACAGTCAATAATACAGTAGAAAAGTCTATATACACTATGTGCAAATTAGGTAGGTTAAGGGAGGTAAGGCACTAAATAGGCCATGGTGGCGAAATAATTACAATATAGCAATTAAACACTGGAATGATAGATGTGCAGAAGATGAATATGCAAGCAGAGATACTGGGGTGCAAAGGAGCAAGATAAATAAATACTGTATGGGGATGAGGTACTCTGTGTGAGCTGCTCTGACAGCTGGTGCTTAAAGCTAGTGAGGGAGATAAGAGTCTCCAGCTTCAGAGATTTTTGCAGTTCGTTCCAGTCATTGGCAGCAGAGAACTGGAAGGAAAGGTGGCCAAAGTAAGAATTGGCTTTGTGGGTGACCAGTGAGATATACCTGCTGGAGCGTGTGCTATGGGTGGTTGCTGCTATGGTGACCAGTGAGCTGAGATAAGGCGAGACTTGTAGATGACCTAGAGCCAGTGGGTTTGGCGACGAGTATGAAGCGAGGGCCAGCCAACAAGAGAGTACAGGTCGCAGTGGTGGGTATTATATGGGTCTTTGGTGACAAAACAGATGGCCGACTGCATCCAATTTGTTGAGTAGCGTGTTGGAGGCTATTTTGTAAATTACATCGCCGAAGTCGAGGATTGGTAGGATGGTCAGTTCTTTACGAGGGTATGTTTGGCAGCATGAGTGAAGGATACTTTGTTGCGAAATAGGAAGCCGATTCCAGATTTAATTTTGGTTTGGATATGCTTAATGTGAGTCTGGAAGGAGAGTTTACAGGCTAACCAGACACCTAGATATTTGTAGTTGTCCACATATTCTAAGTCAGAACCGTCCAGAGTAGTGATGCTGGACGGGCGGGCAGGTGTGGGCAGCGATCGGTTGAAAAGCATGCATTTAGTTTTACTTGCATTTAAGAGCAGTTGAAGGCCACGGAAGGAGAGTTGTATGGCATTGAAGCTCATCTCGAGGTTTGTTAACAGTGTCCAAAGAAGGGCCAGAGGTATACAGAACGGTGTCATCTGCATAGAGGTTGTTCAGAGAATCACCAGCAGCAAGAGCGACATCATTGATGTATAGAGAGAAGAGAGTCAGCCCGAGAATTGAACCCTGTGGCACCCCCATAGAGACTGCCAGAGGTCCGGACAACAGGCCCTCCGATTTGACACACTGAACTCTATCAGAGAAGTAGTTGGTGAACCAAGCGAGGCAATCATTTGAGAAAACAAGGCTGTTGAGTCTGCCGATAAGAATGTGGTGATTGACAGAGTCGAAAGCCTTGGCCAGGTCGATGTATACGGCTGCACAGTAATGTCTCTTATTGATGGCGGTTGTGATATCGTTTAGGACCTTGAGCGGGGCTGAGGTGCACCCATGACCAGCTCTGAAACCAGATTGCATAGCGGAGAATGTACAGTGGTATTCGAAATGGTCGGTAATCTGTTTGTTAACTTAGAAAGGCAGGGTAGGATAGATATAGGTTTGTAGCAGTTAAGGTCTAGAATGTCTCCCCCTTTTGAAGACGGGAATGACCGCGGCATCTTCCCAATCTATGGGAATCTCAGACGATACGAAAGAGAGGTTGAACAGGCAAGTAATAGGGATTGCAACAATTTCTGCAGATCATTTTAGAAAGAGAGGGTCCAGATTGTGTAGCCCGGCCAATTTGTAGGGGTCCAGATTTTTGCAGCTCTTTCAGAACACCAGCTATTTGGTTGAAGGAGAAATGGGGGAGGCTTGGGCGAGTTTCTGTGGGGGTTGATGGGCTGTTGATCGGGGTAGGGGTAGCCAGGAGGAAAGCATGGCCAGCCGTAGAGAAATGCTTATTGAAATTCTCAATTATAGTGGATTTATCGGTGGTGACATTTTTTCCTAGCCTCAGTGCAGTGGGCAGCTGGGAGGAGGTGCTCTTATTCTCCATGGACTTTACAGTGTCCCAGAACCTTTTTGAGTTAGTGCTACAGGATTCAAATTTATGCTTGAAAAAGCTAGCCTTCGCTTTCCTAACTGCCTGTGTATATTTGTTCTTAACTTCCCTGAAAAGTTGCATATCACGGGGGCTATTCAATGCTAATGCAGAATGCCACAGGATGTTGTTGTGCTGGTCAAGGGCAGTTAGGTCTGGAGAGAACCAAAGGGCCATATCTGTTCATGGTTCTAAATGTTTTTGAATGGGGTATGCTTATTTAAGATGGTGAGGAAGACATTTTTAAAGAATAACCAGGCATCCTCTACTGATGGGATGAGAACAATATCCTTCCAGGATACCCGGGCCAGAACGATTAGAAAGGCCTGCTCACTGAAGTGTTTTCGGGAGCGTTTGACAGTGATGATGGGTGGTCGTTTGACCGCAGACCCATTACGGATGCAGGCAATGAGGCAGTGATCGCTGAGATCTTGGTTGAAAATGGCAGAGGTGTATTTGGAGGGCAAGTTGGTTAGGATGATATCTATGAGGGTGCCCGTGTTTACGGATTTGGGGTTGTAATAGGTGGGTACATTGATAATTTGTGTGAGATTGAGCGCATCAAGCTTAGCTTGTAGGATGACTGTGGTGTTAAGCATGTCCCCGTTTAGGTCACCTAGCAGCATGAGCTCTGAAGATAGATGGGGGGCAATCAATTCACATATGGTGTCCAGGGCACAGCTGGGGGCAGATGGTGGTCTATAGCAAGCGGCAACGTTGAGAGACTTGGTTCTGGAAAGGTGTACATGAAGTCTTAGTCAGTGTATTTTCTTATTATTCACTAGTCTTTTCAGAAATCCCCCGCTATGATTTCAGCTTCAGTGTCCTATTTGATATCACATTGTAGCAACAAAATAACCTATATTTTGCTACTCACCATTGACCCTTGTACTCCGTTCATGCCTGCCCCTGTTGTTTTACAAGGGGTATGCCGTGCAATGCCATAATAGATTTAGGGAGATATTTTCTGCCCACTAAATACAGCTAAAATGCACAAAAGGAAAACTGTGTTACTAATAATACTTTCACTGTAATGCATCTCAAAAGCTCTCGTTTACAATGTCCATGTGATTGTGGTAATCATTCATGTGGATCTCAAGTGAACAGTGTGCTCCACAGATGTAGGCAATGAGGTCACAAGCTGTATTATTCCAAACTCCTTTTGTATTATAGGTGATCTCCTGTCTATTTCAAATACTACAGTTGTTGTGTAACATCCTATTCTAAGTTTCATGTCATTTTCACATTGCCAGGGCTGAAAATGTTGCCCGTAACATTTGTCATTGTACTCCAGCAGTGTTTGGTAAGCTGTAAGCCTAACATGTCTCAGGGATCATCTGGGATTCATCTGTCTTTCTCTTACTCTTTTTTTCAGTGTTGCTTCCAAAGCCAAGTTTTTTGAGAATGCTTCAAGGCAATTTGGAAGGTAGGTTTGAAAATAAACTCAATCTCTACATGCTCCTTTGCCCCATGAAATCCTTATGTAGAGTAAATCAGCAAGATATGCATGTTACATGATGAGATGGCAGTGGCTACTGCCATGGTTGGCAAGGCCTCAACATGCTGCCAAGCCAAGTTGTTTAAACATAATGCTTCATGCTGATGGCTGAGAAATAAATCAGTGAGTTCACTTTAAAGATGAACTATTGAAAGTAACTTGCTCTTAAAAATGAAGTAGTCACTGTCCCTGGTCTCAGCTTGTTTGGCCGTTTATAATTACAGAGGAGCTGAGAGGTTGTCTTGAATGATCTCAAATGAATGTTGAAAATTATCCATACTTGGCCATACAACTCTGTCCATGCTTGTATGACTAAAGTGATAAGCCCCCAACTTTAACTGCCACAGACCTATATGTCTTTCCCACGAACAAGCTTTAACAAGTGATTGCGCTCATGATTAGGCTCTATTTTCGCCTGGCGCTAAGGAGGCGCAAGTGTCAAACACACTGGCATTTTCCACCCCTTATGCCAGGTTCAGCAAATTACCAGTCTAACATCAGCTCGCTTGCGCTGAGCTGTAAGTGGTGGCAATATTTGAGGTGTGTCCTTAAAAACAAGCACAAAATTGACCATTTTCATCCGAGGTGAGGATTTACTGATTTACTCCCATGTACACCTGTCACAACCGGGGTCCGCCCCTATATATAGACCCCATGGCCGCGACACACGTTCTCAACATCATTTTCGAGGCGCCTCTAGCTCCATAGAGGATTGGAGTGATCCGTATAGCTCACATAACCGTGGTTACATACGTAACCTTCGTTATGTTTCACTATATTGGATCACTCCAATATATTGGTATACCCGTACCAGATTAGTCGGTGCAAGAGAGACCTGGCCAACCAGCGGAACAGTCCCAGCGCGGGACCAAGACGCAGGGGCCGTCAATGTTGAAGGGGTAGGTCCCGGCACAGTCCCCGGAAGGGGAGGTGCCGCCCAGGACTACTGAACCTACCGCAGAGGGAGGTGCCACATTTACCCGATGGGCACCTTTGCTAGGTACTAGCTTGCCGGGAGGAATGAAGGGTTGGGGTGGAGAGATATACTCCTCCCCCAGGGTCCATCCTGTAGCACTCAGAACTTACTGAAAGAGCATGGAGCTCACCCACCCTCTTCATGGAAGTAATCACTACCAAGAAAACCACCTTCATAGAGAGGTGTTTCAGGGAGGCAGACTCCAACTGTTCGAAAGGCGGCTTTGCCAAGCTGCCAAGACCACATCCAGATCCCAGCTCGCCATTGAGCTGGTCCTAGCTGGACCCAGGTGACAAACCCTCTTCATAAACCAGGAGACCAAGGGATGGCACCCCACTGGCCTGCCCATCCACCCCGCATGGCAGGCAGATATAGCAGCCAAATACCCTCTGTAGAGGCTGCCAAGCCTTCATCCAAGCAAGACTGCAGGTATTGGAGGACATACTGCACCCCGCATGACTCGGGCACAACCTCAATACCACAATACCGCTGCACCAAGAGCAGAACAACCAACAGCGCAACTGGTATGCCGCGGTTGTAACCAGCGCCCTTGCGCTCTGCATGGTGTTCATTACACCCTCCTGTAGTCCTAACATGGACCATTGGTGCCGTTCAGTGGCCAAGCCCACAGACTAAGGCGGTGCGGCCCCGGATTCCACAGAGTTCACCCGACCTGAGACATCAGGTCTCAGGAGAAGTTGCCAAGGTGTCCCAGACAACAGGGACAGGATAAGGTTGAACCAGGGTCATCTGGACCAGTATGGGGCCACCAGCAGCAGACAATGCTCTGCCATCCTGGTCCTGTCCAGCACAGCCTGGATTAGGCAAAAAGGGGGGAATGCGTAAGCTCCAGCTCTGGCAAATCGTGAGCCAGAGCATCCAAGCCCAGAGGCCCTGGTGGCTCCGACATGGAGTACCACATGGGGCAGTGTACATTGTCCAGGGAGGCAAACAGGTCCACCTGCACCCTTCCGAACTTGTCCCACAGGTGCTGCACCACCTGCGGATGTAGGCTCCAGTCCCAAGTTGGCAGGCCCTCCTTCGAGAGCATCGGATGCATGGTATGTGCACTGCATGTAGAGACGCTAGACATCACTGAGCCTAGAGAAGGAGCTCCTGTGCCATAATATGGAGGCGGTGGGACCTCAGTCCACCCTGATGGTTGATGTAAGCCTCCACTGTGGTGTTACCCATTCTCACAAGGACATGTCTTCCCTTCAGATGTGGAAGGAAAGACTGCAGGGCCAGCAGTATAGCTCGGAGCTGTAGTGTATTGATGAGTCTGCCTCTCCAAGGGGGTAGCCAACAGCCACTGGCCGACCTGCCCTTGGTCACACCCCCAGCTGATCTGGGAGGCGTCTGTGCTGACCAGCTCACTCCGGCACATCCTCAGCATCTCTACCCCACCTGAGAGAAAGGAGTGACAGCGCCACCTCAACAATGCCCTGAGGCACTGTGTGGTCACCCAAAGCTGGTGGTGACTGTGGCGCTTTGGGTGCAGCTCGTGGAAGTTGAACCACCATTGAAGAGGCCGGAGATGGAGCAGGCCCAGGGGAATCAACAACGAGGCCGCCGTCAGCAAGCCCACAGGCGTTGGCAGGTTAGGGTGGATCCCCTGCCGAAAGTAGTTGAGGCAAGATAAGGTCGCCTGAACCCTTCTGGTGGGCAGGCATGCTCTCATGAGGACCGAGTCTAGTTACATGCCAATGAAGCCCACACTCTGGTGGGCATCAGACGACTCTTGTCATTTACAGTAATGCCCAGCCCACCGATGTGTGTCAGGAGCACGTCTCTGTCTGACAGGACCTGGGTCCTGGTCGGTGCACAATCAGCCAATTGTCCAGGTAATTGAGGATCAACAATCCTCGGGACGTGAGAAGCGCCAGGACAGTGCCCATGCACTTGGTGAAAGAACAGGGTGCCAAGGGTAGAACCATGAATTTGTAAGCCGTCCCTTCGAAAGCGAATCAGAGGTACCGCCAATGAGCTGGGTTAACAGGAACATGGAAGTACGCATCCATCATGTCCAGCGTCACAAACCACTGGTCCCTACAACACGTGGTCTTGGGGACAGTATGTGGAATCTCAGTACCTTCAAGTACCTATTGAGGTTGCGGAGGTCCAGAATCGGTTGAAACGCTCCGTCTCTTTTTGGGACCACAAAATAAGTGGAGTAGAACCCACCTAGCTGTTCTGATGTCTCAATCCTGCAGACAACACCCTTGTCAAGGAGTGAGGAAATCTCCAGCCGCAGGGTTTTCTTTAGAGGGTCGGCCACCGTGGTGACACGAAGGACCCTGAAGAACGGAGGCCAGCACCGGAATTGGAGTCAGTACCCCTCGAGCATTGAGGACAACACCCAAGGGGACTCCACACACTCTTCCCACTTTGCCCTTTGAGACCGGGAGAAGCGGCCGGGGAAGGGTGTGTCAGGGAACACACCCTTCCCTCTCCTCTGGCGCCCTGAGCGCATGGGTCCCCCAGGCACGTCCCTATGGCGGTGACGGTTGACACCTGTCACAAAGGGAAGCCATAAGCTCAGCCAATAAGGCCACAGAGCAGGGGTGCGACGCCCTGGGAGAGCTTATGTTGTGACCCGCCCGGAGGAATAGGAACCCGGTGAGGGATAAATTACCCAGTACCTCTGCAAACCCAGGGGAAGGCCCCTGTGGGAAAAACAGCCATAATTAAAAAAAAAAAACGGCAACCAGGTAATGGATTTGATTTGTGTTTTTTTGTTTTTGTTTTACGCCAACTGCGATTTTACCTAGAATGTTTAATATCCAAGCAGAAAACAAAAAACAGCACCGTATGATGGAGTAACTCCGTTAAGGAACTCCAAAGTTAATGTCTCAACGTAATGGCAGCCCACCACCATACTCTTACATTCTGCAGAGAAAGAACAAGAGAAAGAACAAAAAAAACCTGTAGGGGAATTAGTAGAGAACCCATGTAGGGTAATTAGCAGAGAACCCATGTAGGGTAATTAGCAGAGAAACCATGCCTATAGCGTGGGGACAGCATGTTAAAGCAATTCACAACACACACAAAACAAGCCAGTCGGCAAATTTGTGTAAGGTACATCCAGTTTGTGGCAGCAAGAGCCACCAATATATTAATAGATGGACACAGAGTCATAGTGTAACACTAACGAAACACAAGCACGACAAACCACAGGCGGAAGATGCAGATCAACCGCACGCAGCGAGTGGAGCACTGAAGAAGAGGGGAGCACTCAAGAAGAGGAGCTGGCCATGTGGCCAAGCCACATGCTCCACGCTGTAAACAGCCAGTGAGTATACTTCTACGCAAGATATTACACACTTACCAGTGACTTACCAAGCGAACTTCATAAAGTTTGTACCTCAAACCGTACAGACGTCCGCCGAGAAAATGAAATAGAACATGTGTCGTGGCCACGGGGTCTATATATAGGGGTGGACCCCAGCCGTGACACAGGTGTACACGGGCGTAAATCCTTACTCGGATGTATCCCTCCACCGTGGAGTGATACCAATATAATGGAGTGATACAATATAGTGAAACATAACATTTGTTTTCTGCCCATTTTGTTTATTTTGATACAAAACCAAGCATCAAATCACATTTTATTGGTCAAATACACATATTTAGCAGTTATTGCAGGTGTAGCGAAATGCATAGCCTAACTTTCCCTTAACCCTTTAGACTCGTGGGAATTGGCCTATACAGATAGGGATACATTTAAATGTTTCGTACAGAAGAATCTGGTAGCAATTGAAAGGGAACACTGGAGATTATGGGGGAATTATCAGACCAAATGTGAGGACACAACACTTCACCTGACACAAAGCTGAATCCAAACATTACACTGTTGATTTTATGTGCATTTTAGATTTACTGTATGTTGACATATTTGTTTATAACGAAATCTGAAAATGCTTTGGATACATTCAGTAACATGATAAGAATATTCATGGAAAATTCATACAGCATAAGACAAAATAATTACAAGGATTTGAGTGAGAGTACTAACTGATATCTCCAAATGGCCACACACCTCTCCAAAGTGCGCACATTTCCTAAGTAATTCCAATGCCCTTTTATGGTTCAAAGAACAGTCTTCAACTATAAGGTGCTGTTTTGAGCTTTCCTAGCCTTGCCGTTAAGGAACTAGGGCAAGCACAATTGTAGTAGTTTTGTTTGGAACACAACCCTGCATCCCAGCCATCACATAATTACTGTTGTTGTTTATGCAACCCAAAGTTATAAAATACGATATATCAGTGTTAGGTTTTCACAATGCAATTCAGAGAAACAATGTCATTTTGGTGCGGATTAGAAAGGAATCATGAGCGCATTCAGGTGCGTGTGCCGTGATACATTTTCTTCACAGTAGACAAACATGATTCTGTTCAGAACAACCCAGGGAATGATGCCATGTCATCTGGTAACTGTACATCAAACATAGTGATCATAAACATTGGCACTGTATATGTTTTATGACATGAAAAGTGAAGTTCATCTTTCGACTCACAGGTGTTTGACTTGCTCATGTGACATCAGTGTTTACAATCCTCAATGTCTCATCTTTTAAAATCTATAGTCCTCTTAGACCGTTTTCACAATGACGATAGCAAAGGGACATTTTCGACAGGTTCTCGAGGGATCGATTCTCTAGAGACAATACCGTTGTGTAAACTTGTGAAATTATCACGTCTCAAGCACTACCTCAAAATGTTGAGATATGCAAGTAAAACTGCATAAGTCAACATTTTGAGATAGATCATACGAATAGAATGTTTTTTAATTTGTAACATTGTGTGGTGATTTCAAAGGTGGCACAACAGATCCCAGAGTGGTGGTATGACTAATAAACCAACTGTAAATAAAAACTGTTTTATATGGCCTACGATGTGAATAATTTTTTGGTCTGGTCATATGGTTTAAAAAAAATATTAAATCCTGGAAAAACCCTAGGGAGGATGAAAACATTAACATCCTGTCAAACAAATCATGAGGCAAATCAGTCTAAACAACAGTGCTTTGACCCTCTTTTCGACGCTTTTGTGTCAATATTTTTTATTAAACCAAATCAAAGTGCTGGGGCAAATGCCTGCTCGCCACACATTTACCAGCGGCCCGCTGCAGCGTAGATAGATAGATATCGCCACACAATGGCACAAATGAAGAAACACAACCTTTATTTTTGGGTGGCGGGAATGGGTTTCCATATAAATCAGGCCAACATCTCAACTCCCGGTGAATTATACCCACGTTTTCAGTTGCAATTTGCTTTTGCCACATGAAGCCTAATGATTTGCATGATTTTGATCAAAATTAAGCATGCTTTGTTGTAAGGTAGGCCTACAGTACTTTTATATTTGTATAAGAGGGATAATCATTCATTTTTGATAGGCTAGCATTACTTGGTGAAGAGATTTTGTTAGCTATTAGTAGGCTAACTCTGTGCTTTTGCCTTGAGGCTAAAATGTAAAGTGTAGAGACAAGAAAATAAACTATTTTTAAAGGGGAATGGAAACACATAAGGAAGTAAAGCTAAGCAAAGAAATTCCATCCACTAATACTAAACATGTGCATTTAACATAGAAACATCTCTATTTTTAGGATTTTGATAATGAACCAGGTTTATTAGAGGTATGGTTAAGCGCCATCTTGAATTGTAGTGCCTGTAACTGTATTAAGACAACCTATTTAAAACAAGTTGTTTCATTTGATTACAAATATTCACTCTCTTTTGAAGCCTTATCAATAGTGAATTTAATCTTGCTTATTGACAACGTTTCCATGGCTCAGACATGGCAGACATTAATTCAATTTACTATAGGCCTAGCCCCTATATCAGTGTGAATGCTATGTTAAACTGTATATTTCCATATTGAAGCCATACAATTAGGCTTCTTACATGTTCAACATATTTAGAAAAGATGGGATAGACCTACATACATTTAGTTTCTGTAGACTATTTTTAACTAACTAGCCTATAACGTACTAACATTTGAATTGGAGTTGATTCCAACGCAATACATAAAACTGTAAATACACAACTTCAAGAAACCGCATATTTAGTCATGGAGCACGTTCCGATTGGTCAGTGAAGAGTCAATCATCGACACATACAACTTGTTTATTCATCAAAACTCAGCCCTTTCGTGCCTCTCATCTACTGCACCCATAATTCCAGTTGTAAAAAATATTGAAAATATTTTTAATACCACTGAACCGCCAGTGCTAAGATTTAACATTGCGTTAGGTTTGTTAAAATAGAGCCCTCAGTGATGTTGTGTTTTCCTGGTGTCAGGTGTGACCTGGTAACTATGAGTTAAACCTTGAAAGAACCACTTGAGTTTCAGAATAAATAAAGCTCAGGCACCGATGGGATGGCTGTTTTGTCCTAAATTTAGCATAGAGTCAAATGATCAGTAGTCTCAGTGACCGTTTGGTTCAAATCCAGTAAATCATTGTATGCCGTTACAGATAACTACCAAGATAAAGGAAACACCTACATAAAGTGTCTTAATAGAACGTTGGGCTACCAACAGCTTTAATGCACCTTGGAATAGATTCTACGAGTGTCTAGAACTCTATCGGAGGGATGCTACACCATTCTTCCACAAGTGTTGTGTTGAAGGTGGTAAAAAATGCTTTCTCAGGCTCCGCTCCAGAATCTCCCATAAGTGTTCAATTATGTTGCGATTGGATGACTTAGATTTCCTTGGCATATGGCTTACTTCGTTTTCATTCTTATCAAACCATTCGGTAACCATTCGTGCCCTGTGTATGGGGTCATTGTCATCCTATGGGGCATTGCCATGGTAGCCAAAATAATGGACTGCCCAGAATTTTTATACATGACCCTAAGCATGATGGGATGTTAATTGCATAATTAATTCAGGAACCACACCTGTGTGGAAGCACCTGCTTTCAATATACTTTAATTTTACCTTTATTTAACCAGGCAAGTCAGTTAAGAACACATTCTTATTTTCAATGACGGCCTAGGAACAGTGGGTTAACTGCCTGTTCAGGGGCAGAACGACAGATTTGTACCTTGTCAGCTCGGGGTTTTGAACTCGCAACCTTCCGGTTACTAGTCCAACGCTCTAACCACTAGGCTACGCTGCCGCCGTATCCCTCATTTACTGAAGTGTTTCCTTTATTTTGGCAGTTACCTGTATATACAGTAATTATACTGTTATAATTGATGATTGAAGTCTATTTAATAATTAAATAATAATTGTATACACAAGCCAGGCGGGTAAAGCAAATGCAGAATAATAATGTAGAGGGATGTTCTTTGAAGCTGACAGGTTACTGTAGACAATAGTATTGCTTGCCAACTGTAACTGTTGGAGAAATTCTAAATGTATTTTTTAAATAATATTTTATCTGACATTGTTGCTTATTTCATGTTTAATGGGTTGTTCTGCTTTCCTCATGTAGCTCATCGGTCTCACCTCCAGCATCTACTTTACTCAATGTGAAAGAGGAGGTATGATGTCCTGTGATTTCACCCCCCCCCCTCCCCTCTTACACTTTGAACAAGCAGGCAGAGGGAGAGTAATGGTTTCAATGAGCTACTGCAGAAGCGATTTAGAGCTAGTTGAGATAATAGCTCAGCTTCATACGTACAGTATACCTGGAAATGGGTTTCAAATAGGCCTGCTAAGCTTTTATGAACTAATTTGGCCCATAAACCAGAAGTAAATGCCCAGGCCCTCTCCACATTTGTTTTTTAAATAATTTACTTTGCCGTTTGTGATCAAAACCACTCTTTTTATTTTCTCTTAGAATTTAAGTTGATGAGTCTGTTACCATGGCCTCTACTCCTGTCACTGACCTGTGGAATTGCAGTGAGCATCTGGACACATACTGTACTGTAGTGGAACAAAGGAAACAGAGTGCATTTTGTCCTGTCTGTGGACACCCTCCTGCTGTTGCTATGAGGGACCCAATTAACATGTTGTTTAATTTGTGATAAAGGAGCTCCAGTCTAGATATTAAAAACAATCTGTTTATTAAAGGAGGCCTATATGTCTCTGTCTGATCCAAATCTTGGAGATTCTGGCAACTGGATCATGTCTCTGTCTGATCCAAATCTTGGAGATTCTGGCAACTGGATCAATATTTATACATTCTATGGGATCAACCCAATAATGATGTAATTTAATCAAAAACAATTTACTTGTTAACTGAATGATGTAATGTTAACTAAATGAATCCTAGTCCAAGTGGCTAGTTCCAGTATACAGTTATTTGACTTTTAAACTGCTCGAAAACAAGCTACTGTAGCTACCTAATACCATTTGGATTCACATACATGTAGGCTATATTGTAGTACCCTACTGTAACAGGTTGAAATGAAAGCAAGTGACTCAGTTGTAGCACAATATTGTTAACTACTGTAGTATCTAATGCAAAACTGAGAGCCAAAGGTCTCAGTTATTATTTTAGAGTCTCAGTTGTTATTTTACTGCTGCCGTTTAATTATTTGTTACTTTTATTTTAAACTTTTTACTTGTCTATTTTTTTACTTAACACTTATTTTTCTTAAGAACATGGGAATGGTTGTGATTTTTTTGTCAGAGACACTTTCTCTCTAACAGCATCTAACATAGTGTGACAGAGAGTGGATCATTATTCATTACTTATTATTTGCTATCATGGTTGGTTAAGTAGGACTTTAACCTTAAGCTTAACCAAATTTAATTATGGTATTCAGCACATCAGAATTCCTGTGGTCTGTTTTTCAATCACCAAAGTGCATCATGAACAGAAGGAGTATAGTCAACAGTACTATCATATAACTCAAATCAAATAACATTTTATTTGTCACGTGCCAAATACAGCAGACCTTACAGTGGAATGCTTACAAGCCAACAATGCTTTAAGAAGTTAAGAACCCTTAAAGCTGGAATCCCTAAATTCGTAGTGGTGAAACTGCCATGTTAAAGCTGGAATCCCTAAATTCATAGTGGTGAAACTGCCATGTTAAAGCTGGAACCCCTAAATTCGTAGTGGTGAAACTGCCATGTTAAAGCTGGAACCCCTAAATTCGTAGTGGTGAAACTGCCATGTTAAAGCTGGAACCCCTAAATTCGTAGTGGTGAAACTGCCATGTTAAAGCTGGAACCCCTAAATTCATAGTGGTGAAACTGCCATGTTAAAGCTGGAACCCCTAAATTCGTAGTGGTGAAACTGCCATGTTAAAGCTGGAACCCCTAAATTCGTAGTGGTGAAACTGCCATGTTAAAGCTGGAACCCCTAAATTCGTAGTGGTGAAACTGCCATGTTCATTTGCGATATTACAACAACAAAAACACTTCGAAAACCAACACTGTTTTTTCCCCCTTCGTACATCATTGCACACACAATAGAACAGCACAGTATGTACAACGACTTGTTTTTACCACGATGCTACTATCCTCTTCATAATCAAAACAAATAAGATATGTGCCTGGGGGCGACTATTGATGCTGTTTTACCTCATGCAGATCTCAGCTTTAAGAACTCATAACTAAATTATTTTGGGTAGTGGAATCCAAATTAGCACTGGTTAATTTGAAGGCTCAGCAGTCCTAGTTTTTGCCATTGTTATTTTGTTGAAGCCGATGGTTGGCATCTCTCCATTTCCATTTGGGTACTGTCATTCATACAACACTCCAACATGAATGTTTATTAAGTAGTGTCATGTATGTAGTGTGACTAAGACCATAATTTTCTGTTGAAGCCGGAAGTTTACATGCACCTTAGCCAAATACATTTAAAAATTCCCTGTTTTAGGTCAGTTAGAATCACCACTTTATTTTAAGAATGTAAAATGTAAAAAAAAAATAATAGTAGAGAGAATGATTTATTTCAGCTTTTATTTCTTTCATCACATTACCAGTGGGTCAGAAGTTAACATACACTCAATTAGTATTTGGTAGCATTGCCTTTAAATTGTTTAACTTGGGCCAGATGTTTCGGGTAGCCTTCCAAAAGCTTCCCACAATAAGTTGGGTGAATTTTGGCACATTCCTCCTGACAGAGCTGGTGTAACTGAGTCAGGTTTGTAGGCCTCCTTGCTTGCACACACGTTTTCAGTTCTGCCCACAAAGTTTCTATAGGATTGAGGTCAGGGCTTTGATATCCACTCCAATACCTTGACTTTGTTGTCCTTAAGCCATTTTGCAACAACTTTGGAAGTATGCTTGGGGTCATTGTCCATTTGGCAAACCCATTTGTGGTCAAGCTTTAACTTCCTGACTGATGTCTTGAGATGTTGCTTCAATATATCCACAAAATTTTCCTTCTTCATGATGCTGTCTATTTTGTGAAATGCATCAGTCCCTCCTGCAGCAAAACATCCCTACAACATGATGCTGCCACCCTAGTGCTTCAAAACAGTTCTATTTTTGTTTCATCAGACCAGAGGACATTTCTCCAAAAAGTACGATCTTTGTCCCAATGTGCAGTTGCAAACCTTAGTCTGGCTTGTTTTTATGGCGGTTTTTGAGCAGTGCCTTCTTCCTTGCTGAGCGGCCTTTCAGGGTATGTCAATATAGGACTAGTTTTACTGTGGATATAGATACTTTTGTACCTGTTTCCTCTAGCATCTTCACAAGGTCCTTTGCTGCTGTTCTGGGATTGATTTTCACTTTTCGCACCAAAGTACGTTCATCTCTAGGAGACAGAACGCGCCTCCTTCCTGAGCGGCATGACGGTTGCGTGGTCCCATGGTGTTTATACTTGCGTACTATTGTTTGTACAGATGAATGTGGTACCTTCAGGCATTTGGAAATTGCTCCCAAGGATGAACCAGACTTGGAGGTCTATGATTTTTTTCTGAGGTCTTTTCTGATTTCTTTTGATTTTCCCATGATGTCAAGCAAAGAGGCACTGAGTTTGAAGGTAGGCCTTGAAATACATCCACAGGTACATCTCCAATTGACTCAAATGATGTCGATTAGCCTGTCAGTAGCTTCTAAAGCCTTAACAGCATTTTCTGAAGTTTTCCAAGCTGTTTAAAGGCACAGTCAACTTAGTGTATGTAAACTTCTGACCAACTGGAATTGTGAATTATACATGAACTAATCTGTCTGTAAACAATTGTTGGAAAAATGACTTGTCATGCACAAAGTAGATGTCCTGCCCGACTTGCCAAAACTATAGTTTGTTAACAAGAAATGTGTGGAGTGGTTGAAACACTTCGGTTGGAGTCATTAAAACTAGTTTATGTAAACTTCCGACTTCAACTGTACATAGTAATTAAATTGGCAGGTACTGTACAGTGTTCCCAGTGTGTTCCCAGTACCAGCAACTGTTATACCGGTTTGTGGCTTGTACCATTTCAAAGACTTGCAAATTAATTCACAATGGAGATTACGGTGTCATTTTAAGAATGCATTATATTATGAGGGGAGGTTTATGCAAAGCTAATATGTATTAAAATGTCAATGTATCACAGATGTGAGGACTGTAATTTACCTACCTGAACTTTAGCAACACTTACGATGAAGGAAACAATTTTATCTAACATGTTTATAACCACCTTTTTTGGAATTAACGTGGGTCCTTAGAAAACATATATTTTCTATCTACATTCGGATAACTTGATTTAATTTAATTGATTCATTAATGAATGTTTCATTTGTGGAATGTTGTGAAAATGACATTTTAATAAATCTTTTAAGCAGTGAAGGGAATTGTTAGGAATCCTGGGTTGTGTGGAAGTTGATAAGCATTTTATTTTGTTGTCTTCAATGATTTCTGTCTTAGAATATTTTGTGAAAGTTGACAGCGCAGTTAAGATCTTGTCATTAGAGTTCCCAGAGGTTTTTCATCTTTAAATTGAGTCTCAACTCCCATTTTTATTTCTGTGAACATTTGAACCATGAAACATACATTTTCTTATGTGTTTGACCTGCTTGACCATGTCTGTAATATGTTCTTACAGGAACAACAACTGTTTTCATCTGTTTTTGTATGATGTTTGAAAATTATATGATTGTATAAAACCAATATGCTCTTCAATGTCCTGTCATTTCTTATCTAATGTTTACATTTTCCTTTTCTTTATCCCTTATATGCATTCTGTAAGAGTTTTTCAAGAAGCATTTACCATGTATGAGCATGGTTAAAGAAAACATTGAAAAATAAAGTAACATTTTTTTTAAACTTTCCACTCTGTCTCAATAACAATGAAAAGTGGAATCAGAATGGTTAATAAGTGGAGCAAAAGGGACTAGTGTGGTCATATCCAAATCCCTATAACACAAAAAACAACTAGAAATCAGATCCAGGGCAAGATAATACTTTATAAAAAACTACACACGCATTGCTGCTCCCAAATTACCTTTTTAAGAAAGTTTATAAAAATGGATTTATTACGTCAGAATTTGAGAAAAGGGAGATTTAGATGAACAAGTGGCAATGATACATGTAGCAGTACAGCTTGGTACTGCAGCCTGCATAAGGCCATTATCTTAGATATTTCACTGAACACAGGAATATCATCGATCTCAAATATCAACTGGCCATAAGCCAGGTCCTTCCCACAACATATTTTCAATAAATCATATGGTTAAAAGTCACACACATTACAAAATATACCTGGCCTTCTGGAGTTCTCAACTTGGGAAAAAACAAAACAAAAAACAGGTCGAGTCGGTTATCAATACTGATAATTGGTGAAAGAAAAGTAATTATTTAAAGGGCAGGATTGTATCAACCAAGATTCCTCTCAGAGGTTTCAGAATGTTGGGGAATCAGTTCCTTAGGAATCCAGGGGAGCCAGATTCTATTTTTGAAGGTCCATTGCAACTGTATTTATCTCAATATCAAATCATTTCTGGGTAACAATTATGGTCTCCTGAGTGGTGCAGCCGTCTAAGGCTCTGCATCTCAGTGCTAGAGGCGTCACTACAGACTCTGGTTCGATTCCAGGGTGTATCACAACCGGCTGTGATTGGAGGGTCCCATGGGGAGGCGCACAATTGACCCAGCGTTGTCCAGGTTTGAGTTTGGCCGGGGTAGGCCGTCATTGTAAATAATAATTTGTTCTTAACTGACTTGCCTAGTTAAATAAAATGAACCTTACTGTGTTTGTTTTCAATTAAAAAGGTGAAAAAGAAACAAAAATATATTCTTAGAGAAGGTAGATTTCTCAAGAAAAAACTTTGCTAGGACCGTCTGGGAGTGGTCTGAATGGGGAAGGAAAAACTGAAAACTAGCTGTTATTGGCAGATAGGTTTGGGACTCTCTTTCTTATTGGTCTGTTAACTGATTTACCACCTTCTGATGTCACCAGGCAGCCCAAAACTCCATCCCACCAAAAGAGGCTGAATTTTTAGGCGGTCTTTTCAAACAGCTCTTAAACTAAAAGGGCTTTATCACAATTTTCACAATTTCACAGTATTATTTGTAGTGGAAATTTCAGTACTGAGAACGACTTGGACAATTATTCAATCATCTTTATTCAACATCGATTAATTATTGCAATAACGAAACCGTCGACCGCACACTCTAGGTTGTGTTGCAGAGAGCTTAACTGATAATGAAAAAACAGATATTTTATAGGCCCTAAATGCTCAGTCAGTCATTTCTACCGTTCCCATAAGCCACCTTGGTCCATCTCCTGGTTATCTGCAAGGGATGTTGTTTTACTTCCAACCTGGCTTAGTCTCCCAGATGCTAGGAAGATGAGACAATGAGACATTGATCTAAACTCTTCCTGGCTATCTCTATCTCGGGTCACACACACCGCACCTTGTCTATAGAATGACATCTTTTAGGTTTTTATCACCAAGTCATTGTCAGCTCAAGCTATCCCTAGCAAAACCCATTTCCTTAACCAGAAGCCCAGCCTAACTGCAGGAAGTTAGAGTGGACACCATAAAAACTCAGCATTAGCAGGCCAGTCTTACTCTTAGTTAAATATATAACCGTTTACTATTAATATCAAACAAATCAGGTAAGTATGTAATTTTTCCCTGACATATTCCAACCTTTATAGTGTGGAAATATAAATTAAACACAGGAAAATCACGTGTTTGACTGCACTGGGCCTATAAAGCATACTCATAATAACCTGTTAAATGCTCTTTGGTCTTATCAAGAAAGAATTAAGAAGATAGATTGGATTATATTATGTTTTTGCCAATTAGAAGATACCCTTATTTAGTAATTGGCCTAAGGGGACAAATTACCTCGAATTAACCTGTTCCCCCGCACAATGACTCTGTACCGGTACCACCTGTATATAGCCTCATTATTTGATTAGAATTTTTTACTTTAGTTTATTTAGTACATATTTTCTTAACTCTATTTCTTTAACTGCATTGTTGGTTAAGGGCTTGTAAGTAAGCATTGTTGTATTCAGTGCTTGTGACAAATACAATTTAATTTGTATTGAATTTGATATGGGTCATTCTTGAATTGTGGTGGCATTTGTGTCCCTTAGCTTTGCAACCGTGAAAATTACAAATAGTTACACATCATACATGTTTTTGTTTATATTGAACTGTTTATCAACGATAAAACATAATGCAAGTGGTTTATATTGCAAAACTTTGTGCATTGTTTCAAGTACATAGGAGAATCAAATTGGCTTGTCCCAGTAGTAATCAAATCACATTTATTTATAAACCCCTTCTTACATCAGCTGATATCTCAAAGTGCTGTACAGAAACCCAGCCTAAAACCCCAAACAGCAAGCAATGCAGTTATAGAAGCACGGTGGCTAGGAAAAACTCCCTAGAAGGGACAGAACCTAGCAGGAAACCTAGAGAGGAACCAGGCTATGAGGGGTGGCCAGTCCTCTTCTGGCTGTGCCAGGTGGAGATTATAACAGAACATGGCCAAGATGTTCAAATGTTCATAGATGACCAGCAGGGTCAAATAATAATAATCACAGTGGTTGTCGAGGGTGCAACAGGTCAGCACCTCAGGAGTAAATGTCAGATGGCTTTTCATAGCCGATCATTCAGAGTATCTCTTACCACTCCTGCTGTCTCTAGAGAGTTGAAAACATAGCCGCAGGCAGAACAGTTGGAACTGGAGCAGCAGCACGGCCAGGTGGACTGGGGACAGCAGGCCAGGTAGTCCTGAGGCATGGACATAGGTCTCAGGTCCTCCGAGAGAGATAAAGAAAGAAAGAAGGAAAGAGAGAGAGAGAATTAGAGAGAGCATACTTAAATTCACACAGGACACCAGATAAGACAGGAGAAATAGATATAACAGACTGGCCCTAGCCCTCCGACATATAAACTACTGCAGCATAAATACTGGAGGCTGAGACAGGAGGGGTCGGGAGACACTGAGGCCCCATCCGATGATACCCCTGGACAGGGGTAGAGTTGTAGTGAGTAGAGTTGTAGTGACGTGTAGCAACTGATAATGTAACTGCCAATAATGTAATAGCTGCTAAAAATGTAATAACGTTTGCATGTATAATGTTATAAATGCTGCTATTGTCATAAATAATGTGCTAAATATGCTGAACGCATAATGTAATAACGTTTTAACGTTGATGTAATAATGTAACAACGTTGATTATTACATGGTAAAGTAGATTTTAAACATCTATAGTGTAATAACGTAAACAAATAATGTAATAACAACCTAAAATCACACTCTTTCTTTAATGGAATGCATTATCTCACACTTGACACTTTAGGAACACTTTGTATTTGCATCCATTGCCAAAGCAGACTTGTTTGACATTGCAAACATCCAGTGTCGTCAAGAAAAAAAGACACACCTTGCAGTGATATTCACTCCTCCTTATCCCAGGATTGACCAGGCTACTGTCTCCATACAGTAGAAAAATAGTTGTTTGGCAGCGCTTGCTGCAGGCTGTGGTGAGGCAGCGCGTAGCCCCACCCACACCGCCTTAAGTGTCCCCACCAACACTACCAACACCAGCCCAATGACCGTCAGAGAGGAGTATCCCCAGATGGCTAACCTTTTTTGTTATTTTTTGATTTTCCAAATCCCCATGGATAACCTTTTAGTTAATTGTTATAGTTGTGGAGAAGAGTTTGGTTAAGTGTTTTGTAAGATTAATATGTTGGTTCATTAAAGATTTTGGTTCATTAGAGATTTGAGCACAAGTTAAAATAGTGCCACATTTGTTGAATAAAACTGTGATTGTTAAGTGTTAAAGTGATTAAGTGATTAAATGAAATGTTTTTCATAAAAACAATTGTTGAAAGTGTCTTGGATTGTTTCAACATTGTTTTAACAGTAAACAGCATCTTAGGAGTTTTTGCACTTGGTTATATGGGGGGGGGTTAGGGGCTGTTGGGTGTGTATTGGGGAGTAAATTGTGTAAATTGTGTCAATTGAAAGTCTTGAAATTACTGCGCAAGTAAGCTTCAGAGCTAGGATTCAGGAATATGGTTTGGTGTATAGTCAGCTATTAGTGAAGCATTACACTTGATATAAATGAAAATAAATAGTCCATTTCATTTTACATGTTTAATTGGTTGTTATTACAATATTGGTTAAAGTTATGACACAATTGATGATTCCCCCCACACACTTCATAATGTAATGATCAATGCACAAAAGCATTATTACATTATGCACAAAAACATTATTACGTTCAGCATATTTATTACATTATTGTCAATGCATTACATTAGCATAATTTATTACATTATAAATGCAAAAGTTATTATATTATGTGCAGCTATTGCATTATTGGCGGTTATAATATTATTAGCTACTACCACATGTTTTTTGGGGTTAAGAGATATCTATTATTTGAATGCTGGAAAGTAAAAAAAAGTATTTAATATATTGTATAGTTAAATAAAAACAAATGCTATGTGCTATGTATATATATATATATATATATATATATATATATATATATATACACAGACACTACCGTTCAAAAGTTTGCGGTCACTTTGAAATGTCCTTGTTTTTGAAAGAAAACCACATTTGTTTTGTCCATTAAAATATCATCAAATTGATCAGAATTACAGCGTAGACATAGGTAATGTTGTAAATGACTATTGTAGCTGGAAACGGCAGATTTTTTATGGAATATCTACATAGGTGTACAGAGGCCCATTATCAGCAACCCTCACTCCTGTGTTCCAATGGCACGTTGTGTTTTATTTTTTATTTGTTTATTTAACCTTTATTTAACCAGGTAGCCAAGTTGAGAACAAGTTCTCATTTGCAACTGCGACCTGGCCAAGATAAAGCAAAGCAGTTCGACACATAAAACAACACGGAGTTACACGTTGAATAAACAAACATACAATCAATAATACAGTAGAAAAATCTATATGCAGCATGTGCAAATGAGGTAGGATAAGAGAGGTAAGGCAATAAATTGGCCATGGTGGCTAAGTAATTACAATATAGCAATTAAACACTGGAATGGTAGGGTGTGCAGAAGGTGAATATGCAACTAGAGATACTGGGTTGCAAAGGAGCAAGATAAATCAATAAATCAAATCAAATGGGGATGAGGTAGATTGGATGGGCTATTTACAGATGAGCTACAGTGGGGCAAAAAAGTATTTATTCAGCCACCAATTGTGCAAGTTCTCCCACTAAAAAAGATGAGAGAGGCCTGTAATTTTCATCATAGGTACACTTCAACTATAACAGACAAAATGAGAAAAAAAATCCAGAAAATCACATTGTAGGATTTTTAATGAATTTATTTGCAAATTATGGTGGAAAATAAGTATTTGGTCACCTACAAACAAGCAAGATTTCTGGCTCTCACAGACCTGTAACTTCTTCTTTAAGAGGCTCCTCTGTCCTCCACTCGTTACCTGTATTAATGGCACCTGTTTGAACTTGTTATCAGTATAAAAGACACCTGTCCACAACCTCAAACAGTCACACTCCAAACTCCACTATGGCCAAGACCAAAGAGCTGTCAAAGGACACCAGAAACAAAATTGTAGACCTGCACCAGGAAGACTGAATCTACAATAGGTAAGCAGCTTGGTTTGAAGAAATCAACTGTGGGAGCAATTATTAGGAAATGGAAGACATACAAGACCACTGATAATCTCCCTCGATCTGGGGATCCACGCAAGGTCTCACCCCGTGGGGTCAAAATGATCACAAGAACGGTGAGCAAAAATCCCAGAACCACACGGGGGGACCTAGTGAATGACCTGCAGAGAGCTGGGACCAAAGTAACAAAGCCTACCATCAGTAACAAACTACGCCGCCAGGGACTCAAATCCTGCAGTGCCAGACGTGTACCCCTGCTTAAGCCAGTACATGTCCAGGCCCGTCTGAAGTTTGCTAGAGAGCATTTGGATGATCCAGAAGAAGATTGGGAGAATGTAATATGGTCAGATGAAACTGTAAAAACTCAACTCGTTGTGTTTGGAGGACAAAGAATGCTGAGTTGCATCCAAAGAACACCATACCTACTGTGAAGCATGGGGATGGAAACATCATGCTTTGGGGCTGTTTGTCTGCAAAGGGACCTGGACGACTGTTCTGTGTAAAGGAAAGAATGAATGGGACCATGTATCGTGAGATTTTGAGTGAAAACCTCCTTCCATCAGAAAGGGTATTGAAGATGAAACGTGGCTGGGTTTTTCAGCATGACAATGATCCCAAACACACCGACCGGGCAACGAAGGAGTGGCTTCATAAGAAGCATTTCAAGGTCCTGGAGTGCCCTAGCCAGTCTCCAGATCTCAACCCCATAGAAAATCTTTGGAGGGAGTTGAAAGTCCGTGTTGCCCAGCAACAGCCCCAAAACATCACTGCTCTAGAGGAGATCTGCATGGAGGAATGGGCCAAAATACCAGCAACAGTGTGTGAAAACCTTGTGAAGACTTACAGAAAACGTTTGACCTCTGTCATTGCCAACAAAGGGTATATAACAAAGTATTGAGATAAACTTTTGTTATTGACCAAATACTTATTTTCCACCATAATTTGCAAATAAATTCATAAAAAATCCTACAATGTGATTTTCTGGATTTTTTTTCTCATTTTGTCCATCATAGTTGAAGTGTACCTATGATGACAATTACAGGCCTCTCTCATCTTTTTAAGTGGGAGAACTTGCACAACTGGTGGCTGACTAAATACTTTTTGCCCCACTGTATGTACAGGTGCAGTGATCTGTGAGCTGCTCTGACAGCTGGTGCTTAAAGCTAGTGAGGGAGGTAAGAGTCTCCAGCTATAGAGATTTTTGCAGTTCGTTCCAGTCATTGGCAACAGAGAACTGGAAAGAGAGGTGGCCAAAGGAAGAATTGGCTTTGGGGGTGACCAGTGAGATATACCTGCTGGAGCGCGTGCTAAGGGTGGGTGCTGCTATGGTGAACAGTGAGCTGAGATAAGGCGGGGCTTTACCTAGCAGAGACTTGTAGATGACCTAGAGCCAGTGGGTTTGGCGATGAGTATGAAGCGAGGGCCAGCCAATGAGAGCATACAGGTCGCAGTGGTGGGTATTATTTGGGGCTTTGGTGACAAAACGGAAGGCACAGTGATAGACTGCATCCAATTGGTTGAGTAGAGTGTTGGAGGCTATTTTGTAAATGACATCGCCGAAGTCGAGGATCGGTAGGATGGTCCATTTTACGAGGGTATGTTTGGCAGCATGAGTGAAGGATACTTTGTTGCGAAATAGGAAGCCGATTCTAAATTTAATTTTGGATTGGAGATGTTTAATGTGAGTCTGGAAGGAGCGTTTACAGTCTAACCAGACACCTAGGTATTTGTAGTTGTCCACAGTTGTCCACAAGTCAGAACCGTCCAGAGTAGTGATGCTGGACGTGAATGCAGCGAATGTCTGCAACAAGTCCATTTGGTGGAAAAATGTGCATATTTTCTTAATGAGTATTTTAGAATTTTCACATGAAAATCTGTTACCAATTGGATTGAAACCTAGATAATGGTGTTACTCAATTTACAAAAGTCCTCAATTACCAAAAATGTGTAATTGGTGTTACCATCATTGATGTTACGCCTCTTACTGGTAGCACAATATTATCATAATGGTTAAACATTTGAAATCATTAAGCTGCCATATTAGTTGATTTAGTATGGGAAGATGTTCCCAAATGCATTTAAATAAAAAATGCAAGAATGACCAAAATGTCTTTCTGAGAAATGTTTAGGCTAATTACTGCCTGCACATGAAGTGTTTATTGGTGAGGTCGGGTAAAAAAAAAAATGATGCAGGCAGGTGCTGGTCAATAGCTAATTTCTCATGACAGAACATAAACATAAATGTTGACATCTGTTGTCGATATTTGCTTAATCTGAGATAGGGGAACAAAAATCTTCTGGTGAAGAGCAGCATCACTAATTATTTTGACGAATCAAGTTAGTGCTTGAAGTGGAGGCGGGATTTTAACCAGAATTTTAATAGTGGTTCTGTAGTGGGGACGGTCTGAATCAGCTGTTTCCATTAGCTCATATTTTCATCCCCCAAAATAAACTGAGTAGATCACTAGCTGGTGCACACAAGATTTGCTTCTGGCTTCAGAGATTTTAGAAAAATATTAGGAAAGTTAACATAAAATAACTTCAGTATGTAAATAAAGTTCACACACACAATACATTTTTGATTGTTTTTAATAATATGCAAAGGAACACAAACAAACTAAACCCGATTTACACTAAGACTTATCTGACACAATTCATATCAATAGCTGAAAGTGAACAATCAATTTACAGATTATGGGTGGGGGGGGGCATTCTTAAATAATGACACATTCACTAGTAGTCACTTCACATGATAAATTGTAGAAATACTACAAACTTTCAAATATTAGGTAACACCATTTTGATGGTCAGGATTGCCTCAAATATCTTTAAAAAGTTATGCAAGTTTGCAGTTTTAAAAAAAATCTCACAAAACACATAGAGTACATCGTCAATACTACAGAAGGTAGTTAAAAAGCATTAACAATTGATTTCCCAATCTTTTTTTTAATCAGTTACATGTACACAAAGTCATTGTACCATTTACACAAATCCAGGCTAATATGGTTTATAAATACATACAGCTGTGTCCATTTTGACATTTTAATATACTTGTGATGTAATTTACTCATATATAACATTTACATACCAGCATTACCACTAATAACAACAGTATGAAAACATCAATTCTAGGAACTGGATTTTTTTTAAATAGATTTTGTCATTATGATTCAATGTTGGTCTACCATGGTACATTTAAAGTAAAGTTTATTATGGCAAATTGTTTATTGCTTGGCAGTGCAATCCTGTTCTCCAAGTCAATCTAAAAAGCATGTGAAAAATGTTTTATATGATAAACAAAGCAGTCATAGCATGACTACTGGGTGTATAAAGAGATAAATAGCTTAATCTTTGTGATAATTTCCTTAAATCAGAAACGATTTTACCAACTAATTTACCTCGTCATTTACCTCAGAATTCAAGCTAAGTAATGTGGCCTCATTATGGTAGACACAACTGCTGATCATTTTACTTTACAGACAATTGAATAATTTACGCTGAATCTAAAATAATATATGGTACAAAATCTCTATGCTTGTTAAGGCAAATCTATGGCTTTAATATTGAATTACTACTCATAGAAATATTTTTTTCTGATTTAAGGTGTCTGATTTGGTGTTCTTTTGAGGAAAACCCTGTAACGAGTATATTTTATTATCAAGATGATTAACAAAGGAATACGACAATACCAATGTCAAGTATGTGCCCATGGCTTTTACAAATTGTCATCTGATGCATTAAAACATTTTCTTATCAATATTCAAATTAATTGTTTTATTGCTTTTATGTAGGCATAGCCAATGTCTCTACGACGAGAAAAGATCAGATGTTTTCAGATGGGCAATTGTAACCTAGGCCCGTATTCAATTAAATCTGCCATAGCAATATTGATGCAGTATCCTTGTTTACACAACTGCTGTCATGCACACGTGTCTGAAAACTGAAAGCACTACCTGCTGTTTCTACCAAAACCATTTTGCCATTTTGTTTATAACGGAAAAGGTATGTTTAGATTTGTGCTGCTGCTTGAATATTGCAATGTGGTTTCATTGAATTGAGATCCATATTATTGCAGTACATTTATGAGAATTATGGTGGTCAACAAGTAAAGTTCCTCACAACACAAGAACAACAACAACTTGAACTTACATTTGTACAAATGCATTTGATTATGGTCTCAATTGACTAATGGTAATATGCGTTAAAGGATTTAAGTCACAATGTATACAGTTGATTTTGATTTTTATGCACAAGCTATTGAAGAAATATATAACAGCACTATAATTGACTGGTTTTCTGCATGCCCAAGGTAGACTGAAGTTCTAATGCTTCCATTTTTGCATGCGTCACATGCATGTGTCTGAGAATGAGTGCAATTGTTGTGAAGGATGCATGTTATTGCCATTTATGGTGATAAAACAACAACAAAAACTACTGCTGTCAAATTATCTTTTGATTCATCCCTGGACATTTTTATGGTGTCAGGCAAAGATAGGTGCAATCAATCACTGCTTAAAATCTGAGAAGCATGTGTATTGTAACACTAATTGATTACAGTAAGTGCTACCTGTTGTAGGTTTGATGTGGTCTATTTAGGGACAAATATTAACAGTCACTTTTCTTCTATAAAGCACTTTCAACTTGGCCTAGGTTTCAGTCTGGAGTCATATATTCTAATTAAGCAGCTATGGTGTTGTTATAAATGGGTAAACACCTGCAAGTAATTGCATAGTGCTTGTGGCTGTCAAACGTAAAGTGTATTCTGACAACCCATTCTTTCCAGAGCCTACAGTATTTAGAGCGTCAAGATGCTTCCCAGCAAACTCCATTTAACATTACTGGTTCAGCCAATGTTGAACCACCATTTGTTCAATCAGATGTCGAGGCCATGAACATGTGATCTTTCTGGAGTTTGCTGTTTTCCAGATATTTGCATGAAGATTTCAGCATTTTAAAAGGCATTTAAATGACATTCTAAATATGATAATGCATTTCACCTAGTCTAAAATATGAAACGGTTTGATTTGATGTAGTAATTTAAGATACATTTGGCATATAAAAGCAAAGTCAGGGACTATCCCGTGCTATCATTGAATCCCATAGTTTAGCACCTGTTGCCATTTTTGTTGAGGTATCTGAACAAAAAGACCACACTCGCCTAGTTTAAACATTGTTTGCATGTTATGGATCTTATAACAGAGCTTTTCTTGATTGTTTTTTGTTGTTTTTCACTACTTTCTGAAACAAGCAAAAGTACAGATTATTGTATAAAAAGACTTGTTTTGGTATAATAATGGTGTTATGTCAGAATGTTTTGCTAGTGCAGAGAAGAAAATGTCCCTGTTTGGCACTTAACTGCAAAACCAGAATGAATCATCAAGAAAAGCCGATGTCTTAATAAGAAATCATGTGAAAAAAGCGGTAATATTTGACTTGACTCAATCTAAACTAATGAAATGTCAACCTGCTTTTACAGGTAGAATGGCAGATTGGAGATTACTCTGAACACAATAACTATCATAGCTGCACTGAACTTGCAAAATGTACACCTGGCATGCATTGTTTTCAATAAAGATTGAAGCATTCTAACATCTACAAACACATGGAGCATGAACCTCCATACATCCTGATGTTGAACTAAATAATGCAAATATTCAGGCCATGTTAAACCTTATAAGAGCATTTTCAGCATTGAGAGATTATGGGTATGCTCCGTTTGACAAAATAATTAGGCCACCTGAAACTACATGAAGAGACTAAATGTGCAGCCAAGTTGTAGCAGGTTTCATACTATATCTTTATAGTAAACTTTTAAAGATCCACTGCCACTAAATATATCTGAAAAGTTATTATTTGCAATTGTCTCACTCTGTGTGTCTATAATTAGTAAGTCACTTTTGGGTGAATTATTACAACATTTCCCATAATCAGATGAAATTATGACGGTACCATTGGAATATATTGTTTGTTCACTGACTAAATAACAAGCAAGAAAGTTGTAAGTACTGTACAGTAGTGATGTATGCATTGTATATATATATATATATATATATATATATATATATATATATATATATATATATATATGCAATTTAGCTAGTAAATACAGATAGACTATTGTGTATGTATGTGAGTATGCTGTAAACGACTAATTCCACATTCCCTTTGGTAGTTGTTTTTTAAATGAACATAGCACAATCTCATGAAAGTTCCAAAAGTAAAGATATGCATAGATATGTTTAACAACTTCTGCATTTGTTAGTTTTATTATTTAGTTTTATTAGTTTTATTTTCATTCAGTCAATGAATGGTATTCTTCTGTTTCTTACATTTGATGTAACCCCACTGGTCTTGTGTGATATTTGTTCTTGAAATACAGGACAGATAGGGCCGTCAACAAGGTGACACCTTGCAACTCTTGAGATAAATGCTAAAACCTTGCTGCCTATTTGAGAAAATGATCTCAATTATGTCTGATAAGCAGCAAAACTACCGTAATGATGTAATGATTTAAAAATGGTACGTTGAGCTATTCGATAAAAAAGAAAAGGATCTGAGAGAGAGAAAACAATGGCAGGGAAAACCTACAGAGCCAAGAGCCTTGGCTCTGTAGGGTTATAGAGTCAACTTGGATCGGATCAGATATTCTCAGGATGATGGCAAATCCTGCTACTTGCTACTTGTGGAAAAGGATTGGTTTGGCCAAGCCTGCCAGGATCTTTGGCACATGCACTGAGATTATCTCGGCAATCATCTCTGGAAAGCTGACCTTGGTGGGCAGAGACTGGGCCTGGATAAACAGATCAAATGTAAACTGCTGGAGTTTCCTCACGATCTGGTTGTTGGAGAGATGGACAGAGACAATACACAGTTACAATTCTGTCACTTCAAATTAACATTTGGAAACGGCGCCAATCCAAAATGTTTAAGACGTCACCTCATTTCACCTTTATAATTTTGTCCGGGCAGGCTAATGTATTTCGGCAGTTGCGCCTTCATCAGAGCATCAAGAGATGTGCCAAAGCCATCGTTTTTATGCAAATGCATAAGTGATAATTACAATTGCCTGTTTGAGGGTGGTACATAGTGGTATTCAAGCAATTGTTACTATATATACAAATACATATACAAATACACAGATCAGCACAATAAACTCGACAAATAGCATTTAGGTATTCATGATGACGTAGGAAATTTGAGATATGTTGGCGCAATTAGTTACTTCCTAATGCACAATAAAGCTTACAAAAATAGATGCATTGGGGTATGGAAAATAAACATCTGGATAGAAAGATTGTGATTGAACAAGTTTGGGAAACCCTAGTCTAAACAATGAGTTCTCATTCAGATTATTCTTGTAGACTATGGCCAAGCTGTCATTTGTATGCTCATGTATATTCTCCTACATTCAGTCGCAATATTTCTATCCAGACGTTCATTTTTTATACCCCAAAGCATCTATTATTGTGCACTAGGAAGTAATTAATTGCAAGAAAATATCTCAAATTTCCTACATCATCATGAATACCTAAATGCTATTTGTTGAGTTTATTGTGCTGATCTGTGTATTTGTGCTGTATATTTGTATATGTATTTCTATATATGTTGTAACAATTGTTTGTTGACTAATGTTTTGAATACCACTATGCACTGCCCTCACACAGGTACGGGCATTTGCAATTATCACTTAGGCACTTGCGTAAAGAACGATGGCTTCGGCACATCTTTTGATGCTCTGATGAAGGCATAACTGCCCAAAACGTGAAATGAGGTGACGTCTCAAAAAAGAGGAATGCCGTCGTTTCCCAATGTTCTTGAACTTGGGATTTCATTTGAAGTCATTGTCGTATATGGCAGAGCACTCAGCGAATAAGGTGAGATAGCACACCTGTTACCCACTCCATTACAATTCTGTCACATTCTCAGTTTTTGTTTAGTTAAACATGACAAAGTTAGACTTTTATCACTTAGATAAAATATGTAATTAAATCTTGGTACTGTAATTTAAGATTGTCATTAAGGCTCTTAGCTTGATACATTCTAAGATAACAGAATATGTCAAATAAAGTTATTGAGGATGCACATTGTCTCTCACCGGTTGGAGGGAATCCATGAGGCGGGTGAGCTGATAGAACCTCTGAGAGCAGTTGGACTTCCTTCCATAGTTAATGACACGATCAAGTTCATTGATGTAGGTCAGCCGCAATTCATCAAAGTACTTCTGACTCTTAAGACCATCAACTGGAACTGCGAAGGAGACAAGCAATGTTATTGTTGTTTTGTCCACAATATTGCATTTCTGTTGCTCAACTATTGATAATACACTGTTTGGTTTTATAAATCAAAGCTTTCTCTGATTGTACTGGATCATTTCGACAGTATTATGAAAATGGCTTAGACTAGGACATCGCTTGCAAATCAATTTCATGAAAAAAGGAAATACACCATGTGAGGCTCTCTACATTATTTTCATGGACCTGTCAACATTGGGCTGGGCAGCAACACTCACTGATGCTGAAGAGGAGCAGGGCCTTCATGCAGAGGAACTCTTCCTGAGTAACTTGCAGCAGGACAAACTGCTGGGAGAGGTGTCTCATCCGTATACAGTGCTCGAACATGCTGGAGATGTGCATCCGATGGCTGGGGACGAGAGAGAATCATATCAAATCAAATTGTATTTGTCACATGTGCCGAAAACAACAGGTGTACCGTGAAATGCTTACTTACAAGCCCTTAACCAACAATGCAGTTCAAGAAATAGTTATGAAAAGATTTACTAAATAAACTAAAGTTAAAAAAAAAAAATTAAAATCTAAAAGTAACACAAGAAAATTACATAACGAGGCTATATACAGAGGGTACCGGTATGTGCGGGTGTACAGGTTAGTCGCGGTAATTTGTAAAGTGACTATGCAAAGACAATAAACGGGGGGGTGTCAATGTAAATAGTCCGGCTGGCCATTTGATTAATTGTTCAGCAGTCTAATGGCTTGGGGGTAGAAGCTGTTAAGGAGCCTTTTCGTCCTAGACTTGGCACTCTGGTACTGCTTACCATGCGGAAGCAGAGAGAACAGTCTATGACTTGGGTGACTGGAGTCTTTGACAATTTGTTGGGCCTTCCTCTGACACCGCCTAGTATATAGGTCCTGGATGTCAGGAAGCTTGGCCCAAGTGATGTACTGGACCATATGCACTACCCTCTGTAGCGCCTTACGGTCAGATGCCGAGCAGTTGCCATACCAGGCGTTGTTGCAACCGGTCAGGATGCTCTCGATGGTGCAGCTGTAGAACCTTTTGTGGATCTGGGGAGCCATACCAAATCTTTTCAGTCTCCTGAGGGGGGAAAGGTGTTGTCGTTCCCTGTTCACAACTGTCTTGGTGTGTTTGGACAATGATAGTTTGTTGGTGATGTAGACACTAAGGAACTTGAAACTCTCGATCCGCACCACTTCAGTCCCTTTGATGTTAATGGGGGTGTGTGTGGCCCTCCTTTTCCTATAGTCCATGATCAGATCCTTTGTCTTGCCCTTTGTCTTGAGGGAGAGGTTGTTGTCCTGGCACCACACTGCCAGGTTTCTGACCTCCTCCCTATAGGCTGTCTCATCGTTGTCAGTGATCAGGCCTAACACTGTTGTGTCGTCAGAAAACTTAATGATGGTGTTGGAGTCATGCTTGGCCACGCAGTCATGGGTGAACAGGGAGTACAGGAGGAGACTAAGCATGCACCCCTGAGGGGCCCCAGTGTTGAGGATCAGCGTGGCAAATGTGTTGTTGCCTACCCTTACCACCTGGGGGTGGCCCGTCAGGAAATCCAGGATCCAGTTGCAGTGGGAGGTGTTTAGTCCCAGGGTCCTTAGCTTAGTGATGAGCTTTGTGGGCACTATGGTGTTGAACGCTGAGCTGTAGTCGATGAACAGCATTCTCACATAGGTGTTCCTTTTGTCCAGGTGGGAAAGGGCATGATGGTGTTGATGTGAGCCATGACCAGCCTTTCAAAGCACTTTGTGGCTACCAACGTGAGTGCTACGGGGCGGTAATCATTTAAGCAGGTTACCTTCGCTTTCTTGGTCACAGGGACTATGTTGTTCTGTTTGAAACATGTAGGTATTATAGACTCGGTCAGGGAGAGGTTGAAAATGTCAGTGAAGACACTTGCCAGTTGGTCCGCGCCTGCTTTGAGTACACATCCTGGTAATCCGTCTAGCCTCGCTGCTTTGTGAATGTTGACCTGTTTAAAGGTCTTTCTCACATCGGCTACGGAGAGCATGATCACACAGTCGTCCGGAACAGCTGGTGCTCTCATGCATGCTTCAGTGTTGCTTGCCTCGAAGCTAGCATAAAAGGCATTTAGCTCGTCTGGTAGGCTTGCGTCACTGGGCAGCTCGCAGCTGGGTTTCCCTTTGTAGTCTGTAATTGTTTTTTAAGCCCTGCCACATCCGATGAGCATCAGAGCCAGTGTAGTAGGATTAAATATTAGTCCTGTGTTGACGCTTTGCCTGTTTGATGGTTTGTCTGAGGGCATAGCGGGATGCCATATAAGCATCTGGATTAGTGTCCCGCTCCTTGAAACGGCAGCTATAGTCCTGTAGCGTAGCATCCGTGTCATCTAACCACTTCCGGGTCATCTAACCACTTCTAAATTGAGCGAGTCACTGATACTTCCTGCTTTAGTTTTAGCTTGTAAGCAGGAATCAGTAGAATAGACTTATGGTCAGATTTGCCAAATGGAGGGCGGGGAGAGCTTTGTATGCATCTCCATGTGTGGAGTAAAGGTGGTCTAGAGTTTTTTTTTCTTCTTATGGTTGCACATGTGACATGCTGGCAGAAATTATGTAAAACAGATTTAAGTTTGCCTGCATTAAAGTCCCCGGCCACTAGGAGCGTTGTTTCTGGATGAGCATTTTCTGGTTTGCTTATGATCTTAATACAGCTCATTGAATGCGGTCTTAGTGCCAGCATCGGTTTGTGGTGGTAAATAGACGGCTACGAATAACATAGATAAGAACTCTCTCGGTAGATAGTGTGGTCTACAGCTTATCATGAGGTATTCTACCTCAGGCGAGCAATACCTCGAGACTTCTTTAATACTAGACATCACGCACCAGTAGTTATTGACAAATAGACACACACCCTCACCACTTGTCTTACCAGACATAGCTGCTCTGTACTGACGATGCAAGGAGCAGCCAGCCAGCTCTATATTTTCCGTGTCATCGTTCAGCCGCGTCTCGGTGAAACATAAGATATTACAGTTTTTAATGTCCCGTTGGTAGGATAGTCTTAATCGTAGATAATCCAGTTTGTTTTCCAATGATTGCACGTTGGCAAATAATACGTAGGGTAGAGGTGGTTTAACTACTCGTCTGCAAATTCTTACAAGGCACGACAAAGCAGTATATCCTTTGCGTTCGGACTGAATAAAGAAAAATCTTCGTCCAGATCGAGGTGAGTAATCACTGTTCTGATGTCCAGAAACTCTTTTCGGTCATAAGAGACGGTAGCAGCAACATCATGTACAAAATGAATTATTAACAATGTGAGAAAAAAAAAGAAAAAAATAGCACAGTTAGTTAGGAGCCCGTAAAACCATCCCATCCGGCACCATTATTGGAAGAGAGGAGGGAGTGGGGCAGTGAGGGTCAGGGTGAGATACAGTATAAAGAGAATGAGCCAATGAAAAATCAGAGTGGGGTTGGGGAGTTTATCGGGAATATATTAAGAGAGGGATAATCTGTGAGCGTGTTGTTGTGAGAGATATAGAGGGGGCAAATAGATGAGAGGGTAAGAGAGTGAGACCTTTATGTGAAACTGTTGCAATGATTACAATTGTAATCCTCCCTCTTTATGTCCATAGTTATATGCTCATATGTCACCTTTGACCTACTGCCCAGCGGGCAAAGCTGGATGAAATCTGTTTGTAATGATGTCATTTCAACTAGTTTTGCCTGCTGGGTTGAGTGTGGTCTGATAATACAGGATCACAGTGATTGGTACTGAATGCTGCCCAGGATTATTTTCAAACAAACTGAAAATGTGACCTGATTACATGATTTTCTATGATGACATTGTACATCTAATGTACAAATAATTTACAGACATAGTTCACAGGAATAGACTCTAATATAATTAATATATAATATATGCTACATGGATCACTAACCAGGTTTCTATCCAACCTTTTATTGTGAGTAAAGTACATATTGGATAAAAAATATCATGACAGGCCTGATGGAAACAGAACATTCTTTGGTAAACTTTCCAAATGTCAACAAAACTCAATACGCTAGACAAGGTGGGATCTTTTTGTGTCGGTAAAATTAATTATGCGATAAATGTCGGTGGAAATGCTTTAATGCGCAAATATTGATATAATAACATCATATCAAAGTAAACTTGGGAGTCATGACCATCAACGCTTGGCTGCCATTTGACAAATATTTTGTCCATAATAATCTCATGTAAGATATTGATTAGAGTGCACGTGCCAATAACATAATGGGCACACGCTATATAATACAAACATTTTTGTGAGAAAACCATGAATAGAGTTGAAAATGTGTTGGTATTTTTTATTTGGTACATGGGATTTAACCGCAAAACGCATTTTTATGTGCACTACGTCATCACGCACAGACTTTTATCTGCAACAAGTCAATCTGATGGAAACACATCTCTGCTGGGAAAATGCGCATATTGATTTTATGTGGATTTTAGAATATTTGAATGAAAATCTGTCACCAATAGGATGGAAACCTAGCTAATGATAATAAGGGTGCTTTAGTTGTAATATTTACAGTATATTAGCAATAATAAAATATTTAATTTACCTCATGGCAGGGTAATAATATCTCCACAATGTTCTGTACTGCACCTCAGCTATTGTGGCAAAATCCCGGGAACTTTCAATAAATGCCCTGGTTTTCCAGAAATCCTGGTTGGAGGAGGGTTCCCGATTTCCTGCTTATTCCCTCCTAATTCTGGGAATCCTACAACCTTGATTTTGGGAAAACTAGAGAATTTATTGAAAGTTCCCAGAATTATGCAACCCTAGTAATGACACTTTATACCATTGAACTACCTTAGTCACTTATGATACTTACGTACTCCCTAATATTCAGATTTGAACTAAATATCACTACTTCTCTTAAAACCTGCACCATAGGTGATGTAATGCTGAAAAAATGGAATCTTCCTCAGGACTTATCATGTGACTAAAGAACACCAAATAAGGAAATTAAATATAAATGTTACTGAAAGCCAGGCTTGTAAGCCCGTGTGCACATGGAATTCTAGACATATCGGTGAGAGAGAGACAGAGAGAGCGAGAGGCAAGTAGAGAGAGAGAAAGAGCGAGAGAAAATGAGAGCGACAGGGACAAGGAGCAAGACAGACATAGAGGGAACAAAATTGGCATCTGCCGTACTTATGACAGACAGAAGCCACTAGAGGAAATCTCCACGAACATAATGGGACAACACTGAGTTGTGGCCCTGGGGGTAATAAGATAATATCACAGAAATAATTGAATTCAGTATCACATAGCTGCACATACTCATTGAAAACAAGGTCTGGGGCGAAGTAGAGCATTCTGGCATTGACATTTTTGTAGGACCTCCATCCCAAGCCGAACACCATCACCCCCATCCATGAATGCTGGATTACTGTCATCTGGTCATCCACATGCAGATTCCGAAAACCTGAGAAGAAAATGAAAAACCACATGGAAATGGATTATTATTAAAACATGTCTCTGATGAATTCTTAATGCCTTCACTACCTGCAAATTGCTGCAATGCCATTGCAAACTTGTTATAAATTAAATTATGACATCTTCAAGGACCACATGGAAATATGTTTTGTATGATTCTTCTATTCCAGTACCTGGCATGCCTTTGGCCCACTTGACCACTTTGACCAGTTGGCGCTCCCCAAGTTCGTTGAGGCTGGTGAGCAGCACTGCAGCCGAGTCCGGCTGGCAATGGTCATGTCCCGCATTAACCACCTCTGGCTCGATGGACTCCAAGATGTTGAGGAACACCAGCTGGGAATGGAAGGTCAGGCCGGACTGGGGAGAGACACACTGGATGGCATCAGTGGGGCCTTGGGTAGGCAGATCCTCCTCCGGGCTCTTTAGCTGTCCAATCTTCTTCAGTTTACGTGCTACATATGGTCAAGAAATGGAACATGGATGAGTAATGGTAGAAGAATAGTGTAATATCTGATGTAGATGTTAACAATTGCCAAATGCATGATACAACTGTACATAAATGACAGTTCAGATTGTGAGGGAAATTAGCAATATACAGTTGAATTCGGAAGTTTACATACACCTTAGCCAAATACATTTAAACTCAGTTTTTCACAATTCCTGACATTTAATCAGAGTAAAAATTCTCTGTCTTCGGTCAGTTAGGATAGCCACTTTATTTTAAGAATGTGAAATGTCAGAAGAATAGTTGAGAGTATTATTTATTTCAGCTTTTATTTCTTTCATCACATTCCCAGTGGGTCAGAAGTTGACATACACTCAATTAGTATTTGGTAGCATTGCCTTTAAATTGTTTAACTTGGGTCAAACGTTTAGGGTAGCCTTCCACAAGCGTCCCACAATAAGTTGTGTGGATATTGGCCCATTCCTCCTGACAGAGCTGGTGCAACTGAGTCAGGTTCTGCCCACATATTTTCTATGGGAAAATTTCTAAGGCTTTGCGATGGACACTCCAATACTTTGACTTTGTTTTGTGTCCTTAAGCAATTTTGCCACAACTTTGGAAGTATGCTTGGGGTCATTGTCCATTTGGAAGACCCATTTGCGACCAAGCTTTAACTTCCTGACTGATGTCTGGAGATGTTGCTTCAATATATCCACGTAATTTTCCTTCCTCATGATGCCATATATTTTGTGAAGTGCACCAGGCCCTCCTGCAGCAAAACACCCCCACAACATGATGCTGTCACCCCCGTGCTTCACGGTTGGGATGGTGTTCTTTGGCTTACAAGCCTCCCCCTTTTTTCTCAAAACATAACGATGGTCATTATGGCCATCAGACCATAGGACATTTCTCCAGAAAGTACGATCTTTGTCCCCATGTGCAGTTGAAAACCTTAGTCTGGCTTTTTTTTTTATGGCGGTTTTTGAGCAGTGCCTTCTTCCTTGCTGAGAGGCCTTTCAGGGTATGTCAATATAGGACTCGTTTTACTGTGGATATAGATCATTTTGTACCTGTTTCCTCCAGCATCTTCACAAGGTCCTTTGCTGCTGTTCTGGGATTGATTTGCACTTTTCGCACCAAAGTACCTTCATCTCTAGGAGACAGAATGCGTCTCCTTTCTGAGCGGTATGACGGCTGCGTGGTCCCACGGTGTTTATACTTGCGTACTATTGTTTGTACAGATGAACGTGGTACCTTCAGGCGTTTGGAAATTGCTCCCATGGATGAACCAGACTTGTGGAGGTCTACAATTTTTTTTCTTAGGTCTTGGCTGATTTCTTTTGATTTTCCCATGATGTCAAGCAAAGAGGCACTGAGTTTGAAGGTAGGCCTTGAAATACATAAACAGGTACACCTCCAATTGACTCAAATGATCAATTAGCCTATCAGAAGCTTCTAAAGCCATGACATCATTTTCTGGAATTTTCCAAGCTGTTTAAAAGGCACAGTCAACTTAGTGTATGTAAACTTCTGACCCACTGGAATTGTGATACAGTGAATTATAAGTGAAATAATCTGTCTGTAAACAATTGTTTGAAAAATGACTTGTGTCAAGCACAAAGTAGATGTCATAACCGACTTGCCAAAACTATAGTTTGTTAACAAGATATTTGTGGAGTGGTTGAAAAATGAGTTTTAATGACTCCAACCTAAGTGTATGTAAACTTCCAACTCAAATGTATAACATCTGTAAGGTCCCTCAGTCAAGTATTGCATTTCAAGCACAAATTAAACTACAAAGACCAGCGAGCTTTTTGAAAGCCTCATAAAGAAGGGCAGTGATCAGACATTAAATATCTCTATAAAGTATGCTTTGGATTATGTTATAAACCACCCAGATGCATCAAAGATACAGTTGTCCTTCTGAACTCAGCTGCAGTACAGGAATGAAACTGCTCAGGGATATTACCTGTAAAATAGTTACAGAGTTCAAATGCAGTGATAGGAGAAAACTGAGGTTGGATCAACAACATTGTATTGACTCCACAAAAATGACTAAAATGGCATGGAAAAGAAAAATACAAATATACAAAATAAAAACCATGCATCTTGTATGCAACAAGGCACTAAAGTAATACTGCAAAAAAAACATGGCAAAGGAACAAAATATTTGGCCTAATGTTTGGGGCAAATCCAACACATCACATCAGCCTCCTTATTTTCAAGCATGGTGGTGGCTGCATCATGGTATGGGTATGCTTGACATCGGCAAATACTGGGGAGTTTTTTCAGGATAAAAAGAAACCAGATGGAGCTAAGCACACAAAATCCTAGAGAAAAACCTGCTTCAGTCTGCTTTATAATAGACACTGGGAGAGGAATTCACCTTTCAGCAGGCCAATAACCTACAACACAAGGCCAAATCTACATTGGAGTTGCTTACCAAGAAGCCAGTAAATGTTCTTGAATGGCTGCATGCAAACACAGCAACTCCACTTTCTGGATCTGGGCCAACCTATTACAATCTTAGAATTGTGGTACACCACCATAGGTTAATATCGCTAAATAACAACATGGGTTGGTTTAATAATTTAAAGGTATCCATGACCATTTCAAACATATTTCCTAAATGTAAGCAAATTAATTGGATATAACTCATTGATCCTGCTTTGTAACTAGACCTACCCCATCTCATTTACATGCTAGCTAGCCTGTAAATAAAATAACATAGCTAGCAAGGGAAGTTTTTATATCTAAATATATAATTTTCCTAAGATATTGTCGCTACACATGCCATAAAATCTGCTAAATATGTTTATGTGACCAATAACATTTGATTTGATTTGTAATTGCTTGACATGACATGCATTTTGGCCAATAGACATGCTCATTGTACACTGAACAAAAATATAAACACAACATGTAACAATGTCAACGATTTTACTGAGTTACAGTTCATAAAAATTTAAATTAAGGCGTTTGGGTTAAATGCGGAAGACACACTTCAGTTGAATGCATTTAGTTGTACAACTGACTAGATACCCCCTTTCCTTTATAAGGGAGTCAGTCAATTGAAAATAAATTCAGTAGGCCCTTATATATAGATTTCACATGACTGGGCAGTCATGGGTGGGCCTGGGAGTGCATAGGCCCACCCACTTGGGAGCCAGCCCCAGCCAATCAGAAAAAAAATGTTTCCCACAAAGGGGCTTTATTGCAGACAGAAGTACTCCTTAGTTTCATCAGCTGTCTGGGTGGCTGGTCTCAGACGATCCCGTAGTTGAAGAAGCTGGACGTGGAGGTTCTGGGCTGGCGTGGTTACACGTGGTCTGAGGTTGTAAGGCCGGTTGGACGTACTGCCAAATTCTCTAAAACGACGTTGTAGGAGGGTTATGGTAGAGAAATGAACATTCAATTATCTGGCAACAGCTCTGGTGGACATTCCTGCAGTGAGCATGCCAATTGCACGCTCTTTCAAAACTTGAGACATCTGTGGCATTGCGATGTATGACAAAACTACACATTTTAGAGTGGCCTTGTATTTTCCCCTGCACACGGTGCACCTGTGTAATGATCATGCTGTTTAATCATCTTCTTTATATGCCACACCTGTCAGGTGGATGAATTATCTTGGCAAAGGAGAAATGCTCACTAACAGGGATGTAAACAATGTTATGCACAACATTTTAGAGAAATAAGCTTTTTGTCCATATGGAACATCTCTGGATCTTTTTTTCAGCTCATGAAACATGGGACCAACACATTACATGTTGCATTTATATTTTTGTTCAGTACAACTTAAAAATAAAGAAAGAATGTGGTGTAATGCAAGGGTGAGAACAGACTGATGCACAGATGAGAGAGATGACACAGAGGGGTGATACCTGACAAATGCAGGGGTGAGGGTTGAGGAGGAGGGTGCAGAATTGATACTTGACTAGGGGAGGTAGGGCCAGCTCCAGGCATAAACGACATAAGCGGCCACTAGCTTTAAAACTTCCACAATTTCTCTCCACCCCATGGCAAAATGTGTAGAATTGCAGGAAATTAACTTTAAAACAATACGTTTTGGGTTCCAACCAAATCTCACTTAGGGACCCGAAAAGGCTAGAGCTGGCCCTGAAGGGAGAGGTGAGGGTTGAGTTCGAGGGGTGACACTTGACTAGTGCAGGGTTGATATTTGACTAGGGGAGGGTGAGGGTTGAAGAGGAGCAGGGGTGACACTTGACTATTGCAGGGTTAAAACTTGACTAGGTGAGGGGTCAGGTCTGAGGAGGAGGAATGATTCAATTCCTAATATGTATCTGTTCAATTCTGTTGATTTCACTTTGGCCAATACCTCATCCAAATCCGTGTGGTTCCTCCTTCTGAACAGACCAAATATGCAGCACAACATCTTCAAGATCCTAATACTTATAATAATAATAATATGGTAATTTTATGTTAAAAGAGCAAGGATTTCCTTGTTACTAAAGCCAATTCTAAAATATAGTTTCACCAGGTCATCTAACTGAATGGTGGCACACAGCAACAGGGAGCCAGGGAAGCATGCAATAAAACAAATCTTGAAATATTACTGCAATTTTATTCTCACAATTTCGACTTGATTCTTGAAATGTTGATATTTTTAAGTATTATCCATACAAAAAAATATATAATCTAAGTGCATCAGCATTTATTTTCTGCTTAGCCCTAATACTCTTCAGTATAGAACATATTTTACCACACTGCTGGAGGCTCCTCTCCGTTTCATTAAAAAAAATATGCTGGAGGTGAACAGAGGTCCTGTTTCCCCTAATGCGGATTTGAACTTTAAAGAAATTCAGGTTCAAGAATCACCTGTGGTAGAGGAAGGGAAAACATGAGAATAATTCAAGTTTAAACATAACAAAGTACGACGTACCAAGGGAGAGCATACTCTTGACAGGGGAGACTGTAATAAGATATGTCACACTGTAAACTATAGTGAAAAGCCTACTTTTTAATTTAATTATGATATAAGAGAGCTTAGAATTCCTTAAATGTGAGTGACGTTATCGTATGGTACTGTGGAACTGCAGCTGCGATGGGGTTATGGTCCATTTCAATTCAGGGCCTTGATCCAACAAAGCTAGTATCCGGAAGGTTCTGTGGCAAAACAGCATTCTTATCTGAAATGTGAAAATTAAGGTCTGGATTATTAGTTGTTTACGTTCCACATTCTGATTTTAAACATCTGCCATTATCTAATCTCATTTCAGGTTACTATGGAAGTGGAGAATGTTTCCATGTAAACAACAATTCCAGTTTTGCAATCATTTTGTGCAATACAACAGGAATAGAGTAAGAGACTAACAGGCTAGAACAGCGTGGTCTTCTAATAGGTACTGCCAAAATACAATCCCATTAAAAATACATTTGACCAGATGGGCCTCATCTGTTAGAGAAGCATGGGATAAATGAAAGGCCATTGTATCTCTTACTCATCAAAATCTAATAATGTTATGTTCTTGTCCTAAATCATGTTGAATAAAATGAAGACCTCTCTCTGATGTACAGAACTCTAGTTTAATTGCCACAATAATTTGTGTATGCATATGGTACAGTAGTGTACCCACAATCAATAACAAGCACCTAAACTGTGAGTCATTTGGATACAATCCGAAGTGAACTGCTAAAGATACAGACGGGTTAGGCAACGTATCTAAATATTATTTCTTAACTAACAATAAAACTACAACTTTATATACCAGGGAAGATGGAGATGGGAGGCTTTCCTTTCAGCTTCTGGCAGATGTTTGACTGTTGACGCCCTCCACTGAGAAACTGAACAGGTCTTATCCACGCCTTTGAATTGTAGCCTACTGACATGAATCATCTCCTGCCCTAACTAAGTCAATCCGAATGAAATAATTATCACAAACAATCTGTGCCCTAACCAACAATCCTATGACTACAGTCACAGACTAGACAAGTATATAACCCACCATTCACTCAATCTAATTATTTCTGCCAGATAACACCACCACTCTGAAGTTGCTGAGCTCTAGGTTCACACTGTTATTTCAGCTGCCTCTATATGCTTGGCACCTGTGTAGGAGGGTGAGTGACAGAGAAATGCAAATAGTTGCTTCCTAACTATCTGATCAATAACCTATAGGCATTTCAAATACTCTAACTGAGTGGTAGGATACATTCTTGCTGCTTTTACAAAGTTTTGTTGAAGTCTAAGGTGAGAATAGTTTTCCTGTGCATAGTTACTTCTCGGGTCAGAAGTTTAGTTCAGGATAAGGGATTTGCTTATAAATGGGATCTTCACTCTGCTTCGCCACAGATCCCAGGCTTAAGAAGCCCCTGAAGGAAGGACTATTGATGTCCCTCAACATGTGGCGCATGCATAGTAGCTCTAACCTGGATACAATCATGAGAACTTGAGGCTTCATCTTCTCAGGCTTTGTGTTTGTGGCATTAACGAGGGGCGTTATGCTTAAAACGTGCACAGTAATAATAATAATAATAATAAAGCATGTAGACACATTTGTCATGAATTAGAATAAATTAGCAACAATTATAATATTGCTCAGTGTGTGCCTCAATGGGCTTGGCCATCATTATCACCACTGGGTCGAGGCTCTGAGAACAATTTCAGTTCTAGCTTGGCATACCGCTTTTATGAGCCCAGGCCCAGAATAGATCCATCCAGTAATGACATACATGTGAACACCTGTTTAAAACCTTCTCAGAGCCTATTCACATTAAATACATTATTGGAAGCATGGTGGAGAAATCATGGCATATTGATCCCCAAAACATATCATGTACTGCCAATACTTGAGCAATGTTTAACCATAATCTAGCCACAGGACAGGAAGAAATGTATCTTGAATATTACCATAATTGTTCGAAATGCTTAAAAGACTACACATGGATGCAATTAGAGCCAAATGTTCCACCAATAAAAAAAAAAACATACCAGTTGTGGAAGATACAGTTGAAGTCGGAAGTTTACATACACTTAGGTTGGAGTCATTAAAACTCGTTTTTCAACTACTCCACAAATGTCTTGTTAACAAACTATAGTTTTGGCAAGTCGGTTAGGACATCTACTTTGTGCATGACACAAGTCATTTTTCCAACAATTGTTTACAGACAGATTATTTCACTTATAATTCACTGTATCACAATTCCAGTGGGTCAGTTTACATACACTAAGTTGACTGTGCCTTTAAACAGCTTGGAAAATTCCAGAAAATGATGTCATGGTTTTAGAAGCTTCTGAAAGGCTAATTGGCATCATTTGAGTCAATTGGACGTGTAAATGTGGATGTATTTCAAGGCCTACCTTCAAACTCAGTGCCTCTTTACTTGACATCATGGGAAAATCAAAAGAAATCAGCCAAGACCTCAGAAAAACAATTGTAGACCTCCACAAGTCTGGTTCATCCTTGGGAGCAATTTCCAAATGCCTGAAGGTACCACGGTCATCTGTACAAACAATAGTACGCAAGTATAAACACCATGGGAACACGCAGCCGTCATACCGCTCAAGGAGACGCGTTCTGTCTCCTAGAGCTGAACGTACTTTGGTGCGAAAAGTGCAAATCAATCCCAGAACAACAGCAAAGAACCTTGAGAAGATGCTGGAGGAAACAGGTACAAAAGTATCTATATCCACAGTAAAACAAGTCCTATATCGACATTACCTGAAAGGCCACTCAGCAAGGAAGAAGCCACTGCTCCAAAAAGGTTTGTAACTGCACATGGAGAAATGTCCTCTGGTCTGATGAAACAAAAATAGAACTGTTTGGCCATAATGACCATCGTTATGTTTGGAGGAAAAAAGGAGATGCTTGCAAGCTGAAGAACACCATTCCAACCATGAAGCACGGGGGTGGCAGCATCCTATTGTGGGGGTGCTTTGCAGCAGGAGGGACTAGTGGACTTCACAAAATAGATGGCATCATGAGGTAGGACAATGATATGGATATATTGAAGCAAAATCTCAAGACATCAGTCAGGAAGTTAAAGCTTGGTCGCCAATGAGTCTTCCAAATGGACAATGACCCCAAGCATACTTCCAAAGTTGTGGCAAAATTTCTTAAGGACAACAAAGTCAAGGTATTGGAGTGGCCATCACAAAGCCCTGACCTCAATCCTATAGAACATTTGTGGGCAGAAGTGAAAAAGCGTGTACGAGCAAGGAGGCCTACAAACCTAACTCAGTTACACCAGCTCTGTCGGGAGGAATGGGCCAAAATTCACCCAACTTATTGTGGGAAGCTTGTGAGAAAGGTTACCCGAAACATTTGACCCAAGTTAAACTATTTAAAAGGCAATGAGTTTAAATGTATTTGGCTAAGGTGTATGTAAACTTCAACTGTAACTAGGTGAGCAATGTGAGAGGGAGGCTGGAACCTTGGCTAGCGGATCAATGACCATGGCAACAGTGGGCAGAGCAGGCCATTTGGTAAGGTCAGACAAAGACAGTGGGCACACCATGTCACAGGGATACACCTTGATGACAATATTAGCAGCTTACAAATGTAGCAATCATTTACTGTATTGTTACAGTATTAGTATGGATGTACTTCAACACAGCAAACAAATTATTTCAATGTTTTAGCGTGAGGATTGCTATAGTTTACTTTGTAATGTGTTATGCTGTTTTTGGAAAAGTCGTTTACCGGGGGTATAATGCAAAGAGGAAAAACAACATTTAAAAATCTAAATGGTGAGTGAAAGCATTTCCTGCACACTGGAACTCCTGTATGTGACAATAAAACATATACACTACCGGTCAAAGGTTTTAGAACACCTACTCATTCAAGGGTATTTCTTTATTTTACTATTTTCTTTATTTTACTATCAACTGTTCAGAGGAGACTGTGTGAATCAGGCCTTCATGGTCAAATTGCTGCAAAGAAACCATTACTAAAGGACACCAATTAAGAAGAAAATACTTGTTTGGGCCAAGAAACACGAGCAATGGACAATAGACCAGTCGGAATTTGTCATTTGGTCTGGAGTCCAAATTGTAGATTTATGGTTCCAACCGCCGTGTCTTTCTGAGATATGAAGGTCAGTCAATCCAGAACATCACACCTCCTCCTCCATGCTTTCATGGTGGGAAATACACATGAGGAGGTCATCCGTTTACCAACACCGCGTTGTTGTTGGTAAACGGATGACCTCCTCATGTGTATTTCCCACCATGAAAGCATGGAGGAGGAGGTGTGATGGTGTGGGGGTGCTTTGCTCGTGACACTGTCTTTGATTAACCAACAAAGCTACCACAGCATTCTGCAGCGATACACCATCCCATCTGGTTTGGGTTTAGTGGGACTATCATTTGTTTTTCAACAGGACAATGACCCAACACACCTCCAGGCTGTGTAAGGGCTATTTTATCAAGAAGGACAATGATGGAGTGCTGCATCAGATGACTTGGCCTCCACAATCCCCCGACCTCAACCAAATTGAGATGGTTTGGGATGAGTCGGACCACAGAGTGAAGGAAAAGCAGCCAATAAGTGCTCAGCACATGTGGGAACTCCTTCAAGACTGCTGGAAAGCATTCCAGGTGAAGCTGGTTGAGAGAATGCCAAGACGGTACAAAGCTGTCATCAAGGCAAAGGTTTGAAGAATCTCGTATATAAAATATACTGTATGCTGATTTGTTTAACACTTTTTTGGTTACCACACGATTCCATATGTGTTATTTCATCGTTTTGGTGTCTTCACTATTATTCTGCAATGTAGAAAATAGTCCAAAAAAAGAAATACCCTTGAATCAGTGAGTGTTCTAAAAAGTTTTACCGGAAGTGTATATGTATTTTTAAATTTTTTAAATTTTCCTTTTGGTAAGATCATTATGTTGAAAAGTTCCATCTGGCTTTACAGAGATACAGTCATTATTATCTAAAAGGAAACCATACAGGTGTATGCAATTAACATCCAGGTAACCTGGAAGTTAAATCCTGATGGTGCAGAATGAATCACCTGCATTATGGGGTCACCAATGATCTCTTCTAGAACAGGTGCACACATGTACCTTATTATGGACGGGACTGTAGAACTTTGACCAAAATAAAAAATATATACCTTTAATATCTGTCAGTGCAGAGTGGCCCAGTGACTCCATCTTTATAGCTAGCTTATCATGACCACAAATGAATTATGGTCCCATGCACTATGCATGCTTTCATAGTGCTTTTCATAGTGCTACGTGACAACAATGCATCGTGCAGAGGGGACTACAAATTAAAGTGGCAATACATTTGGTGGTGGACATTCAATAATACCATTTCCTAAATAGAATTAGCTCAAGGAAATGTAGAGTGAACAATCAGTTCACACTTGGATCCCAGTATTATTGTTAATTTATTTCTCAATCTGAGTAATGAACAGTGCCTCAGTAGCTGAATCTTAATATGATGGTAAATCATGACATTCTATTTCAGATGTAATAAGTAAACCTTCCTTTAATTTAGATAAAGAAAAATAATTAAAACATTCCCAAATATATTAAAAATTGTGGTATCTTGGCACTGATCTCTTGGATAACACATACAATAGTAAGTAGGTCAGGTTGAGCTGCCCTTAAGATCCACGCCCCCTTCAAACTGATGCCAATACAAACAGAGGCATCCATACAAGACATGACATTAGTTAATTTTCTCTGCAAATAACTTTGTCCTAATTTAGAGGAAAGATAAAAATATACAGTATACTGATTTCCGAAATCTTTACGTAATGACTCAGACGAGCAGAGGATATCTATTAATTAAGATATGTACACATGGTATTTGGAATTATTTCTGATTTGTAGGTATAGCAAAAAATAGTAAAATTGAGCTTTCCCTGGTTTGAATGAGGTTTGAATCATTTATTGTATGGTGGTTGCGGAATATTAATCTGTTTCCACAGAGTACAACTTGTGCTTGGCCAACAAGTGTACGTGAATTAAATATAACAATGTTACATAACACAAAATATAACTACATTAATCATAAAATAAGATAATTTGGATGGAATTGATCCCGATAAAACTAAATATATCATAAACAAACTTGAGTAACTAACAACTGGAATGGCTTAGGTTTAGGCATGCTAGCAAGTAGTTATTGTTCGGGTTTCATGTCTTAACATTACTATGATCTGAATTGTCTACAGTACAGTTTATATCTTTACACATTTTCATGAAGATAATCGGGAACTATTATATGCTGGCAGATAGTTAAAATCTTTTGCAATTGCTTGTTACTTTCCTGCAAAGTTTTGTCAGAGAGTGGGTATACGGTGCATTCAGAAAGTATTCAAACCCCTTGACTTTTCCCACATTTTGTTACGTTACAGGCTTTTCTAAAATGTATTAAATAGATGTTTTCCTTAATCAATCTACACATAATACCCCATTTTTATTTTTTATTTTACCTTTATTTAACCAGGCAAGTCAGTTAAGAACAAATTCTTATTTTCAATGACAGCCTGGGAACAGTGGGTTAACTGCCTGTTCAGGGGCAGAACGACAGATTTGTACCTTGTCAGCTCGGGGGTTTGAACTCGCAACCTTCCTGTTACTAGTCCAACGCTCTAACCACTAGGCTACCCTGCCATAATGACAAAGCTAAAACAGTTTTTTAGAAATGTGTGGAAATGCATTCAAAATAAAAACTCAAATATCACATTTACATAAGTATTCAGACCCTTTATCATTACTTGGTTGAAGAACCTTTGGAAGCAATTACAGCCTCGAGTCTTCTTGGGTATGTCGCTACAAGCTTGGCACACCTGTATTTGGGGACTTTCTCCCATTTTCTCTGCAGATCCTTTCAAGCTGTCAGGTTGGATGGGGAGCATCGCTGCACAGCTATTTTCAGATCTCTCCAGACGTGACGCTTGGCATTCAGGCCAAATGATTAAATCTTGGTTTCATCAGACCAGAGAATCTAGTTTCTTATGGTCTAAGAGTCCTTTAGGTGCCTTTTAGCAAACTCCAAGCGGGCTGTCATGTGCCTTTTACAGAGGAGTGGCTTCTGCCTGGCCACTCTACCATAAACGTCTGATTAGTGGAATGCTGCAGAGATGGTTGTCCTTCTGGAAGGTTCTCCCATCTCCACAGAGGAACTCTAGAGTTCTGTCAGAGTGACCGGCCAACTCTAGGAAGAGTCTTGGTGGTTCCAAACTTCTTCCATTTAAGAATGATGGAGGCCACTGTGTTCTTGGGGACCTTCAATGCTGCAGACATTTTTTTGGTACTGTTTCCCAGATCTGTGCCACAACACAATCCTGTCTCTGAGCTCTATGGACAATTCCTACGAGCTCATGGCTCTTCTGACATGCACCGTCAACGGTGGAACCTTATATAGACAGGTGTGTGCCTTTCCAAATAAGGTCAAATCAATTGAATTTACCACAGGTATCCAATCAAGTTGTAGAAACATCTCATGGAGGGTCAATGGAAACAGGATGCACCTGAACTCAATTTCGAGCAAAGGGTCTGAATACTTATGTAAATAAATATTTTCTTTGTCAAAAATGTCTAAAGACCTTTTTCCGCTTTGTCATTATGGGGTATTGTGTGTAGATTGATGATACTTTTACATTTTTTATCCATTTTAGAATAACATAACAAAATGTTGAAAAAGTTAAAGGGTCTGAATACTTACCGGATGCACTGTATGAACTCCTCAAAAACATGTTATTAAACATGGGATTTGCCATGCACAAAGGCAAATGCACAGAGGACTTTTAAAGCTCAAATGGAATTTGGGAAAAGGTTCAAGTTTCAAATCATCATTCTTTTTTTTAGCAAGAGAATGGAGGGTGGGAATCGGGAAACAGGAAGCACCTCTAATATTCCAGGAGTTGGTGTAATTGCCTTCAACTGTTACTGTACCCTACAAAACACAACACATTTAATCCCAGGGTTGATTACTAGGCCTCAGCTGACATAGGTAAGTTTATCCTGTAACCATATACATATTTTTTTAGCTGCAAATGGGAAGGTTAGGAGCAGGAAAATGTCACCCAGATTATATTTTCAATGCTTTTTCTATTTCAATATACCTCTGCTAAATTAAATAGCTTCAGTGGATCTGTAAAATTAACTGCCATATCAATGTTCTATTTGGAGAAGTAATTACAATTTTGAGAGTAATTACGTAATATGGAATTCTGCATTCCAAAAGAAAACCTCCTTGCAATGATACTTAACTAGTCTCTTCCATTTTGCTGTAAAACAAATTCAACCAATGCATTAGTCCGTAATCAGAGAAGAATCTTTCACATTTGAAGCCCTCGTCTGAGCTTTCAAATTACTGTCACAAACTTACCTGTGCACATAAAAAAATCTATGAGAGGAGCGCTTGAGGGGAAGGAAGGCACTTTCTAACTGCAACTGGAATAGAGGTGCCTTTCCCTGACAATCACAGCATCACATCGCATTTTCCCCCATGGGCTTGTCAGCGTCTGGTGGCTAAATTACCAGCATTTCTGCTCCTTTAATTCACATGTCTCATGTCAGCTTTGTGCTTCTCTGTGCAATTTTCACCGTTAACAGAATGAGAAAATGGAAGGGAGTGAAAATTGAACACAAGAACGGAAATTTGTCCAGCACATGTCCATCTTTGAGACCTAATACGACAAACAGCTCTGGGTGACTGTAAGGGAAAGTGAATGAAATAGGTCTAAATTGCCTGGTGGCACAGTCAGAGGCTTGATTAGCAGTAGTATTTCCCTTTGTGATGCAGCGATTCAAGAGAGCTGGCTAAGATGTGTAGTACTGGTTGCAACATTCACAAGAAATCAGGTACTTAGACTGAAAGGGAGCATTGCAGAAAACTCCTCCATGCTGAGTTTAACCCTGTAGTTCAGTTGTATGCCCTAAAATGAGAAATGTGCTCATGCTGTATATACACCGAGTGTACAACACATTAGGAACACCTGCTCTTTCCATGACATAGACTGAACAGGTGAATCCAGGTGAAAGCTATGATCCCTTATTAATGTCACTTGGTAAATCCACTTCAATCAGTGTAGATGAAGGGGAGGAGACAGGTTAAATAAGGTTTTTTAAGCCTTGAGACAATTGAGATATGGATTGTGAATGTGTGCCATTCAGAGGGTGAATGGGCAAGACAAAATATTTAAGTACATTTTAACGGGGTATGGTAGAAGGTGCCAGGTACACCAGTTTGAGTGTCAAGAATTGCACCGCTGCTGTGTTTTTTCACGCTCAACAGTTTCCTGTGTGTATTAAGAATGGTCCACCACCCAAAGGACATCCAGCCAAATTGACACAACTGTGGGAAGCATTGGAGTCAACATGGCCAGCATCCCTGTGGAACGCTATTGACACCTTGTAGAGTCTATGCCCCAACAAATTGAGGCAGTTCTGAGGGCACTAGGGCTGTGGCGGTCATGAAATATTGTCAGCCCATGATTGTCAAGCAAATAACTGCCAGTCTCATGGTAATTGGCCATTAATTAACATAAACACATTTAGCATCTCCTGGCTTCCACGCATAGCCTACAAGCCACTGATGCAGACCTTTGGAACATCTACATTTTAATAAGTCTAATAAATCAATTTAATATAGCCTACACCATCACAATAAATTCATTATTTATTTTAGACAAGTCTAAAGAAACAAGACATGAAGAAAATGTAATATATTTCAGAAGAACAGAATAGCTTACTGTGAGCTGTCCTTATGTTAGGCCCTGATCGGGCTATGCCATATGGCTATGGCCTATACTAGTTCATTTAGCAGACAAGATTTGCTTAGAAATCCGTGACATTATTTTATATTATTTTATAGTATGAACTATTCATTTTAACATAGCTGAATGAAATAGAAAGGATGTTTTCTCCAAACGATTTCTGAGGGAGTGTCCACATGCGGCTATTCTGTATTGAGTGGTTAACAAAGAAACAGGTCCTGCTATATGCTTCATTTAGTGTTATTTATGCAACTTTAGTTGTGATACAAACATGATGCTGCATGATGCGACTAATGATGATTTGAAAAAAGTTGCACGAAAGGCATGAGCTCTGCTTTGTTTCTTGCACAGGCTGCACACACTTCATCAGTCACTCATTCACAAATTGACCACCACTTGATAAAAGCCTCTAATTTCCCGGCGGCATCCCCCTAAAATCCATGCCTTTTGCAGCCAGTGGCTATTATGCCCTTTGGCTGATTACAATAATTGTAATTCCCTTCTCCCAGCTGCGTGTTCCGAAGCACCTCTCACTCACATGCCTCTCTCAGATATCGTAATTCTTATTAGCCAATGTCCGTCATGTGATTGGGCTCTTCTCAGAGGCATCTATCTCAACACATCGGGGACTCCACTGCGTACTTCCTTTTTATCGAAATCCGAGGCGCATATTTAAGATGTTATGAGAACTGTCCACATTTATTTTTTGTCATCCAACAAGATGAGTAGGCTAAATGAACAGAAAAAGCACTAGCCTACGTCAATCTACTATCCTCCATAGTACAAAAGTTGACTTATTCTATTGGTCACCTTGTCCTTCTGTGCGATAAATAAATAGTGGGATGCGATAGATCCTAAATTAATACAACCACTTGCATCAAATAACCTTTAAAAAGTAATGAGGCAGGGCCTCCCGAGTGGCGCAGCAGTCTAAAACACTGCAATGGGGTTTGATTCCAATCTGTGTCACAACCAGCTGTGATCGGGAGTCCAATATGGCGGCACACAATTAGCCCAGCGTTGTCCGGGTTTGGCCGGGGGGTTTTTACTTAGCTCATCGCGCTCTAGCGACTCCTTGTGGCGAGCCGGGCATCTGCAGGCTGACTTCGGTCATCAGTGGAATGGTGTTTCCTCCATTACATTGGTACAGCTGGCTTCCGGGTTAAGTGAGCGGGCGTTAAGAAGTGCGGCTTGGCAAGTCATGTTTTGGAGGACGCATGACTCGACCTTCGCCTCTCTCGAGCTCGTTGGGGAGTTGCAGCGATGAGACAAGATCGTAATCAGAGAAAAAGTGGAATGAGGCTGATGCAACAAATCAGAACGTTTATCTTAAAATGTTGATAAACTATTAGGCTATTTCTTCACATTGTGAGCACAGCAATATGCACACGACCATAGGCTATAAGCATGAATGTTCCAAAATGCAATCAATTAGCGGGAAAACACCATTCTCAAAAGTGACCACAAATGCGATTATGCATGTAATGCTTATTATAAAAGTGAATTTTTATGGTGAAAATGATCTTCCCCATACTTGAAACTCACATGCCGCCTATGTATGCCAGTTAGACTCTACACCGGTTTTAAAGCAGATTAATGTGCTTAATTTTAAGAAGTTATTTGGACACGTTAGTTGTGATTACAAACCTTATCAAATATTAGGTATAGGTATATAGGCCTATGGGCTAGGCTACATGAGGTGTGGGACTATGATTTGAAAAAAGTTTCAGAAATTAAGCATGCACTGTTTCTTGCTCTATTGCACACAAGCTGGGCATCATTCAAGTGAAATATCATTCACGGGTGATAGGCTAATATTGTTACCCATCAGACTATTATTGATTTAATCTTGTCTTTACATATACTAAATAATATATGTGTGAAATTAGTTTTGATTTAGAATGGACCATTATCATGCAACTATCTCAGAACGGGGGCAGGGATTTTTAAAAATGTCATCTATGTACTTAAATAGCGAATGGAGGACGCTTTTCTCATGGTTCATTTTCATGCCAGCCAGGTAGGCTTTACTCCTGTTGTAAAGCGAAGCTATGTGCTTAATATTAGGAAAGTTGAGAAATAAATATAGTAGACCTAGCCTATAGAAAGCTGATTGGATCCTCCTATTTTCAATAGAGGTCTTCAAAACTCTGTTTTCTCACACAATTGCATAGCCTATCATGAGGTGTTTGATTTGATTTTTGATTACATTTGCATTGATGTCATAATGATTAGAGGGACAATAAAGACCTGAGCACCAGGCAATTAGCAAGTTTGGTAGGCTACTAATGACCATCAGCAGCATCAGAGCTTGGAGAAGCCTAGTTACTGTTACTAAACGGTCAGATGGAATTTAACTGCGGTCATTAATCGTGACTGTGGTAATACAGTCACCGTAACAGCCCTAGTTGCAACTCAATATAAGGAAGGTATTCTTAATGTTTTGCACATACACACACTTTTGTCCATGACGATCAGTGGGTGGGCGGATGGATCACTAGGTACTTTATATTTCTCATTGACTTAATAAATTGACTTGATAGTTGTATTTACCTCCGAGGGTCATCCCAGCTTCAAAACACTTCCTCAGTCGACATGATGGGCAGTTCTTCCGTCTAAGCTTATCGATGGTGCAGTCGTTTCTGCTGGCACACAGGTATTTCTGTTTACCTAACAAAGACAAACAAAGATAAGAATAAGAGAATACGAAATTCTATTTTGAATGAGGAGGAAAGTTACATCATGGTTGTAACATGGTTGTAAGTCATAAATGATTACCACAGAAACCAATGGTTGGAACTGGTTCAGGAAACAGAACCGAAAACCGGAAAATAACAAAATTTTTTGAGGAACAGAACCCGAACCAAAAGCGAAAGTGATCTATACTGTTCTGGAACTGTTATTTTAAAAGCATGGGAACCGGTTAATAACGTTATTTTACATTCCGGGCATTTCTTTCCAGTCCCACAACAAAGCGCCTATGCAAAGCCCTCACTCTGTCGCTCAGGAAGTTTTTCCTGCATCTGCCTGCCAGCTGGAAATATTTTACAGTGAGTGTGTGTGTGTGTGCTACCTGCCCCTCCCCCTATGAAGCATAGGTTACTGTAGCCTACTGACGTTATTCCGAAATTAGATGTTTAATTAGAGAAGAATGGATTGACTTTTTCAATGCTAGTTAATGATACTAACAAAAAGGTTAGACGTATTTCTAATTCTAGCGCAGCTCTGCATACAGAAGCTTGTTAACTAGCTAGGTAACGTTTTCTCTGGTCCAATGTTAAACCAACTCGGAAGTTCAAAGACATTCAAAGTTCCTCCAATTCTGTGGGCCTAATTCAGATAATGCATGTCATCATAAGATGCCCAGCCCTTCAAGGCAAGCTTGAAGCTACGGGATATACACTACTGTGATTATGATCGAAGAGAATTCTCTTGGTAGATAATGCGGTCGGCATTTGATTGTAAGGAATTCTAGGTCAGGTGAACAAAAGGACTTGAGTTCCAGTATGTTGTTATGATCACACCACGTCTCGTTAATCATAAGGAATACACCCCCGCCCTTCTTCTTACCAGAGAGATGTTTGTTTCTGTCTGCGCGATGCTGAAGAAGCCAGGTGGCTGTACCGACTCGGTGACGTATCCCGAGTGAGCCATGTATCCGTGAAACAAAGAACGTTACAATCTCTGATGTCTCTCTGGAAGGCAACCCTTGCTCGGATTTCGTCTACCTTGTTGTCAAGAGACTGGACATTGGCGAGTAGTATGCTCGGGAGCGGAGCCCGATGTGCATATTTTGGTTAAACTATCCCCAATTCAATGGAATTGCAACCCTCTGCATGCACAGTGCATTCTTCCATCACATGTGAAGTGCACTCTTCCATCACATGTACAGCTGATTCTCAAGATCTTGCACACTAATGAGATGCTATTGAGCCCACACTGTCTGAGCCAAGGACTACATGCTTTCTGGTAGGGGAGGGGTGAATATATTTTATCTGACATACATTATTTTTTTGTTAACTAGTAAATAGTAGCCTACAGAAAAGTGTGTTTAAATCATTTCTAACTTGTTAACATTTTCTGCTAGTTAGTTTTTGCTACCATGTGGGTTTTAGCTTGCTTGCTTGAGCCTGCTAACTGAAGAGTGTTAATTCACCTGTTTCCATACATGTTTCATTTTATAACATTTACCTTACAAAGGAGTTGTTTAATCTAACTGCTTAACTATTTATCTGTACATGGAATTGTATATATTTTTACTCATTTTTCCTAATCTTTACAGGAAAATGCCACGTGCACTATCTGATGTGTGTAGACATTTCACTGCAGCTAATGTAGAAGGAAAAGCTGTGTACATTTGGAAATACTGTGCCAAATCATGTGTGAAGAATGCAACAAAGATGCAGAATCATCTGGCCAAGTGCACAAAGTTCCCTCAGAGCTCACAACAAGCATCCTCTGACAAAAGTCGCTCTACATCTATTCGAGGTGAAAATTATGAATCAGACACCTTATCAATAGCAACTGCTCATGGTCCTCCTGGAATCAGAAGTGTTTTTGACTCAGTGGAGGTACGTAGAAATGCTGATGAATGTCTTGCTTGAGCTCTGTATGCAACTGGTTCACCTCTGATGCTCACAGGCAATATGTATTGGAAGATATTTCTGAATGTTCTTCTCCCAGCATACACCCCTCCAACCAGACATGCTTTATCTACTCATTTGCTGGATGCAGAGTTCAACAGAGTTCAAGTGAAGGTCAAGCAAATCATAGAGAAAGCAGACTGTATTGCAATCATCTCTGTTGTATGGTCGAATGTTCGTGGGCAAGGAAAAATTAACTACATCATCTCAACCCCTCAACCAGTATTCTACAAGAGAACAGACACAAGGGACAACAGACACACCTGGCTCTACATTGCAGATGAGCTGAAGGCAGTCATCAATGACCTTGGACCACAGATGGTATTTGCACTGATGACAGACAATGCTGCGAACATGAAGGCTGCTTGGTCTAAAGTGGAGGAGTCCTACCCTCACATCACCCCCATTGGCTGTGCTGCTTGTGCATTGAATCTGCTCCTCAAGGACATCATGGCACTGAAAACAATGGATACACTTTACAAGAGAGCCAATGAAATGGTTAGGTATGTGAACAGTCATCAAGTTATAGCAGAACTCTACCTCACCAAGCAAAGTGAGAAGAATAAGAGCACCACATTGAAGCTGCCCAGCAACACCCGTTGGGGTGGTGTTGTCATCATGTTTGACAGTCTCCTGGAGGGGAAGGAGTCTCTTCAAGAAATGGCCATATCACAGTCTGCTGAAATAGACAGCCCCATCAAGAGGATCCTCCTGGATGATGTATTTTGGGAGAGAGTGGTAAGCAGCCTGAAACTCCTGAAACCTATAGCATTAGCTATTGCACGGATTGAGGGAGACAATGCCATCCTGTCTGGTGTTCAGACTCTGCTTGCAGATGTAAGAGAAGAAATCCGTACTGCCCTGTCCACCTCACTCTTGCTCCAAGCAGAGGAAACTGCAGTTCTGAAATACATCAAAAAGCATTAAGACTTCTGCCTGAAGCCCATACACGCCACAGCGTACATGTCGGACCCCAAGTATGCTGGCAAGAGCATCCTGTCTGGTGCTGAGATCAACAAGGCCTGTGGTGTCATCACTACGGTGTCTCGTCACCTTGGCCTGGATGAGAGCAAGGTTCTTGGCAGTCTGGCGAAGTACACTTCCAAAGCAAGGGCTTTGGGATGGAGATGCAATATGGCAGTCGTGCCAACATATCTCATCAGCCACCTGGTGGAAGGGACTTTGTGGATCGCTTTTTGAGCCTGACAACGAGCCATCCTCAACAAGGTTGGAAATTGACAGTGCAGATGAGGCCTCAGAGTTTGATGTTCAAGAAGTGGACATTAAGGAGGTCCAGGGAGAAGACATGGAAGCCTGAGAGAAAGACCACCAAAGCTTCAGTTTCTAGATGTATCATTTTACAGATGTATGTTGAAAACGTTTTTGGGAGATGCGATAGATCATTGGGGATCATTCAATATTCCCTTTGTTTTGTTGTTCAGTGAAATCATCCCATGTGAAGAATCAACTCATTTAATTAAAGTTAAATTCGTAACTAAATTGTTTTTTAAATTTCTATTGGAAGGATTTAATCATTTGCAAATATGTCTACTTATGATAAGGTAAAAGGTTTATGTTTCTGTCTCCATATGATATGGTAAATATATCCAATGCATAAAACATCTACAATTAAATGGTATTCATATTCATTTGCATATTTTTCCATTAATTCCCATATATTCCCACTGAAAGTTTCCACCTCTGAATATTCCCCAAAATGTGCAACCCTAGTAATGATCATGCTATTTAATCAGCTTCTTGATATGCCACACCTGTCAGGTGGATGGATTATTTTGGCAATGGAGAAATGCTCACGAAAAGGGATGTAAACAAATTTGTGCACAAAATTTGAGAGAAATAAGCTTTTTATGCATATGGAACATTTTCTGGGATATTTTATTTCAGCTCATGTAACATGTTGGGTTCATATTTTTGTTCAGTGAAGTTTACATGTTGTCAACAATCTAAGCCAATCCTGTCTGTTTTGCCCCATAGTTGCGCAAACGTCGGTTTTGTTGCTAAACAACTAACCTTTTTATGCGCTGGGAGTTTCTGGCGATTGTCTTTTATTGATCTGTGTCAGATCTTGTAGAAACTCTGTTAGGTGCGTGACTGTAATTGCTATTTGAAGTGGGAAACGTAGTATACCTATGTCAGGGCAGATATCTGGATATTCGATTAGCTGTGCCCATCCCTGCTCATAATCATGAGCTTTTACTCAGAAACAGGATTTCATATGTCATATGACTCACAGGTTGATTCACTGAAAAAATGTAATGACTTTCCATATGAGGATTTCCCAGATGGATAGACGAGGGTGAATGTAACTTCTGGCAATTTTGTAAAAAATGTACATAGATTGGTTTTGACATATTCCAAATAAAATATGTCAATACTATGGGTATTTTCCTTTGAAATACATAGAGATTAAGAACTATTTTTCTTACGGCATCATTATATCTAATACATTATTTCCAAAAAGCATGAGAGGTGGATCTGGTTTATGGATCCCATTTCCACCATTGAGGCTCTGCTCTTTCTCCTGTGTGGAGAGGTGCAATGGCATATTACTTTATCAAGTCTTACCTTCTGCAGCTCTCTTGAAGAACACTTTGCAGCTGCCACAGGTTAGCGCTCCATAGTGGCAGCCAGATGCTTCATCTGCACAGATCAGACAGGTCCTCTGGGGTGGGAAGAAGAACTCCATGGGGAACATATGGTCTCTGCCACCCTCAAACCTTTAGGAACATATTAAAGGCTTTTAGAAACATCACAAACAAACAGTACATAATTACTCAACAGCATCCTTCAATAAGCACATGTGTTCCTATTACCCTCTGCCTCTCTCTTTTGCCACTACATACACTCTGATAAGTTGTTTCCTGACATTTTAACAGAAGTGACCATAACCTAATGCTTGAGGCCTGTAATTTTTCCTTCAGGGGTGAAACCATGGAGAATGGACTAATGGAATATTCAAATTAATCAAAACTACAATAGTGTAACAGCAGAGCTTGATTGTCATGATAAGACAAATTGACAAGCACAGAACAATTGCTAACATTATGAAAGGCACATCGCTTAAGCAAGTTGTTATTTTGCTAAAAAAATAAACATTGTGATATACACCGACTATACAAAACACATACATTCCATGACATAGATTGACTAGGTGAATACAGGTGAAAGCTATGATCCCTTATTTATGCCACTTGTTAAATCCACTTCAATCAGTGTAGATGAAGGGGAGGAGACATGTTAAAGAAGGATTGTAAGCCTTGAGACATGGATTGTATATGAGTGCCATTCAGAGGGTGAATGGACAAAACAAAATATTTAAGCGCCTTTGAACTGGGTATGGTAGTAGGTGCCAAGTGCACCGGTTTGATTGATTCACACGCAACAGTTTCTCATGTGTATCAAGAATGGTCCACCACCCAAAGGACGTCCAGCCAACTTGACACAACTGTGGGAAGCATTGGAGTCAACATGGGCCAGCATCCCTATGGAACGCTTTGGCACCTTGTAAAGTCCATGCCAACAAATTGAGGCTGTTCTGAGGGCAACAGGGGGGAGGGGTGCAACTCAATATTAGGAAGGTGTTCCTAATGTTTGGTATCTCAGTGTATACGCCACTGACACTTAACACCCCACACAAAAGCTGAAATCCAATCTGACCATGGTCCCTGATCAAAATTAAACGTGATTGCCTCTGGCTGGCATTCTATACGACTCCTCACATTGAGGCCTTATGTGCAATACTACTGCCATCAAGTGTATACCCTATTTGTGTGGTTCTTTATAATTAGTGAAAAGTTCATTTGATTCAAGATCCAGATTATTTAAGCATTTTCACTTTTCTCCCTCAGATTCACAGTTTCTGAGTGAGATCCTCATCGGGTGAACCAGACTGGGTAAGAATGTATCTGATTTCTAATCAGAGCTGGGCAGAGGGTGTGATGACTTGAGAGTGTGGGAAAGGTGTGAACAGCAGTGCCAGGACCAAGGGGGGCAAGAGGGGTGCTCTAATGCAGCTGTCAGCACAGGAAGAGATTGGACAGTGTGTACAGACATAACTATACCTCAATGACGTATAGTGTTAGGTGTCAAGGCTCTATGTAAAAAACACAAGGACAAAGCTTATAACCAAGCAGCAAAACAGTCCTCTCTACAGTATCAGCAGTAGGCTAAATGCCCACTGGCTCTTGGTCAGAATCTAGAGCCAGAAAAGCCAGCTGTTAGAGAATAAAGCACAAAGCTCAGTTTCAGTGCGTTAATATGATGAGTATAATTCTGTTCTGATGACCTGGTCTGATGTTACTGGGAGATTGAAGTAATTCAGTGTTTCCCATATATTCACTAAGCAGCAGCGCACCACTAAATTGTTCCTAAAGCCAGACAGGAAGTATGTAGAAAAGATAATTAAACTATATATTTTAAAATAATATAATCTTTGAGAACTAGAAATCACACAAATAAAGCTAGACACTAAGGGATAATTGAACATCCTAAAAATAATGTATTTAAGAGTATTTTTTGTCATGGCTGGATTACTGACGGGGCACACAGGGCACATGCCCAGGGGGTCCCGATTGGTTTTGTTATACTATTTGAGCATAAGAACACAGAATTAGCCACAGCAAAACGCATGGGATTGCATGAAATTTGTTTTCCTGGAAATTAGCCACACACACACCCCTTCCATGATCATTGACAAAACTAGGGGAAATACTGGTTAATTAATCCATAGATATTGAGAGTGACTGATCTGGTTAATCATAAATCAGTAATAAATGTAGGTACTTCAAATGTGTGATGAAATTATTAATGTAATCAATGCAAGGATATAAATGTTACTCTATGCTGCTCTTATCCACTTTAGCTATAAACCTTTAAGGAAATAATTGGAATTGTTGGAAATCCAAAATGAGGATATGTGATGATGATAATACTTCTGAACATTATTTAATTGATGGCATATCCTGTGGATGTCAACATGGCGTAAGAATATGAATGTAAACTGGGGCATGGCATGGCAAAGCAGGGGGGAAACGGAAAAGGTTAGAAAAGTGGAATTCCTTTCACCCAGACTGGTTCAGACTATTTTGACAACACAGAAAAATCTCCACCTATAAATTATATTGTTAAAATCATTGAGGATAACAAACAAGAAACCAAACAAAAAGTCCAACTTTTATATTGTATTCCTTCAGAAATTACTGTTCACTCTGTCACAGACCTGCCATATACCCACAGAATTTTGCAAATGTTCTTTGTACCCACCCCATCTAACCCAGACATCTAACATTTCCCCTGATGAAATGTAGCCTAAGTGAATGACTACTCAACATGAGCAAAATAAGCTATTCTGTATTTTATGTAAGCTTATTGGCTGGAGTAGAGGAGGGCTGATATGAAGAATGTAGCCCATAAGCCAATTGGAGCTACTGTAATAGCAATATGGTTTGTAAGTTCCAGATCTGATATAAATCTTGCATCATAACACTTAGACATTTCAGACTGCGGAATCCAGATAATACACTGTGAGTGGTGTGTGGCTGACATATGAATCGTCATTAGCACAGCACTTGCACGCTTAAGGTGCAATTTGGAGAGTAATTTAGAATCTCAGGTAAATTCACCATGAGTGGATCGGATGGTTAGGTCATCAACATCAGCAGTGGCCTACTGAGCATTAGTGCATCCAGCCCTTTGTTCTCAAAAAGAGCACACGTGCGCACATGCCTTCTAAGTCAGTGGCATATACACTGAGTATACCAAACATTAGGAACACCTTCCTAATATTTAGTTGCACCCCCCATTTTGCCCTCAGAACAGCCTCAATTCGTCTGGGCATGGACTCTACAAGGTGTCAAAAGCGTTGTTGCCTCCAATGCCTCCCACAGTTGTGTCAAGTTAGCTGGATGTCCTTTGGGTGGTGGACCATTCTTGATACACATGGCAAACTGTTGAGCATGAAAAACCCATGAGCGTTGCAGTTCTTGACACAAACCGGTGTGCCTGACACCTACTACCATACCCCGTTCAAAGGCGCTTAAATCTTTTGTCTTGACTGGCACACTTACTCAATCCATGTCTCAATTGTCTCAAGGCTTAAAAATCCTTCTTTAACCTATCTCCTCCCCTTCATCTATACTGATTGAAGTGGATTTAACAAGTGACATAAATAAGGGATCATAGCTTAACCTGGACTCACCTGGTCAGTCTATGTCATGGAAAGAACAGGTGTTGTAGTTATTTTTCAATGTAACTACAAACTCAAACCCTCACCCTGAAATGTTAAGTAAATATGGTCAATGTAATGTGGTGGTAACTATTTGTACTGTTATTTTAAACCTGAAACTTACAGTGTAAAGAACTATACCGCCTGTGTGATATTGGGTGGAAACATGGTTGGCTGCTATAATGTGGAAAATGTAGAACAACTTCATCTTCATTAATAGTGAAAAATATGCAAATAGGCATGGTGATGACAGCTAAAGGTAAGTAGCAGCCCAAAAATACAAGTGTTAGGTGCCAGTGACTGCTGAGTAAGGCAAAAATCTATTTTCACACCAAACAGTGCATAATTGCTGCAACTGAAATGGACAACTTAATTGACCCTTTGCCTAACAAGCCTTTTTGAGGTCTATTTCATTTTTCAACACTTCCATGTTCCTATTTACTCACTGTACTGACCTTTTTGGAACTACAGTATCTATTCTCATTTGAGAATATACATTATATATATTATTACTGGCCAATTTTAACATTTACAGTGCATATAGAAAGTCTATATTTTTTAAAACTTTTTTCCACATTTTGTTGTGTTACAAAGTGAGATTGAAATAGATTTAATTGTAATTTTTGTGTCATTGATCCACACAAAATACTCCATAATGTCAAAGTGAAAAAATAATTATACAAATGAAATAACTACCATATAGTCCCTGCATAAGTATTCATCCCCTTTGTTGAGGCAAGCCTAAAAGAGTTCAGAACTCAAATTTGGCTTAACAAATTATATTTTGTTATATATCAAGTTAAAATGAATGACTGCCCCTTCCTCTGTTCCACATACTGTACCTAAAATATCTGTAAGGTCCCTCAGTCAAGTATTGAATTTCAAGCACAGATTCAACTAAAACACCAGGGAGCTTTTTAAAGCCTCATAACGAAGGACAGTGATTGATAGATGGGTAAAAATAACAAATCAGACATTGAATATCTCTTTAAGCATGGTCAAGTAAAAAATTGTATATGGATGGACGATGTATCAAACCACCCAGACACATCAGAGATGCAGTCTTCCTTCTGAACTGAGCTAAAGGACAGGAAGGAAACTGCTTAGGGATGTCACCATGAGGCCATTGGTGATTTTAAAACAGCGACAGAGTTCAATGGCTGTGATGGGTGGATCAACAACATTGTCGTGACTCCACAATAATGGCCTAAATGACAGAGTGAAAAGACAAACACAAATATACAGAATAAAAATTCAAAGACATGCATATAGTATGCAACAAGGCACTAAACTAATATTCCAACAAAGGCAAAGAAATACACTTTTTGGCTTAAATGCAATGCCTTATGTTTGGGGCAAATCCAACAACACATCACAGCATGGTGGTGGCTCCATCATGGGAATGGTATGCTTGACATCTGCAAAGACTGGGGAGTTTTTCAGGATGAAAAGAAACGGGCTGGAGCTAAGTACAGGCAAAATCCTAGAGGAATCCTAACCTGATTCAGCACGACAACACCTTTTTCCCCTCAGGAGACTGAAAAGACTTGGCATGAGTCCCCAGAGTCTCAAAAAGTTCTACAGCTGCACTGTCGAGAGCATCCTGACCGGTTGCATCACTGCCTTGTATGGCAACTGCTCAGCATCTGACCGTAAGGCGCTATAGAGGATAATGCGTATGGCCCAGTACATCACTGGGGCCAAGCTTCCTGACATCCAGGACCTATATACTAGGCGGTGTCAGAGGAAGGCCCAAAAATTGTCAAAGACTCCAGTCACCAAAGTCATAGACTGACCCCCAAGCCATAAGACTGTTGAACAACTAATCAAAATGGCCAACCGGATGGCCAACCAGGCCGAAAGTTTGATTTGATAATAACCTACAACACAAAGCCAAATCGACACTGGAGTTGCTTATCAAAAAGGAAGTGAATGTTCCCGAGTGGCCAAGTTACAGTTTAGACTTAAATCTGCTTGAAAATATATTGCAAGACTTGTAAATTGCAGTCTAGTCATTATCCCCAAAACCCTGACAGAGCTTGAAAAATTGGGAAAAGAATAATGGGCAAATATTGCACAACACGGGTATGCAAAGCTCTAATGAGACTTACTGATGAAGACTCAAAGCTGTAATCAAGGTATATTAGTGTTTATTTTTTAATTAAACATTTCTGTACGTTTCTTCCACTGACATTAGTATATTTTGTGTAGAACGTTGACAAAAAAATAACAATTAAATCAATTTTAATCCTACTTGTACTTGTAACAAAATGTGAAGAAATCCAAGAGGGGTGTAGACTTTCTATAGGCACTGTACCCTTTACCCTCTGTAACATCTATGTAACGTGGTTGGTGAAACACTGCTTGACCAAAAGTATGTGGACACCTGCTCGTGGAACATCTCATTTCAAAATGATGGGCATTAATATGGAGTTGGTCGCAGCTATAACAGCCTCCACACTTCTGGGAAGGCTTTCTACTAGATGTTGGAACATTACTGCGGAGACTTGATTCCATTTAGCCACAAGAGCATTAGTGAGGTCGGGACACTGATGTTTGGCGATTAGGCTTGGCTCACAGTCGACATTCCAATTCATCCCAAAGGTTTTCAATGGGGTTGAGGTCAGGGCTTTTTGCAAGCCAGTCAAGTTCTTCCACACCGATCTCGACAAATCATTTCTGTATGGACCTCGCTTTGTGCACGGGGGCATTGTCATGCTGAAACAGGAAAGGGCCTTCCCCAAACTGTTGCCACAAAATTGGAAGCATAGAATCATCTAGAATGTCATTGTATGCTGTAGCATTAAGAATTCCCTTCACTGGAACTGAGGGGTCTAGCCCGAACCATGAAAAACAGCCTCAGACCATTATTCCTCCTCCACCAAACTTTACAGTTGGCACTACGCATTGGGGCAGGTAGCATTCTTCTGGCATCCGCCAAACACAGATTCGGACTGCCAGATGGTGAAGTGTGATTCATCACTCCAGAGAACATGTTTCCACTGCTCCGGGGAGCTTTACGCCACACTAGCCGATGCTTGGCATTGCGCATGGTGATCTTGGGCTTGTGTGCGGCTGCTCGGCAATGGAAACCCATTAAATGAAGCTCCCGACGAACAGTTCTTGTGCTGACCGTGCTTCCAGAGGCAGTTTGTAGCTCGTTAATGAGTGTTGCAACTGAGGACAGAGGTTTTTTTACGCGCTACACGCTTCAGCACTAGGCGGTCCCATTCTGTGAGTTTGTGTGGACTACCACTTTGCGGTTGAGCCGTTGTTGCTCCTAGACGTTTCCACTTCACAATAACAACTTTTACATTTGACTGGGGCAGATCTAGCAGGGCAGAAACTTGACAAACTGACTTGTTGGAAAGGTGGCATCCTATGACGATGACAAGTTGAAAGTCACTGAGCTTTTCAGTAAGGCCATGCTACTGCCAATGTTTGTCTATGGAGATTGCATGGCTATGTGCTCGATTTTATACACCTGTCAGCAATGGGTGTGACTGAAATAGCTGAATCCACTCATTTGAAGGGGTGTCCATATACTTTTGTAAATATAGTGTGGTTCCAGTCTATTAAAAGAATATATACCCTTGGATCACACAGTACATTGCTTATAAAACCATCCAACCGAGGAAGCTATTACAATGGGGAAAGGGGGATACCAAGTCAGTTGCGCAACTGAATGCATTCAACCGAAATGTGTATTCTGCATTTAACCCAACCCCTCTGAATCAGAAAGATGCGGGAGCTGCCATAATTGACATCATTGGCGCCCGGGCAGCACTTGTTGTTGGGGGTTAACTGCCTCGCTCATGGACAGAATGGCAGATTTTTACATCTTCCCGGCCTGGTGATTCAAACCAGCGCGCATTCGGTTACTGGCCCAACGCTCTTAACCGCTAGGCTACCTGCCGCCCGCACACAAGAACATCATGTGTAATTGAAAATACATGGTCTGGTTGTACCTTCACAGTAACAAGCTGGCTATATTTCTAGGAACGTATACACACAATGTACACCAGAAGGGTGGGGGTTACTGTTTATATGGACAAAAATACCACTCTTAAAAGCACTCAATGTGATGTATTAGGTCTATGTTTGGTTGAATTGTAGTTACTGCTGTTATACTGCAGCTCAGAACAATGTAAGTGTCAATGCCACACTGTGAAGCATTTTCTGACAGAGACAATACTATTTTGTCTATGGGGGGTAATTCAATAAACAATGAAATTCACATGGGAACTCAAGCTAGGGATGAGTTATAATGGGCCTATTAGACCATGTTAAAACGTATAGAGATGAGCTCTCCAAGAGAGACAAAGGGATTCTAAAATAAGGCCATGTGTATGAATAATGTTGGGCTGCTGTCAAACGGACAGTAAAGTACGTCACCATAGTTACCTTATATAGAACTTTCTCTATCTCATGACATTAATCAAAGTAATCCTAAATGTATATATTTGTGACAATGTGGAAATGAGAAATACACGCAAACCTGCAAATCTGATGCCATTGCTACCCATTACAATCATGCAATTGTTTGATTATAATTTCAATACCTTAAAAACATCTTGCAAATGCAAGTAGCAAATTAGAAAACTACCAGGAAAAATTAATCAACAAGTAAGGGCACCAAAGATGCACTATTATCCTGAAATTAGAGAAATAATTCTCCCTTTAACAGATATTATAGAGATGCTTCTTTGTCTTCTGGTTGAAGTTGCAGACAGAGTCATGTCTCTCAACCCACATCTAAAAAATGTCTTAATATCTTCATGATCATTTCTCATGCTTAAAAATGGCACATAAAGTAAAATACTAATTGTAACAAGCTTTAGAGAAGGAATGGATGTGTCCAACTGTATTATTATGTGATTACTGTATATTGTGTAATCACATTTGAACCCCAAATCAGTCGGATTTAGAGAAAGATTTCTCACAGGGCAGGAAGGAAGAAATTTGTTTTGAGATATTTCCTGAATTTAAATTATTAGAGGTCCGCGTTTCATATGATCATGTTAGTAAACAGTTTATACTGTAAACATGATTTTATAGCATTTCTTGTTCTGAATATATGGGAGTTGAGAACATAGGTAGCTATTTTTGGAGTGAAATGAAAAACATTGTGACTGGACCGATAACAGATTCTTCCTCCATTCAGTGTTAGGGTATGTGATGTCTTGTGTGTAAGATAAGAAAGTCTGTTCATTGAATTGTTACTGACACTTAGAAGTAAATCTTCACAGAGCATCTAGTCTGTATATAAGGTCTTCCTCTTACTCTGTAGGCTACATGATAAGTTCTTGAAACATTACAGTTCCCCTTTAAAGTTGAGATTGATTTTACTACCTCTCTGGGCAAATTTCTGAGCACATACAGTACTGTTGAATGAAAATTATGTACACCATATACATTACACTATACAGTTACAGCTCTCATTTAGCAACCTTTCCTCAGAAATAAAGAGCAGGAAGTTAAATGAGTGTGTCAACCTCCAGGTAAGAGCAACAAGAATATTTAGCAACATTTGCTCAGATATTTGCTAAAAGATTAGCTCAGAAAGGAAGTAAAATGTCTGTTTTCTGGTAATTTGAGATTCCTGCTTCTCAAACTTAAACAATATGCAAAACCAGATATTGAATAGTAAAAACTGGGATTCTAGTATTGCGCAATGATCCTGATCACGGAACTTCAGACCATGCTTGGTCCAATAAGGGCTCTCTTTCGGGTCATTTTATCCATCCTACTACAACTACACCAAGCATCAAACCACTGTGAGTAAAACATTAAGACACTTAGCATTTGCTCAAGGACCGTACTCAGTGTAATATAGACACTACAAATGCAATGCTTACTTTGCAGAGATTTTGCATGATATTAGTTGCACATTCTACATGCAGGTTGACCAAATTTATGTTGGAAACAGTTCATTTTCAAAGTAGCCTAACAAATGTATTATTTCACTGTTGAGAACTGTTCCATGGATCTGTACACAACAAATACTTAAATCATGTGGCTTGTGGCTTTGTGTCCAATTAAATCAGAGGACAAAGATACACACAACATAATTTACATAAGTTCTAATGAAGCCTAGAACGTCCTGTTTAAAAAAGCAAAACAGACAAGCACTCTGGGCATACACTATTCAGAGGTTATAACTATAGATGCTCAAAGTAGGCTACAAAGTAGGCTGATAACATCTTTATTTGCTGTAATGACAATGAGCAAGTGCCTAACAAATGACCTTGTTTGCCTTGTCTGCAAAGTCCCTGAGAGAAAGACATGTGCATCAATGGGAAACCCCAAAGCTGACTGGAGTGTGATCATGAAGATATGGAGGTGAAACTTTGCAATTCCTCTATGTTTAAAAAATCTGAACTGATAAAATGTGGTCTTTTTTCTGTTCCTTCAACACTATTCACAGCTTTCCTTTTCAGAATCAATAGTGGTCTAACTCATGCAGAAGTCATTGTTACTACTGATGTTGTACATTCATGAAGATAATACAATACAGCACTATATAATTTGCAATATAACCATTTGACAATGGGGTCGTTGATTTAGTTTTTGATCAAATACATCATAAATATAACAGTAGTCTACTATAGAGTAAGTACATTGTGATAGTCTGTTCGAAGAGGGAATGAAGAATTATGCAGCCCATAACATTGAAACTTGACAGGTGAAAGATTGCTTTGTTACACTGCATTTAAACATGTAGGTTAATTACCCCTTAATAAGGGCACTGTAATGTAAAGTGTTTGTGAATTTGTGAGTTTTAATAACCCTTCTTACCTGGCATCTGTGTAAGAGACATCCAGCCAGTCACCGACCTCATTCTTTAAGTACGGGGAGTTGGGATAGGGCATCCTCCCTAGCATCCCGCCCGGGTACCACTGCTCAGAAGTTGGCCGCTCTCTGCGCACCAGACCACCACCCCGCTCATATTCATAAGGGTTACAAATGAACCCGGAGTCTGGTCCCGCACTGTATGGATTCATACCCTGCCTCGGTCCATATTGTGTGTTGTCATTGTCATTATACCCGTTGTACTGAGAGCCCCATGACGTTCCGGCAGGTTCATTACTAATGGCCTCATATTTTATCTTGACACTGTACTGTTGTTGTAAGTAGTCAGCATATTTGTCCTCCATTGTTTCTCCAGTTTCACAGACATGAGCTGGGATGACATGAGACGAGATTCTGTCTGGGTCAGTTTGACTGAAGTGTGCCAAGTGTGCTGGCAACAGTGGGTCAAAATGACAAGATGCAGAGTGTGCTCTTGTACTCAGAGAATTCTCTGTTTCTTTTGAAGAAGTCGGGTCATCACTCTTTTCATTCAGTCTAAATTCCTGTTCACCTGTGGATGGATGTCTGGAGCTAAGGTGCTCCATGGTCGCCACTTCTTCTGTAAGGTCATTTGCTGGGGAACTTTTAAACATCTTAACTCGTGTATCACTTTGTAGTGGCCTGGCATTGCGCTCACTAGGGCATTTGTATTCTGTAATGGAGACGTTTTCTTCAGCTCCAGAACAATTCAATAGAGGCACCTGAAACAAATAGTTGCCTTGACTTTGGTCATTTGCACTGGATGGTGCGTAATTAGGTCCCAGGTCATTCATCTCATTCAAGTCCATGGTCAATCCCAGCGACACAGAGACTGCGTTGCAGAGCTCCCTCGCCGTTTCTGATATGGTTGTGCAGGCAGAATTGGAACAACTGTTCGCCACACGGGCGTAACTGTTAGGACTTAACTCCACTCCGTGATGGGGCACAGCTGGTTGACAGCACTGTTGTTTAGTGTTGCAGGCTAACGGTCCAGGGCGACCGGATCCGTATCCATTCGCGTTTGGATAGTCTAATTCGTTCACAGAGGAAAACCCGGTTTTGTTTCCTGTTGAGCTTTTGGCAAAATGGATACGTCTTGCATCCGATTCGAGTGTTCTGGAAAAACTAATGCTGTCATCTTCCTTCACTTCAATGTCAGAATTGCGAGCCGTCCCTGACGATATTTCTTTTCGGGGTGATTGCCGGTTAGTTTGGCGCATCTCCCAGGGGTGTTTATTCTGCATGAAACTGTACGAACTAGAAAAGTCCAAGGTTTCGGTGACAGTAGTGTTACTAGGCAGTGTAGCTTTCACGTTGTGGAAAACGTTTTGGAAAGGTCCGCGAAAAACTATGTTTGGGGAGTCACAAACTCCTCCTAATCCAACTGGAATCTCCATAGTCCAAAAAAAGGCGTTTACGCTGATAGGCCGTCAGAGTTGAAAAAATGTTTAAGAAAACGGAATTGATCAAGTAGGCCACATTAATAAGAGTTTAAAGTCATAGCCCTATTCCAGTTAACAAAACAATGAGGCAATAATTAGACTGAGCCTAAAAAAAATAGGAGGATTGCCCTATTGCGTAATTGAGCAGTTTTTTGTCAGAAGTTTGTAGCCTAAACCACACACTATTTACCCAGTTTAAATAAAAAACGTTTATGAAAACGAATATGTCGTTATTTCATAAATAAAACATTTGATTAACATTTTGCTCACGGATCCATACATTTTGACATAAAGCCAGCAGAAATATCCTTCATGACAGATTTGCGCTCACCATTCATGAAGGCGAAAATGAAACTGCCTGAAGTGATGAGTTCTGTCGATGGACTATAATCGTGTTTTTTCTTCCTCTTGAGAGACTGTGCAATGGTAAAAATTGTCTGTGTCCAATATGGCAAATGCGTTGTCGGAGAGAAGCGCTGCCTGTTTCACCTATGAAACTCCTCCAGTTGGCCTATCCTAACGTTTAATATTCATTTAAAGGTTATAGCCTACAAACGAGTGAAGCACCTACAAAAGTCAAACAACTGAACACCCCGATAGAACAGTTGAATGCTTGGTTTTAAGAATGTTTGGTTTGCTGCAAGTTTGTGTATGGACGAAGTTCGCTTCCAAAGTCCTTGAGTTCCTTTTTGCCGTCAGCCTTTGAGTTTGGCAACATTCCCTAGTGACGAAATAATACATTCCTTGGATTAAGGCCAGTAGGCATACATAGAGTCATTCAAAATATATCGATAGGAGTAGGCTAGACAGTCAATGTGAATATTAAATATGAAAATCATGCAATTACTTACTTAGATAGGGTTGAAATCGGGACCAACCCACAGTAGCCTATAATAAAAAGGTTAGAGTTGGCTGAGTCGGTGTCGTGGACATGCAGTGGCAGAGCACAGGTCTAATTTTTCCATTATGCATGATGATACATCACTGCTCATCATGCAATGCTTGTAGCTACTAAAAATACATGGCGTTTACAACTGCCACCACCACAGGCTTACATCGCTGACACAGTTATCCAAAACAACTTTCAACCACTCTCTTTAGGCAGTAGCAGGTTGCTCACAAGAGCAACAATAGGGATAAGACTCCATCCAACTGTAACATAACTGGTCCAACATGCTCACGCAAAAGGTTTTTCCTAAATGCAGAGTGCATGGGCCAATATATGTCTTTACTAAAACATAGATTGTTGTATAACAAAACATTTAATAATTCCTTATCAAACATCATAATGATTTACCTATATGAACACCCTTTGATTATGTAATGTAATAACTATGTAAATGTCATCTAATGTGTCAAAAAACACAAGAGAAATGAGCACACACAACAAATATTAAAAGAACATTCTTGCAAAGGTTAATTTCATTGATAGTGTAGGCCTAATAGATACAAAATTCGGCACCTCCAGGCAAGAGAGGATGGTTTGGGAGTAAATACTTCTGTTACGCCCATAGAACACAAAAAATGATATACCACATTAGTCCATGGGCCAGCAGAAATATTTGGACAAAATCAATTGAATCAAGTTGTAGAAAAATCTCAAGGATGATCAATGGAAACAGGATGCACCTGAGCTCAATTTCGAGTCTCATAGCAAAGGGTCTGAATACTTTTATTTATACATTTGCAGACATTTCTAAAAACCTGTTTTCGTCATTATGGGGTAATGTCATACTTTGTGCAATTTTTCCAACAATTGTTTACAGACAGATTATTTCCCTTAATCACAATTCCAGTGGGTCAGAAGTTTACATACACTAAGTTGACTGTGCCTTTAAACAGTTTAGAAAATACCAGAAATGATGTTATGGCTTAGGAAGCCATGACTAATTAACAGAATTTGAGTCAGTTGGAGGTGTACCTGTGGATGTATTTCAATGCCTACCTTCAAACTCAGTGCCTCTTTGCTTGACATCATGGAAAAATCAAATGAAATCAGCCAAAACCTCTGAAAAAAATTGGAGACCTCCACAAGTCTGGTTCATCCTTGGGAGCAATTTCCAAACGCCTGAATATACCACGTTCATCTGTACAAACAATAGTACAGAAGTATAAACACCATTGACCCAGGCAGCTGTCATACCACTCAGGAAGGGGATGCATTCTGTCTCCTAGAGATGAACGTACTTTGGTGCGAAAAGTGCTAATCAATCCCAGAACAACAAAGGACCTTGTGAAGATGCTGGAGGAAATGGGTACAAAAGCATCTATTTCCAAAGCAAAACGAGTCCTATATCAACATAACCTGAAAGGCCACTCAGCAAGGAAGAAGCCACTGCTCCAAAACCGTCATAAATTAGACAGATTACGGTTTGCAACTGCACATGGGGACAAAGATGGTACTTTTTGGAGAAATGTTCCCTGGTCTGATGAAACAAAAACAGAACTGTTTGGCCATAATGACCATTGTTATGTATGGAGGAAAAAGGGGGATGCTTGCAAGCCAAAGAACACCATCCCAACCGTGAAGCACGGGGGTGGCAGCATCATGTTGTGGGGTGCTTTGCTGCAGGAGGGACTGGTGCACTTCACAAAATAGATGGCATCATGAGGTAGGACAATGATGTGGATATATTGAAGCACCATCTCAAGACATCAGTCAGGAAGTTAAAGCTTGGTCGCAAATGGGTCTTCCAAATGGACAATGACCCCAAGTATACTTCCAAAGTTGTGGCAAAATGGCTTAAGGACAACAAAGTCAAGGTATTGGAGTGGCCATCACAAAGACCTCAATCATATAGAACATTTTTGGGCAGAACTGAAAAGGCGTGTGCGAGCAAGGAGGCCTACAAACCTGACTCAGTTACACCAGCTCTGTCAGGAGGAATGGGCCAAAATTCCCCCAACTTATTGTGGGACGTTTGACCCAAGTTAAAGAATTTAAAGGCAATGCTACCAAATACTAATTGAGTGTATGCAAACGTCTTACCTACTGGGAATGTGATGAAAGAAATAAAAGCTGAAATAAATCATTCTCTCTACTATTAGTCTGACATTTCACATTCTTAAAATAAAGTGGTGATCCTAACTGACCTAAGACATGGAATTTTTACTAGGGTTAGATGTCATTAATTGTGAAAAACTGAGTTTAAATGCATTTGGCTAGGTTGTATGTTAACCTCCAACTTTAATTGTATAACTGACATACTTAGGTCATGATTTTGGGTTGGATTTCCTTGTTGCAACACACATTTTAAGCCATTATCGGTCATATTACACCCTTATTACACACTTATTATTTATTCAGTTATGGACATGCAAAATTAATGCAGTTCCTTCCCATTGAAATTAATGGTGGCTTGAAAATAGGCTGTTGGGACTGATTATTGACAAAATCTATGACGACTCTATATAGCTAAAAGTTCTAGGGTCTCCCAAATGGGTCTCCTTGTTCTGTACAATTTGGTGTATTTAACAGGGTACCATGTGATAATAGAGCACATCCCAATACTGCCCACAATGGCGCAATATATCCCAAAAATGCATGCATGTATGACCTTTGGTGGACCCATAGATGTCATTACCATTCCAGTTGTTTCATACCTTAATGTCTTGCATTGTGAAGTTCTTAACTTATCAAATAGCCTTAGCTTGAGAAAAGCGGACAAGTATGTGAAATTTAGCCCTCTGGTCAGTGCACTACATTTACCAGCAAACGGAGCACACTGAGTTCATTGTCTAAATTCTGAATATTTACACAAGTACTAAAATATGTAACATCATATTTATCAACTCCATTAACTTTCTATACAACATCACAACCCCACCCATCCATAGACGCGGGAAGCAATTTTGTGGTAGGGGGAGGGGAGGGCTGGACAAATATTTTTTCCCATGCTTCGCTGCAGATGGCTATATCGGTTCGCTAATACAGGACTATTAAAAGGCCCAGTATTATCTTTTTTTATTTTTTATTAATATTTGTTATTTATTTTCTGATTTTTCAGGGGGTGTTGCAGAACCCTCAGCACCCCTACTTCCCGCAGCTATGCACCCATCTATTCTAGGCTAGGTCAAAATCTCTAATGATCTTTCTGATTATTTGTCCTATATATGTACTGTATAAGGATAATGAAACCTTAAACTAACATATTTCTCAACATGTTCACAACCTGCCATTGGATTCAAATTATATATTTTTTTAAATGGCATGTCAAGTTATAGACAAATACTCTATGGACAATTATATTTATTATCTACAATTCTTTCTATTCAGCAATTCAAAAAGAACAATTTTGAAATGTGTATCTTGTAGTTTTTGCTATTGGATTAAATGAAAGTTAAAATGCCTAAATGATGAGCCTATCATGAATATTGGGAGCTAAACTAAATGTTCTTATGGTGTTTCAAAGAAAATGTTGACTTTGCCTGAATGACTCTGGGGTGAAAGATGTTTGAATGCACAATCAAAAGATTCTGAACATGGACATTGCATGTGTTATCAGTTTAGAGTTTTGGACTTAGAGTTTAGAAAATATATAATTTACATCTGAACATTTTGCAAAAGTGATTGAAAGAATAACTGTCATTAGATAATATTGCTCCAGTTTATACCTAAACTGACTGTTCAAATATGTATAGTCCTCCACCATTTCTTGCCTGAGAGGTAAGAACAGGGAGTTCTATTATGTGCAAAATATAAAACATTCAGGCAATAACCCAACAGGGAGTACTGATTAAATCAGTGAATAAAGAAGAGCTTTCATCTATGAATTACAATTATATGATTGAAAAACTATTAAAATAATCATGTTTGTTTCTCCAGCTGAGTCCATGGACAATCCAGACCACCCTGAAACATACACAATAACCAGCTACAATGCATGCACTATAATTTGTCATTAATAATGTGATTGACTTCAAATAACTATATTTCATCATTTCTGCTGTATGATGTCCACAGCTTTGTCCCGACACCATATGTAGAATTTGTTTAATGAGATGTTCTGAATTTTGTGCCGGTACATATACATTATTTTCTATTTAAAAGTCCTCTTTTCACAAAAGTCCCCTTTTCATATACTGTGAATAATTCAAATCAACTGTGGTATTCTCACACAAGTCATTGAAAAATTCCATCCCACGCATAGTATACTAGCTCCTGTATCATTCCGTGTATTATGTTCTAAAAGGCTATATACACGGTTGATGTTCTTTGTCAATTTAACCCAGTAAGTACACATGGATTATGGTATTGATTCTGGTAAGTATTGGTAAATATGGATAATAAAATAAAAAATAAATGGTATTTGATAGTGGGAGGTATCTCAAAATATAGCGCATCATGGTAATTGGTGAATAGAGTATAGCTAGCTATAATTCAAACGGTTCGGCTGATAATATGAAAAGAAGAGCAAAGGCTAAAGGAGAAATATTACCATATTTATTGTCTATAGGAAAGTCATTCATTTTGTTAGGACGAAGTGGCCAGGGAAAAAGAGTGAGATGGAAATAAATTTAAAATGTTAAGAAATTAAAATGGTGTCATCCTCCTAATCAAAATCAATTTAGATCTTGAGGTGCAATCAATTAAAATATATCCTCAAGGAAGATTGTGGTATCCAAGATGGCGTAGCAGTCAGACGTCTTTGTCTTTGTCTCGTCCCATGTGTATATATATTTTTTTGCGCGTTCTTTTTAATATTTTCCCTAAACCTCAACTTCAAAATACTCTCCTGCAACCCGCCTCACCCAATGTGGTGTGGATCTGTTCTTTTTCCCGTAAATTATTTCTATTTACCGCCGAACTGGAATACCTCAACTGAAGCTAGCTAGCTAACTAGCTACCAGCTATCAATCAGCTAACCACTGCTAGCGGTCATTGGCTAACCTTTAGCTCGGAAAGCTCTCGTCAGTTCATACAACGCACTTCAAAACAGAGCACACCGGACGTATTTTTCTCTCCATATCCCTGAATTCCTACCACAAAATCTGAACCTTTTCATCTGGATCATCACAGCTAGCTAACCGCAACCCGGGTTGACTACTCCTGGCTAACATTTCCATCCCGGAGCTAGCACCAACTAGCCTGGGGCTAGCCCATGCTAGACCCATCTCCCGGTTCACTCCTGGGCTACAATATCCGGACCCCTTCTACTGCCGGTACGGGGCACGGAACCCCACCGATCCTCTATGACTGGAATACCGACATAATCTGCCCGAGGATTCCAATCGGCCCCTCAGGCGCGACGCCCGCTGAAGGTACATTCTACTAACCTGCTAGGCCTGCTAGCTACCTAGAGTTACTTGGAACCCTACTAACTCCATGACTGGTCTATCAACGTCACCACACGAAGAGGCAAAAACAGACTTAGTCCCATCGCGACATCCCCCAAAGGCTAACTTGCTAGCCCCGGTCTACTAACTGCTACCTTGCCTGCCCCGGTCTGCTAACTGCTTGCTTGCTTACCCGGTCTGCTAACTGCTAGCTTGTTTAGCCCAGGCCTACTAACTGTTAAAGTGTTAGCATCAGCCTGCTAACTGTCTGAATCGCCGTGTCCCCCAGTCATCCCAACCACTCGCTGGACCCATATGTTGACTTGGCTACGCATGCCTCTCTCTAATATCAATATGCCTCATCCATATGTCCTGGTTAGTGATTCCTGTCTTATTTCACTGTAGAGCCTCTAGCCCTGCTCAATATGCCTTAACCAACCATGTTGTCCCACCTCCTACATATGCAATGACATCACCTGGTTTAAACGTCTCTAGAGACTATATCTCTCTCATCATTACTCAATTTCTAGGTTTACCTCCAATGTACTCACATCCTACCTGTACACTATGCCTTGAATCTATGCTATCGTGCCCAGAAACCTGCTCCTTTTACTCTCTGTTCCGGAAATGCTAGATGGCCAGTTCTTATAGCATTTAGCCGTACCTTTATCCAACTTCTCCTCTGTCCCTCTGGTGAAGTAGAGGTTAATCCAGGGCCTGCAGTGCCTAGCTCCACTCCCACTCTCCAGGTGATCTCATTTGTTGACTTCTGTAACCGCAAAAGCCTTGGTTTCATGAATGTTAACATTAGAAGCCTACTCCCTAAGTTTGTTTTACTCACTGCTTTAGCACACCCTGCTGACCCGGATGTCTTAGCCGTGTCTGAATCCTGGCTTTGGAAAACCACCGAAAACCCTGAAATCTCCATCGCTAACTATAACATTTTCCGCCAATATAGAACTGCCAAAGGGGGCATTGTGTTGCAATCTACTGCAAAGATAGTAATACAGATCTCTGCAGGCTATCTAAGTCTGTACCCAAACAATTCGAGCTTCTACTTTCCAGAAACAAGTCTCTCACTGTTGCCGCTTGCTATAGACCTCCCTCTGCCCCCAGCTGTGCCCTCAATACCATATGTGAATTGATTGCCCCCCATCTATCTTCTGAGCTCGTGCTACTAGGTAACCTAAACTGGGACATGCTTAACACCCCGGCCATCCTACAATCCAAGCTTGATGCCCTCAATCTCACACAAATTATCAATGAACCTACCAGATACAACTCCAAATCCGTAAACACAGGCACCCTAACAGATGTCATCCTAACTAACTCGCCCTCCAAATAGACCTCTGCTGTTTTCAATCAAGATCTCAGCGTTCACTGCCTCATTGCCTGCATCCGTAATGGGTCTGCGACCAAACGACCAGCCCTCATCACTGTCAAACGCTCCCTAAAAAACTTCTGCAAGCAGGCCTTTCTAATCGACCTGGCTGGGGTATCCTGGAATGACATTGACCTCATCCCATCAGTAGATGATGCCTGGCTATTCTTTAAAAGTGCCTTCCTTACTATCTTAAATAAGCATGCCCCATTCAAAAAAAATTGAACTAGGAATAGATATAGTCCTTGGTTCACTCCAGACCTGTCTGCCCTTGACCAGCACAAAAACATCCTGTGGCGTTCTGCATTAGCATCGAACAGCCCCCGTGATATGCAACTTTTCAGGGAAGTTAGGAATCAATATACACAGACAGTTAGGAATGCTAAGGCTAGCTTTTTCAAACAGAAATTTGCATCCTGTAGTACTAACTCAAAAAAGTTCTGGGACACTGTAAAGTCCATGGAGAATAAGCTCTGGGACACAAGTTCTGGGACACTGCAAAGTCCTCCCAGCTGCTCACTGCTCTGAGGCTAGGAAACACTGTCACCACTGATGAATCCACTATAATTGAGAATTTCAAGAAGCATTTCTCTACGGTTGGCAATGCTTTCCAACTGGCTACCCCATACCCCGGTCAACTGCCCGACACCCTCCACAGCAACCCGCCAAAGCCCCCACCATTTCTAATTTACCCAAATATGTTCCGAAAGAGCTGCAAAATCTGGACCCCTACAAAAATCAGCCGGGATAGGCAATCTGGACCCTCTCTTTCTAAAATTATCTGCCAAAATTGTTGCTACCACTATTACTAGCCTGTTCAACCTCTCTTTCGTATCGTCTGAGATTCCCAAAGACTGGAAAGCTGCCGCGATCATCCCCCTCTTCAAAGGGGGAGACACTCTAGACCCAAACTGCTACAGACCTATGTCTATCCTACCCTGTCTTTCTAAGGTCTTTGAAAGCCATGTTATCAAACAGATTACCAACCATTTCGAATCCCACCGTACCTTCTCCGCTATGCAATCTGGTTTCAGAGCTGGTCATGGGTGCACCTCAGCCACGCTCAAGGTCATAAACGATATCATAACCGCCATCAATAAGAGACATTACTGTGCAGCCATATTCATCAACTCGACAGCCTTGGTTTCTCAAATGATTGCCTCGCCTGGTTTACCAACTACTTCTCTGATAGAGTTCAGTGTGTCAAATCGGAGGGCCTGTTGTCCGGACCTCTGGCAATCGCTATGGGGGTGCCACAGGGTTCAATCATCAGGCCAACTCTCTTCTCTGTATACATCAATGATGTTGCTCTTGCTGCTGGTTATTCTCTGATACAGAATGGTGTCGTCTGCGTCGAGGTGTACACTTCTGGCCCCTCTTTGGACACTGTCTTAACTAACCTCCAGACGAGCTTCAATGCCATGCTACTCTCCTTCCGTGGCCTCCAACTGCTCTTAAATGCAAGTAAAACAAAATGCATGATATTCAACCAATCGCTGCCCGCACACCTGTTCGCCCGTCCAGCATCACTACTCTGGACAAATACAAATACCTAGGTGTCTGGTTAGACTGTAAACTCTCCTTCCAGACTCACATTAAGCATCTCCAAACCAAAATTAAATCTAGAATTGTCTTCCTATATCGCAACAAAGCATCCTTCACTCATGCTGCCAAACATACCCTCGTAAAACTGACCATCCTACCGATCCTCGACTTCGGTGATGTCATCTATAAAATTGCCTCCAAAACTCTCCTCAACAAACTGGATGCAGTCTATCACAGTGCCATTCGTTTTGTCACCAAAGCCCCATACTCTACCCACCATTGCGACCTGTACGCTCTCGTTGGTTGGCCCTTGAAAAACTCGTTTTTCAACCACTCCACAAATTTCCTGTTAAGGAACAAGACCTCAGGAAAAAAATTGGAGACCTCAACAAGTCTGGTTCATTCTTGTGAGCAATTTCCAAATGCCTGAAGGTACCACGTTCCTCTGTACAAACAATAGTACACAAGTATAAACACCATGGGACCACTCAGCCATCATACCGCTCAGAAAGGAGACGCGTTCTGTCTCCTAAAGATGAACGTACTTTGGTGCGAAAAGTGCAAATCAATCCCAGAACAACAGCAAAGGACCTTGTGAAGATGTTGGAGGAAACAGGTACAAAAGTATCTATATCCACATTAAAACTAGTCATATATTGACATAACCGACATAACCGCTCAGCAAGGAAGAAGCCACTGCTCCAAAACAGCCATAAAAAAAGCCAGACTACGGTTTTTAACTGCACATGGGGACAAAGATTGTACTTTTTGGAGAACTGTCCTCTGGTCTGATGAAACAAAAACAGAACTGTTTGGCCATAATGACCATCGTTATGTTTGGACGAAAAGGGGGAGGCTTGCAAGCTGAAGAACACCGTCCCAACCGTGAAGCATGGGGGTGGCAGCATCATGTTTTGGGGGTGCTTTGCTGCAGGAGGGACTGGTGCACTTCACAAAATAGATGGCATCATGAGGTAGGGAAATTATGTGGATATATTGAAGCAACATCTCAAGACATCAATCAGGAAGTTAAAGCTTGGTCGCAAATGGGTCTTCCAAATGGACAATGACCCCAAGCATACTTCCAAATTTGTAGCAAAAATTGCTTAAGGACAACAAAGTCAAGGTATTGGAGTGGCCATCACAAAGCCCTGACCTCAGTTTTGTGGGCAGAACTGAAAAAGTGTGTGCGAACAAGGAGGCCTGCAAACCTGACTCAGTTACACCAGCTCTGTCAGAAGGAATGGGCCAAAATTCACCCAACTTATTGTGGAAGGCTACCCAAAACGTTTGACCCAAGTTAAAGAATTAAAGGCAATGCTACCAAATACTAATTGAGTGTATGTAAACTTCTGACCCACTGGGAATGTGATGAAAGAAATAAAAGCTGAAATAAATAATTCTCTCTACTATTATTCTGACATTTCCCATTCTTAAAATAAAGTAGTGATGTATGTACAGTTGAAGTCGGAAGTTTACATACACCATACATTAAAACTCAGTGTTTCACAATTCCTGACATTAATCGGAGTAAAAATTCCGTGTTAGGTCAGTTATTTTAAGAATGTGAAGCAGGAGCCGAGGGACAGTACAAAGCCCAATTTCTTAAAAAGCCTTCAATGTATTGATGCTCAAATATGGGTCAAATGTATTGCTCATAGAAATTAAAAAGTTATTCATTTTTGATTTCAAGGTTGGTTCTCTTTGGGTGGGGCATATTGATTGGAATTACCCTTGTTGATCAGGAGGTGTTGCTCCCGTTGTCCTCGTTAGTCAGAAGCTATTTCACCTGTGCTGGCACAGCTGATTTAAGGGCTGCTGGCCTTGTGCTTCTGTTGGAAAAAGAGATGTTAAAAGAGGTACACCTGTTTAGCTTTTCCATTTTAGGTTGTTGAACAGAGCCTTTGCATTTGTGTTTTCCCTTGTTTGAGATTTCTCCACTTTTGTTTTCACTCCCTATCCTAAATTGGTGTGCTTTTTTTATGTTGTCTGATATCAGGCAAATTCAGTGGGTATCCATGGTGTGGATCTTTTAAGACCCAACTGGAGTTGCTTGGCCAGCACTCAGTAGAACCCCTCCATGGATGCCTTTAATAACCCATTTTAAAACCCCAGCTGTTTTGATTTGGTTGTCAGTCGCTCATTTGCTAGTCGCTCAAGTCACTTTGAAGCAGTGGAAAGTTGCAGAGTAAATAAAGCCATGGACTTTGAAGTGAAAGCATTTAAAGAAAAACCCAATTGGGAAGTACTAGACCGATGTACCAAGGCATCCACATTGCTAAGCATTTTGACCTCAGTATAGCACCTTCCCAGTCAAAAGTAATAGCTGTTTTGTTGGAGAAGGGAATCCTGTCAGAGTGAGGCTGATGAAAAGGTTGCGACGGGCAGTGGGGTCAGTCCTGTAGACCTGCAAATGTGGGAGGGAAAACTACATGCAAAATGATAACAGAAATTACAACTCAAGCATAAGCAAAGAGTGTGGGGACAGATTGGAGCAACAAAAATTAGAGCTTGATCTGGCCATTAGTTTAATTTAAAACAGAAAAAATCAGAGGCACCAAAGCAGCACTAGAACTGGAAGCACTCCGGCCATGATGCACCCTCAACAGAGTTCGACCTTTTTCGAAAAGCCGGCTTGTACTGCCTTTCAATGAAAAGGAGGTGGACATGTATTTTGCTCTGTTTGAGCGGATAGCCACGTCCCTAAAATTGCCGCAAAATATCTGGTCACTTTTCCTCCAAAGTGTTCTTGTGGGAAAATTCTGCTTTGTCTCATGATCAGAATTCAGATTATGACACTGTTAAAGCTGCTATGCTTTGGGTTTGGGCCCAGAGGGATACAGACAACAGTTCCACAAATTGTGAAAGAATCATAAAGCCATCTTGAATTCGCATGGGAGCAGCATGCCTATCGGGCAAACTCTGCGAGTTCATGCTTGAGCATGGCATTACACAACAAGGCAACAGTCCGTGGAGTTTGCCCTGTATATTAGTAACTAAGCCAGATGGGTATTTGCATTTTGTTCTGATTTTCGCACACTTGATGCCGTTACTAAGTCAAACTTGTACCCTTTTCCTACCTTCGTCTTCCGTTCGGTTTACGAAACGCCAGATCCACATTTCAAAAGCTCATGCACATCATACTACATGGCCTACACGCGTACTTGGACGATGTGGTGGCATTTAGCTCCACCTGGCAAGGACATCTTCAGAACATTAGGAATCTGTTTGAACTATTTGCATCTTCCAACATGACAGTTAACCTGTCAATTAGTGAAATCGGCCAAGCAACATTGAAGCATCTCCGGAAAGTGCGGGGGCAAGGAAAAGGAAAAAGTCAGACCGGTCCGGGCAAAAGTGGAGGCCATCAATAACCTTCTTGTGCCAACTTCTTGCCAGGAGCTGCACCGATTCTTTGGGATTCCAAAGGCAATTCACCCTACTAGGCATTTTGCAAAAACTTTGCCCAGGTTGTTGCCCTGCTTACATATTTGACCAGTCCCAAAATTATTTCCTTTGGAGCCCTGACTTTCAAGAGGCAGAAGACAAAGACTCTTAGTCTCCTCACCGGTGCATCAATTTCCATTGTCCGTTCTCTTTGTACAGTACACAGATGATATTGGACAGATGCCCAGGACAGTTGTTGCTCAATATGTGATAATGTGACTAGAATGACGTTGTAAACAGCCAATTTTCCGGGACATAGACATGTCTTATATGGGCAGAAAGCTTAACTTTTGTTGATCTAACTGCAGTGTCTAATTTACAGTAGCTATTACAGCGAAAAAATACCATGCTATTGTTTGAGGATAGTGCACAAAAACAAAACACTTATCACGGCAACTGGTTTGATATATTCATATCTGAAGGTAAATAATGTACTTGCATTCAGTAATCTTGCTCTGATTTGTCATCCTGAGGGTCCCAGACATAAAATGTAGCTTAGATTTGTTTGATAACATCCATTTTTATATTCAAATGTAGGAACTGGGTTCTACAGTTTGACCCCACTGCCGTCTCTGGCTCCACATCCAACCCATCTGGCCATCTGGCTGTGTGTATGGTTAGTGTATGTTCTGTAGGAAAGCTAATGATCTATCATGTATGACATTCCTGGGAGAGTGTAAACTTTAATGTTTTATTACCATAGCATTTTTGTATGTTCTTTATAGTTATGTACTTGAAAATGTATAAATTGACCAATTCGGCACATTTGACCAAACTCCGGACAGATTTGATACAAAATATTGTGTAGTGATGTAATTCTTCACTGGATCAGTCTGAAACTTTGCACACACTGCCGCCATCTTGTGGACAACATGTAAATTACACCTAGAATCCTACATCAATGTCCGGCCTTTCTCTTGCATTTCAAAAATGATGCAAACATCCGTTTTGAGAAAACGCATGTTTTTTTGTTTGTGTCATCTTTTACCAGATCTAATGTGTTCTAGTCGCCTACATTAATTTCACATTTCCACAAACTTAAGTGTTTCCTTTCAAATCAAGAGGAGCAGGTGCTCGAACATCCAGTGGGGTACCTTTCGAAGAAGTTGGCCTCCTATCATAAACACTACTCCACCATCGAGAAAGGCTTTAATCTGGACTCTATAGCACTTTGAGGTGTATGTGTTGGGTCTCTACCCCTCTAGTGGTCTATACTGCTCATAACCCTAATTTTCCTGCAAAATACGAGCTCCACAAATAGGTGAGTCCTTCACTGGAGTCTTATATTGCAGGAGTTTCCCCTTGAAATCAGACACATTCATGGTAACGATAACTTGGTGGTGGACTGTCTTTCAAGAGTGGGCAGTCAATAAGATATCTGTGTTCTGTGTTTCACCAGTGTGTAGACCTGGCGCACATTTTGTTTTGACTGCACGTTTTGCCATATTGGGATGTAATGTCACGCCCTGGTCTTAGTATTTTGTGTTTTCTATATTTATTTGGTCAGGCCAGGGTGTGACATGGGTTTATTTTGTGTTGTGTTTATGTATGGGGGTTTTTCGTAGGTTTTGGGATTGTGGCTTAGTGGGGTTTTCTGGCATAGTCTATGGCTGCCTGAGGCGGTTCTCAATCAGAGTCAGGTGATTATCGTTGTCTCTGATTGGGAACCATATTTAGGTAGCCCGGGTTTCACTGTGTGTTTGTGGGTGATTGTTCATGTCTCTGTGTGTGTTAGTACAAGATAACCTAAACAGTCTTTCACGTTACGTTTGTTGTTTTGTTCGTTTTTTTCTTCTTCATTATATATGTATCTAACTTACCACGCTGCATTTTGATCCGACTCTCTTTCAACGGAAGAAAGCCGTAACAGAATCACCCACCACAACTGGACCAAGCAGCGTGGTGACAGGCAGCGACAGCAACAGCAGCGAAAAGAGGAATGGACATGGGAGGACGTTATGGACAGCAAGAGTATAGAGTATACGACTTGGGAGGAAATAGACAGGTGGGCGGTCGACCCAGAGAGAGTGCCGGAGCCCGCCTGGGATTCGCTGGAGCAGTGCGAAGAGGGCTAGAGGAGAATGTAGTCGAAGAGAAAAGCACGGCGGCGCAGAAGGAAGCCCGAGAGTCAGCCCCAAAAATTTCTTGGGGGGCTCAGGGAGAGTGCGGCAGAGTCAGGGTTCAGACCTGAGCCAACTCCCCCTGTTTATCGTGAGGAGCCAAGGAGGAGACCAGAACCAGAGCCGGTGTTGGAGGTGAAGCAGAGACTGTGAAGGAGTTAATGGGGAAAGTGGAGGAGAGAGTTATGAGGGAGTTGCTAGTTTTGTGCTTTAGGTATGATATTCGTCCGACGGAGCGTGTCGGGGATTTGATGGCACCTGGGTCAGCGCTCCATACTCGTCTTGAGGTGTGTGTTAGTCGGCTGGTGAAGAGAGTGCCAGCCTCACGCACTAGGCCTCCTGTGTACCTACCTAGCCTTGCACGTCCTGTGCCAGTCCTGCTCTCAGGCTCTCCAGTACACCTTCACGGTCCGGTCCATCCTGTGCCACCTTCACACACCAGTTCTCCGGTGGCAGCTCCCCGCACCAGGCTTCCTGTGCGTGTCCTCGGTTCAGTACCACCAGTGCCAGCACCACGCACCAGGCCTTCAGTGCGCCTCGCCTGTTCAGCGCTGTCAGAGCCTTCCTCCTCTCCAGCGCTGCCAGAGCCTTCCTCCTCTACAGCGCTGCTAGAGTCTCCTGCCTGTTCAGCGCAGCCAGAGCTGCCAGCCTGCATGGAGCAGCCTGAGCTGCCAGCCTGCATGGAGCAGCCAGAGCTGCCAGCCTGCATGGAGCAGCCAGAGCTGCCAGCCTGCATGGAGCAGCCAGAGCTGCCAGTCTACATGGAGCAGCCTGAGCTGCCAGCCTGCATGGAGCAGCCAGAGCTGCCAGTCTACATGGAGCAGCCTGAGCTGCCAGCCTGCATGGAGCAGCCAGAGCTGTCAGTCTGCATGGAGCAGCCAGAGCTGTCAGTCTGCATGGAGCAGCCAGAGCTGTCAGCCTGCATGGAGCAGCCAGAGCTGTCAGCCTGCATGGAGCAGCCAGAGCTGTCAGCCTGCATGGAGCAGCCAGAGCTGTCAGCCTGCATGGAGCAGCCAGAGCTGCCAGCCTGCATGGAGCAGCCAGAGCTGCCAGCCTGCATGGAGCTGCCAGCCTACATGGAGCAGCCTGAGCTGCCAGCCTGCATGGAGCAGCCTTAGCTGCCAGCCTGCATGGAGCAGCCTTAGCTGCCAGCCTGCATGGAGCAGCCTGAGCTGCCAGCCTGCATGGAGCAGCCTGAGCTGCCAGCCTGCATGGAGCAGCCTGAGCTGTCAGTCTGCATGGAGCAGCCAGAGCTGTCAGTCTGCATGGAGCAGCCAGAGATGTCAGTCTGCATGGAGCAGCCAGAGATGTCAGTCTGCATGGTGCAGCCAGAGATGTCAGTCTGCATGGAGCAGCCAGAGCTGCCAGCCTGCATGGAGCAGCCAGAGCTGCCAGCCTGCATGGAGCTGCCAGTCTACATGGAGCAGCCTGAGCTGCCAGCCTGCATGGAGCAGCCTTAGCTGCCAGCCTGCATGGAGCAGCCTTAGCTGCCAGCCTGCATGGAGCAGCCTGAGCTGCCAGCCTGCATGGAGCAGCCTGAGCTGCCAGCCTGCATGGAGCAGCCTGAGCTGTCAGTCTGCATGGAGCAGCCAGAGCTGTCAGTCTGCATGGAGCAGCCAGAGATGTCAGTCTGCATGGAGCAGCCAGAGATGTCAGTCTGCATGGTGCAGCCAGAGATGTCAGTCTGCATGGTGCAGCCAGAGATGTCAGTCTGCATGGAGCAGCCAGAGTTGTCAGTCTGCATGGAGCAGCCAGATCTGCCAGTCAGCCAGACTCTTCCAGATCTGCCAGTCTGCCAGACTCTTCCAGATCTGCCAGTCTGCCAGACTCTTCCAGATCTGCCAGTCTGCCAGACTCTTCCAGATCTGCCAGTCTGCCAGACTCTTCCAGATCTGCCAGTCTGCCAGACTCTTCCAGATCTGCCAGTCAGCCAGACTCTTCCAGATCTGCCAGTCAGCCAGACTCTTCCAGATCTGCCAGTCAGCCAGACTCTTCCAGATCTGCCAGTCAGCCAGACTCTTCCAGACCTGCCAGTCAACCAGACTCTTCCAGATCCGCCAGTCAGCCAGGATCTGCCGGATCCAACTACCTGCCTGAGCTTCCTCTCAGTGCTGGGCTTCCTCTCAGTGCTGGGCTTCCTCTCAGTGCTGGGCTTCCTCTCAGTGCTGAGCTTCCCCTCAGTGCTGGGCTTCCCCTCAGTGCTGGGCTTCCCCTCAGTGCTGAGCTTCCCCTCAGTCCCGAGCTTCCCCTCAGTCCCGAGCTACCCCTCAGTCCCGAGCTACCCCTCAGTCCCGAGCTACCCCTCAGTCCCGAGCTACCCCTCAGTCCCGAGCTACCCCTCAGACCCGAGCTTCCACCTCAGACCCGAGCTTCCACCTCAGTCCCGAGCTTCCACCTCAGTCCCGAGCTTCCACCTCAGTCCCGAGCTTCCACCTCAGTCCCGAGCTGCCCCTCAGTCCCGAGCTTCCACCTCAGTCCCGAGCTGCCCCTCAGTCCAGTGGGGTCCTTGGTGAGGGTTATTAGGCCAAGGTCGGCAGCGAGGGTCGCCAATCAAAGGACGCGTTACAGGGGGACTAAGACTTGGTTGGAGTGGGGTCCACGTCCCGAGCCGGAGCCGCCACCGTGGACAGACGCCCACCCGGACCCTCCCCTATGGGTTTTAGTGTGCGGTCGGGAGTCCGCACCTTTGGGGGGGGGGGTTCTGTCACGCCCTGGTCTTAGTATTTTGTGTTTTCTATATTTATTTGGTCAGGCCAGGGTGTGACATGGGTTTATTTTGTGTTGTGTTTATGTATGGGGGTTTTTCGTAGGTTTTGGGATTGTGGCTTAGTGGGGTTTTCTGGCATAGTCTATGGCTGCCTGAGGCGGTTCTCAATCAGAGTCAGGTGATTATCGTTGTCTCTGATTGGGAACCATATTTAGGTAGCCTGGGTTTCACTGTGTGTTTGTGGGTAATCATGTCTCTGTGTGTGTTCGACTGTTTAGGTTTTCACGTTACGTTTGTTGTTTTGTTTTGTTTTGTTTGTTTTTTTCTTCTTCATTAAATATGTATCTAACTTACCACGCTGCATTTTGGTCCGACTCTCTTTCAACGGAAGAAAGCCGTAACATGTAAGAGATTTTCCCTCTGTTTTCGAAAATGCCGATTTTTAGGTGTCTACTTTATTTTCTAAATTATAAAATATATATATTTTTTTAATTCTATGATAAAGAAAAATAGAAAAGAAGTGGCTGTTTGGACTTGTATGGTAGACAGCCAATAAACACCATGTTTTTATTGGGGTAGAGACGCATTTATGTTGATCATGTTGTGATAGGGGAGTTGTTTACTTGTTATCCAACAAGGACATGGAATTTGTCACAATTTCACCTTACAGTGAAATGCTTACTTACAAGTCCTTAACCAACAATGCCGTTTTTAGAAAAAGTGTTAAGTACTTACTAAAATAAACTAAAAAAATGTTTTAATGTCAAATGTAAACAGAAAAATAACAAATCATTAAAGAGCAACAATAAAATAACAGTAGTGAGGCTATATACAGACGGTACCGGTACAGAGTTGATGTGCAGGGGTACAGGTTAGTGGAGGTAATATGTTTTATGTAGGTTGAGGTAAAGTGACAATGCATAGATAATAACAGAGTAGCAGCAGCGTAAAAGTGGGGGGGTGCAAATAGTCCGGGTAGCCATTTGATTAGTTGTTCAGGAGTCTTATGGCTTGGGAGTAGAAGCTGTTAAGAACCCTTTTGGACCTAGACTTGGCACTGTGGTACCGCTTGCAGTCTATGACTAGGGTGGCTCTCCCTCTCTCGCTCGCACGCTCTCTTTCTCTTGCACGCTCTCTCTCTTTCGCTCTCTCTCTCTCTCTGTCTCTAACTCTCTGTGTGTGTCTGCCTAACTGCGGTCTAGTTGGCACTCGCTCTTCTAAATCCTGTCCAGTTGGAACAGGTTAGCGTGAATACTGGTCTTTTGGTTTTGGGAGTAGAAGCTGTTAAGAACCCTTTTGGACCTAGACTTGGAGCTCCGGTACCGCTTGCAGTCTATGACTAGGGTGGCTGGAATCTATGAAAACAAAACCTTCTCTGTTTCCGGTTACTGGCCTTTTTGGAGTGTTTTTGGAAGATTACCTAGTTTGATGGGAGACGCTAGCCAGTTAGTTTATTGGCTCAGTCCCTCTCTCTCTCGCACTCTCTCTCTCTCGCACTCTCTCTCTCGCACTCTCTCTCTCGCACTCTCTCTCTCGCACTCGCTCTCACGCACTCTCGCTCTCACACACTCTCGCTCTCACACACTCTCGCTCTCACACACTCTCTCACACTCTCGCTCTCTCACACTCTCGCTCTCTCACACTCTCTCTTTCGCTCTCTCTCTGTGTGTGTGTCTGCCTAACTGCAGTCTAGTTGGCACCAGCTCTTCTAAATCCTGTCCAGTTGGAACAGGTTAGCGTGAATACTGGTCTTTTGGTTTTGGGAGTAGAAGCTGTTAAGAACCCTTTTGGACCTAGACTTGGAGCTCCGGTACCGCTTGCAGTCTATGACTAGGGTGGCTGGAGACTTTGGCAATTTTTAGGGCCTTCCTTTGACACCGCCTGGTATTGAGTTCCTGAATGGCAGGAAGCTTGGCCCAGTGATGTACAGGGCTGAACATACTACCCTCTGTAGTGTCATGTGGTCAAAAGGATTCTAGTGCGTCAGGATGCTCTCGATGGTGTAGCTGTAGAACTGTAGAACTTGAGGATTTTAGGACCTATGCCAAATATTTTCAGTCTCCTGAGGGGGAATAGGCATTGTCATGCCCTCTTCACAACTGTCTTGGTGTATTTGGACTATGATAGTTTGTTGGTGATGTGGACATCAAGGAACTTGAAGCTCTCAACCTGCTTCACTACCGCCCGTCGATCAGAATGGGGTCGTGCTCGGTCCTCCTTTTCCTGGAGTCCACAATCATCTCCTTTGCCTTTATCATTTTGAGGGAGAGGTTGCTATTCTGGCACCACACGGCCAGGTCTCTGACCTCGTCCCTATAGGCTGTCTCATCGTTGTCGGTGATCAGGCCTACCTCTGTTGTGTCGTCGGAAAATTTAAGGATGGTGTTGGAGTCATGCCTGACCATGCAGTCATGGGTGAACAGGGAGTACAGGAGGGGACTTAACACGCACCCCTGAGGGTCCCCCGTGTTGAGGATCAGCGTGGCAGATGTGTTGTTACCTACCCTTACCACCTGGAGGCGGCCCGTCAGGAAGTCCAGGATCCAGTTGCAGAGGGAGGTATATAGTCCCAGGGTACTTAGCTTAGTGTTGAGCTTTGTGGGCGCTATGGTGCTGAACGCTGAGCTGTAGTCAATGAATAGCATTCTCACATAGGTGTTCCTTTTGTCCAGGTGGGAAAGGGCAGTGTTGAGTGCAATAGAGATTGCATCATCTGTGGATCTGTTGGGGCAGTATGCAAATTGGAGTGGGTCTAGGGTTTCTGGGATAATGGTGTTGATTTGAGCCATGACCAGCCTTTAATGCACTTCATGGCAACAGACGTGAGTGCTTCGGGTCGGTAGTCATTTAGGCAGGTTAACTTAACTGTGGTGGTCTGCTTGAAACATGTTGGCATTACAGACTCGGGTCAGGGACAGGTTGAAAATCTCATTAAAGACACTTGCCAGTTGGTCATCGCATGCTCGGAGTACATGTCCATCCGTCTGGCACTGCGACCTTGTGAATGTTGACCTGTTTAAAGGTCTTGCTCACATCAGCTACGGAGAGCGGGACCTCACAGTCGTCCAGGAACAGATGATGTTCTCATGCATGCTTTAGTGTTGTTTGACTCGAAGGGAGCATAGAAGTAATTTAGCTCGTCTGGTAGGCTTGAGTCACTGGGAAGCTCGTGGCTGTCCTTCATCTGTAGCCCCCATACTGCAGAACGAGCAATGTCGAAGTGTATCACGAGTGGGGTAAATTTCTCAAAACCAAGTGACATTGCAAAAAAAGTGTCTCTAGCATGACATTTAGATTTTTAAAATATAAATTTGTTAGAATCCCGCTCCTTGAAAGCAGTAGCTCTAATCTTTAGCTCAGTGTGGATGTTGCCTGTAATCCATGGCTTCTGATTGGGGTATGTACATACGGTCACTGTGGGGACGACGTCATCGATGCACTTATTGTTGAAGCCTGTGACTGGTGTACTCATCAATGCCATTGGGAGAATTTCAGTCTGTGTATTTCAGTCTGTGCTAGCAAAACAGTTCTGTAGCTTAGCATCTGCGTCATCTGATCATTTCCGTATTGAGCGAGTCACTGGTACTTCCTGCTTTAGTTTTTGTTTGTAAGCAGGAATCAGGAGGATAGAGTTATGGTCAGATTTGCCAAATGGAGGGTGAGGGAGAGCTTTGTACACATCTCGGTTTGTGGAGTAAAGGTGGTCTAGAGTTTTTCTTCTTCTTCTGGTTGCACATATAACATGCTGGTAGAAATGAGGTAAAATGGATTTAAGTTTCCCTGCATTAAAGTCCCCAGCCACTAGGAGCACCGCCTCTGGATGAGCATTTTCTTGTTCGCTTCTGGCAGTATACAACTCATTGAGTGTGTGCGGTCTTAGTGCCAGCAATGGTTTCTGGTGGAATGTAGACAGCTACAAAAATTATAGATAAACTCTCTTGGTAAATCGTGTGGTCTACAGCTTATCATGAGATACTTTACCTCAGGCGAGCAAAACCTTGAGACATCCTTAATATTAGATTTAATGCACCAGCTGTTATTTACAAATAGACCCAGACTGCCACCCCTTGTTTTAGCGGAGGCAGCTGTATGTTATCCATGTTGTCGTTCAGCCACGACTCCGTGAAACATAAGATATTACAGTTTTTAATGTCCCGTTGGTAGGATAGTCTTGATCAGAGCTCCTCCATTTTATTATCCAATGATTGCACGTTTGCTCATATGAATGATGGTAGAGGCAGATTATGCACTCGCTGAAGATGTACAAGCTCACCACAATCCATAGACATCCTTCTCTTTATAGCGTCTTTTGTGAGTACACATTGATTATCATGATATGAACATTTACATGTTGTCATTTAGTCAACATTTTTACTTTTACTAGAATTAGAAGATTGTTATTTATGATTGGATTCGCCATCCATTCAAATGAATGGTGTTTAGCCAGGAAGTTGAGTTTCCAAATAAAATTAATACAGTTGTGCTAGCTTGTATGATTATGAGTATGCATGAATACAAATATGTTTTTACTTACCTCTGGTTGATTTTCATTCAATACACTTCTCTCTGAGTTGTCTGCTTGTCGTAATTGTGAAATGTTTCCACTTTAAGAAAAGTAGATTACTTTGTTATATTGCACTGCAATAAACTTGAAAGTATTTGGTATTTACCTAGTAAAAGAAAGAGCTTCATTTTACAGCCTTCATACCCGTACCTACCCTATAAGTGTAATGGTGGCATCATGTACACTGAACAAAAATATAAAACACAACATGCAATCATTTCTAAGATTTTGCTGAGTTACAGTTTATTTAAGGAAATCAGTCTATCAAAATTAATTAATTTCTATCGATTTCACATGACTTGGTCACCGATACCTTTTTAAAAAAGGTAGGAGTGTGGATCAGAAAACCAGTCCACCATTTGACCACCATTTGCCTCATGCAGAGAGACATCTCCTTCGCATAAAGTTGATCAGGCTGTTGATTGTTGCCTGTGGAAATGTGTCCCACTCCTCTTCAATGGCTGTGGGAAGTTGCTGGATATTGGCAGGAACTGGAACACTTTCATACACGTCAATTCAGAGCATCCCAAACTTGCTCAATGGGTGACATGTCTGGTGAGTATCCAGGCCATGGAAGAACTGGGCCATTTTCAGGAATTGTGAACAGATCCTTGCGACATGGGGCTGTGTATTATCATGCTGAAACACGAGGTGATGGTGGCGGATGAAATGGCATGACAACGGTCCTCAGGATCTCGTCACAGTATCTCTGTCATTCAAATTGCCATCGATAAAATGCAATTGTAATTGTTGACCTTACCTTCTGCCTACCAATACCATAACCCACAGCCACCATGGGGCAATCTGTTAACAATGTTGACATCAGCAAACTGCCATCTGCCCAGGACAGTTGAAACCACGATTAATCTGTGAAATTCACACTTCTCCAGCTTGCCAGTAGCCATCAAAGGTGAACATTTGCCCACTGAAGTCGGTTGCGATGCCGATCTGCCGTCAGGTCAAGACCCTGGTGAGAATGACAAGCACACAGATGCGCTTCCCTGAGGCGGTTTCTGACAGTTTGTGCAGAAATTCTTCAGTTGAGCAAACCCACTGTTTTATCAGATGTTTGAGTGGCTGGTCTCAGACCAGATGAAGAAGCCAGATGTGGAGGTCCTGGGCTAGCGTGGTTACACGTGATCTGCGGTTGTGAGGCTGGTTGGACGTACCGCCAAATTCTCTAAGACGATATTGGTAGAGAAATTAACATTCATCTCTCTGGCAGCTCTGGTGGACATTCCTGCAGTCAGCATGCCAATTGCATGCTCCCTGAAAACTTGAGACACATCTGGCATTGTGTTGTGTGACTTATCTGCACTTTTTAGAGTGGCCTTTTATTGTCCCCAGCACAAGGTGCACCTGTGTAATGATAATGCTGTTTCATCAGCTTCTTGATATGCTACACCTGTCAGGTGAATGGATTATCTTTGGCAAAGGAGGGGATGTAAACACATTTGTGCACAAAATTTGAGCAAAATAAGCTTGCATTTCTGGGATCTTTTATTTTAGCTCATGAAACATGGGACCCACACTTTACATGTTGCATTTATATGCATTTTTTTTTATTTATACAAGCAACAAATGATGCAAGCAATGCTATCTGATATAATGGCAATTCTACATATCTGTACATTCATTTCAAAGCTGATCTATCCCCTACATATTTTTTTTTAAAGGACTGAAGATGTACTTTTTCAGGTGCTTTTCCCCTAGGTGGATAACCCCAACTGTTCCAATGCCAAATGTTTGATGCACTTAAAGTCATAAATGTATCAGATTGTCTGTGATCTCACATCGCAAGTCATTATATATTTTCTGCTCAACTTCAGATCAGTTCTGCTCATAGAGTGAGCATCATTGGGAAACTCTTCTTACATCACTCTGACGATCATAGTTAAAGCATTGTTTCATTTCTGTTACATTCAAAATGTAAGTCAAATTGACCCAGAACTTCAAATGTGTCACTTTAACTGTTTTCGTACAGGTTATATATACAGTGCATTCGGGAAAGTATTCAGACCACTTGACGTTTCCCACATGTTGTTACATTACAGCCTTATTCTAAAATGTATTAAAATGTTTTTTATTCCCCTCATCAATCTACACACAATACCCCAAAATGACAAAGCAAAAACAGGTTTTAAGAAATGTATATAAATAACCCTGGAAATATTACAGACCATTTACTCAGTACTTTGTTGACACACCTTTGGCAAGGATTACAGCCTCGAGTCTTCTTGGGTATGACGCTACAAACTTGGAGATTTTGGTGGTTCCAAACTTATTCCATTTAAGAATAATGGAGGTCACTGTGTTTTTTGGGGACCTTCAATGCTGTAGACATTTTTTGGTACCCTTCCTCAGATCTGTGCCTCGACAAAATTCTGTCTCAGAGCTCTACGGACAGTTCCTTTGACCTCATGGTCTTGGTTTTTGCTTTGAAATGCACTGACAATCAATTTAATTTACCTCAGGTGGATTCTAATCAAGTTGTAGAAACACCTCAAGGATGGTCAATGGAAATGGGATACACCTGAGCTCAATTTCGAGTCTCATAGCAAAGGGTCTGAATATAAATAAGGTATTTCTGTTTTTTATTTTGAATACATTTGCAAACATTTCAAAAAATATGTTTCCGCTTTGTCGTTATGTTTTGACTTGTTTAACACTTTTTGGATACTACATGTGTGTGTTACATATGTGTTATTTCGTAGTTTTGACGTCTTCACTATTATTCGACAAAGTAGAAAATAGTAAAAATAAAGAAAAACCCTTGAATGAGTAGGTATTTCCAAACTTTTGACTGGTATTGTGTATATACATTTACATTTATATACAGTTTACATACGCCTTAGCCAAATACATTTCAACTCAGTTTTTCACAATTCCTGACATTTAATCCTAGTAAAAATTCCTTGTCTTAGGTTAGTTAGGATCACCACTTTATTTTAAGAATGTAAAATGTCAGAATGATAGTAGAGATAATGATGCATTTCAGTTATTTTTTTCTTTCATCACATTCCCAGTGGGTCAGAAGTTTACATACACTCAATTAGTATTTGGTAGCATTGCCTTTAAATTGTTGAACTTGGATCAAACGTTTAGGGTAGCCTTCCACAAGCTTCCCTCAATAAGTTGGGTGCATTTTGGCCCATTCCTTCTGACAGAGCTGGTGTAACAGCCAGGTTTGTAGGCCTCCTTGCTCGCACACAAATTTTCAGTTATGCCCACAAATTTTCCATAGGATTGAGGTCAGGGCTTTGTGATGGCCAATCCAATACCTTGACTTTGTTGTCCTTAAGCCATTTTGCCACAACTTTGGAAGTATGCTTGGGGTCATTGTCCATTTGGAAGACCCATTTGCAACCAAGCTTTAACTTCCTGACTGATGTCTTGAGATGTTGCTTCAATATATCCACATAATTTCCCTACCTTATGATGGCATCTATTTTGTGATGTGCACCATTCCCTCCTGCAGCAAAGCACCCCCACAACATGATGCTGCCACCTCCGTGCTTCACGGTTCGGATGGTGTTCTTCGGCTTGCAAGCCTCCCCCTTTTTTCCTCAAAACATAATGCTCATTATGGTCAAACATTTCTATTTTTGTTTCATCAGACCACAGGACATTTCTCCAAAAAGTACAATCTTTGTCCCCATGTGCAGTTGCAAACTGTCTTTTTTTATGGCGGTTTTTGAGCAGTGGCTTCTTCTTTGCTGAGTGGCCTTTCAGGTTTTGTCGATATAGGACTAGTTATACTTGCGTACTATTGTTTGTACAGATGAACGCATTACATTCAGGCGTTTGGAAATTGTTCCCAAGGATAAACCGGACATGTGGAGGTCTACAAATGTTTTTCCGAGGTCTTGGCTTATTTCTTTTGATTTTCCTGTGATGTCAAGCAAAGAGGCACTGAGTTTGAAGGTAGGCCTTGAAATACATCCACAGGTACACCTCCAACTGACTCAAATTATGTTAATTAGCCTATCAGAAGCTTCTAAAGCCAAGACAATTTCTGGTATTTTTTAAGCTTTTTTAAGGCACAGTCAACTTAGTGTATGTAAACTTCTGACCCACTGGATACAGTGTGACACAGTGAATTATAAGTGAAATAATGTGTCTGTAAACAATTGTTGGAAAAATTACTTGTGTCATGCACAAAGTAGATGTCCTAACCGACTTGCCAAAACTATAGTTTGTTAATTAACAAGACATTTGTGGAGTGGTTGAACAACAAGTTTTAATGACTCCAACCTAAGTGTATGTACACTTCCGACTTCAACTGTATAAACTCGGCAAAAAAAAAACCTTCCCTTTTTCAGGACCCTGTCTGTTGTGTATTGATATTCTAGTTTTGTCCCTTTAGTGCACCTGTAACCCCCCCCTTGCTTACCTACGTTGAAATGCTTGGAATGGTCTGTGAAACGCATTAAACAATGCCCACGTTAATTTCTACTCCCGTCTCATGTCCTGTCCTTATATTAGTTGTATAAGTAATACAGTGTGCTATACAACAAAACTGGTGACGAGGAAGAAACGTTCTCACGTTTGTGCTCATCATCTTTGGCAGAAAGTTTGAGTTAAAATCGTTTTTTTTTTGCCTTAGAAAGACGCAAACAAAACGTGGAGCTAGCCAGTCGAGTGACGCTATAGCTAGCCTTTGATGTCACGGCAACGAGTGCCTCGAGGGATAGGAAGAGTTTCGCTGCGGGAGAAAGTGAAGTCAGCGTGAGCTAAAAGAAAGAAAAAAAGGTTCTGGAAGTAAGGGACCGTCTGAAAAGTGTGAGAAAGAAAAATAAACCGGAAATGTTTGCAATGATTGGAAATATAGGAACATTTGATGAATCTGTGGAACATTGGAGTTCTTACACAGAACGTTTTTGAGTACTTTGTGTCGGCAAATGGAATTAAAGCAGAAGTCGTTGTGCCAACATTTTTGACTGTTATGGGAGGAAAAACATTCAATCTACTGCGCAGCCTAGTAACGCCTGAAAAACCTGGTGATAAATCATATGATGAAATTGTGGCTACCTTAAAAGGACATTATTCTCCCAAATCACTGATAATCGCAGAGAGATTCCAGTTCCATAAGAGAAATCAAGAGGAGTGGGAATCAATCTCACAGTTTGTGGCTGTATTGAAACAGTTATCTGAACACTGTGAATTTGGGCGATCAATGAGTGACACTATACGTGATAGGTTAGTGTGTGGCATGCGCAGCGAGGCAATTCAGAAATGCGTTTTGACTGAGAGTAACTTAACATTGCAGGGAGCAATAGAAGTGAGTACGTCAATGGAAATGGCAAATAAAGACGCACAACAGCTAAGTGCATCGACCAAAGTGCATAAGGTGTCTACGTGGTTAAAAAACAAGGCAGGAGCTGGCAAGCCTTGCTATCGCTGTGGGAAACCAGGTCACCAAGCAGAGGAGTGTTGGTGCAAAGACTTAGACTGCAGAAGTTGTGGGGAAAAGGGTCACATCGAACGTGCATGTAAAAACAAAAAGACACAATCAAACAAAAGTACTGAACAAAGGAAAGCAAAAAAGAAAGTGCATAAAATGGAGCACACAGAGGATGAACAAAGTGATACCCTGTCTGAAGGGGAAGAATCTTTTCATGTTATGTCCATTTCAGACAATGGATATGGCTACTGGGTGACACCGCTACTGGATGGAAACGCAGTACAGATGCAAGTGGACACTGGAGCAGCCATATCTTTTCTGTCTGTGGCTGTATACAAGGAGAAACTACATCACCTCACACTACAGCCCACAAAGATTCCGGTGAGTTTGTCCAGTGAGAGGAAGCTTGATTGTTACGGTGGAACTCAAACAGAAGGTAAAGCTACCACTCTACATTGTGAAAGGCAACCATCCAGCATTGCTAGGACGCACATGGCTGGAAAATATCAAACTAAAATGGCAGGAATTTCACATGGTTGCAAAAGAGGACACAAACCTACAAGGGATATTGAGGAAACACGCGGATGTGTTCAAAGGAGAACTTGGCAGTATGAAGGACATATCAGTTAAACATAACAGTTAAACTGACCATGAAACCGCAAGCCAAAATGCTTCAAAGCTAGACCTGCCCCATACGCCATAAAACCAAAAGTTGAAATGGAGCTAAACAGACTAGTCGAGAGTGGAGTATTGGATCCAGTGAATGTTAGTGAATGGGCCACACCCATTGTTCCAGTCATAAAAAAAGATGTATCACTCAGACTCTGGTGATTTCAAAGTCACCATTAACCCAGTCTTGACTGCTGAAAAATATCCACTATCCCTCATTGCCAAACTTTTTTCTGGTTTAGCTGGAGTACAAAAATTCAGTAAGATAGACCTGACATCAGTGGATGTGTCATTTCCGGTCACAACTTGCAGACTTGTTTTCGAGTTGCTGTGCATTTTGTTGCCAACCTATTTTGCTACCTGACAACTTTACGGTTTTTACTTTTTAATTACCGTTTATATTATTATTATTTATTTTTTTCCCTCAACTTTTTCACTCCGGACGCTTTATCTGGACACAATTCGTCAGGACCTCCAACAGCCGAAGCTAAGTAGTAACATTAACGTGATGCCTTCTAATTGCAGTCGCTGTACTCGCCTTACGGCGAGGATAGCTGTGCTGCAAGCCCAGCTTCAGACGCAATCGTTAGGCAAGGGTAATTTCAGTGTAGGAAAGGATGAAACAGCGTCTGTGCCACCAGTAAGTACAGATAGTAGTATAAATCCCCTGGCACAGTCCCCGCAGCCGGACAACTTTCTCACGGTTTCTGGAAGGAAATGCTGTAGGAACGCTCAACCGGTGTCGCTCATTCAGCCGACAGAAACTTTCAACCGGTTTTCCCCATTAAGCAGCGAGTCGGAGTCAGAGGCCGAGTCTTCTCTGGTCTCTACTCCTCCCGTTACGGGGTCTGAGACGCCGAAGCTTCCCACCATTAGCTCTGACAAATTGAAAACTCTAGTCATTGGCGACTCCATTACCCGCAGTATTAGACTTAAAACGAATCATCCAGCGATCATACACTGTTTACCGGGGGGCAGGGCTACCGACGTTAAGGCTAATCTGAAGATGGTGCTGGCTAAAGCTAAAACTGGCGAGTGTAGAGAGTATAGAGATATTGTTATCTACGTCGGCACCAACGATGTTAGGATGAAACAGTCAGAGATCACCAAGCGCAACATAGCTTCTGCGTGTAAATCAGCTAGAAAGATGTGTCGGCATCGAGTAATTGTCTCTGGCCCCCTCCCAGTTAGGGGGAGTGATGAGCTCTACAGCAGAGTCTCTCAACTCAATCGCTGGTTGAAAACTGTTTTCTGCCCCTCCCAAAAGATAGAATTTGTAGATAATTGGCCCTCTTTCTGGGACTCACCCACAAACAGGACCAAGCCTGACCTGCTGAGGAGTGACGGACTCCAATCCTAGCTGGAGGGGTGCTCATCTTATCTACCAACATAGACAGGGCTCTAACTCTAGCTCCACAATGAAATTGGGTGCAGGCCAGGCAGCAGGCTGTTAGCCAGCCTGCCAGCATAGCGGAGTCTGCCACTAGCATAGTCAGTGTAGTCAGCTCAGCTATCACCATTGAGACCGTGTCTGTGCCTCGACCTGGGTTGGGCAAAACTAAACATGGCGGTGTTCGCCTTAGCAATCTCACTAGGATAAAGACCACCTCCATTCCTGTCAGTATTGAAAGAGATCATGATACCTCACATCTCAAAATAGGGCTACTTAATGTTAGATCCCTTACTTCAAAGGCAATTATAGTCAATGAACTAATCACTGATCATAATCTTGATGTGATTGGCCTGACTGAAACATGGCTTAAGCCTGATGAATTTACTGTGTTAAATGAGGCCTCACCTCCTGGCTACACTAGTGACCATATCCCCGTGCATCCCGCAAAGGCGGAGGTGTTGCTAACATTTACGATAGCAAATTTCAATCTACAAAAAAAAAAAAAAAAGACGTTTTCGTCTTTTGAGCTTCTAGTCATGAAATCTATGCAGCCTACTCAATCACTTTTTATAGCTACTGTTTACAGGCCTCCTGGGCCATATACAGCGTTCCTCACTGAGTTCCCTGAATTCCTATCGGACCTTGTAGTCATAGCAGATAATATTCTAATCTTTGGTGACTTTAATATTCACATGGAAAAGTCCACAGACCCACTCCAAAAGGCTTTCGGAGCCATCATCGACTCAGTGGGGTTTGTCCAACATGTCTCTGGACCCACTCACTGTCACAGTCATACGCTGGACCTAGTTTTGTCCCATGGAATAAATGTTGTGGATCTTAATGTTTTTCCTCATAATCCTGGACTATCGGCCCACCATTTTATTACGTTTGCAATTGCAACAAATAATCTGCTCAGACCCCAACCAAGGAACATCAAAAGTCGTGCTATAAATTCACAGACTACACAAAGATTCCTTGATGTCCTTCCAGATTCCCTCTGTCTACCCAAGGACGCCAGAGGACAAAAATCAGTTAACCACCTAACTGAGGAACTCAATTTAACCTTGCGCAATACCCTAGATGCAGTTGCACCCCTAAAAACTAAAAACATTTCTCATAAGAAACTAGCTCCCTGGTACACAGAAAATACCCGAGCTCTGAAGCAAGCTTCCAGAAAATTGGAACGGAAATGGCGCCACACCAAACTGGAAGTCTTCCGACTAGCTTGGAAAGACAGTACCGTGCAGTACCGAAGAGCCCTTACTGCTGCTCGATCATCCTATTTTTCAAACTTAATTGAGGAAAATAAGAACAATCCGAAATTCCTTTTTGATACTGTCGCAAAGCTAACTAAAAAGCAGCATTCCCCAAGAGAGGATGACTTTCACTTTAGCAGTGATAAATTCATGAACTTCTTTGAGGAAAAGATTATGATTATTAGAAAGCAAATTACGGACTCCTCTTTAAATCTGCGAATTCCTTCAAAGCTCAGTTGTCCTGAGTCTGCACAACTCTCCCAGGACCTAGGATCAAGAGAGACGCTCAAGTGTTTTAGTAATATATCTCTTGACACAATGATGAAAATAATCATGGCCTCTAAACCTTCAAGCTGCATACTGGACCCTATTCCAACTAAACTACTGAAAGAGCTGCTTCCTGTGCTTGGCCCTCCTATGTTGAACATAATAAACGGCTCTCTATCCACCGGATGTGTACCAAACTCACTAAAAGTGGCAGTAATAAAGCCTCTCTTGAAAAAGCCAAACCTTGATCCAGAAAATATAAAAAAACTATCGGCCTATATCGAATCTTCGATTCCTCTCAAAAATTTTAGAAAAGGCTGTTGCGCAGCAACTTACTGCCTTCCTGAAGACAAACAATGTATATGAAATGCTTCAGTCTGGTTTTAGACCCCATCATAGCACTGAGACGGCACTTGTGAAGGTGGTAAATTACATTTTAATGGCATCGGACCGAGGCTCTGCATCTGTCCTCGTGCTCCTAGACCTTAGTGCTGCTTTTGATACCATCGATCACCACATTCTTTTGGAGAGATTGGAAACCCAAATTGGTCTACACGGACAAGTTCTGGCCTGGTTTAGATCTTATCTGTCGGAAAGATATCAGTTTGTCTCTGTGAATGGTTTGTCCTCTGACAAATCAACTGTAAATTTCGGTGTTCCTCAAGGTTCCGTTTTAGGACCACTATTGTTTTCACTATATATTTTACCTCTTGGGGATGTTATTCGAAAACATAATGTTAACTTTCACTGCTATGCGGATGACACACAGCTGTACATTTCAATGAAACATGGTGAAGCCCCAAAATTGCCCTTGCTAGAAGCATGTGTTTCAGACATAAGGAAGTGGATGGCTGCAAACGTTCTACTTTTAAACTCGGACAAAACAGAGATGCTTGTTCTAGGTCCCAAGAAACAAAGAGATCTTCTGTTGAATCTGACAATTAATCTTAATGGTTGTACAGTCGTCTCAAATAAAACTGTGAAGGACCTCGGCATTACTCTGGACCCTGATCTCTCTTTTGAAGAACATATCAAGACCATTTCAAGGACAGCTTTTTTTTCCATCTACGTAACATTGCAAAAATCAGAAACTTTCTGTCCAAAAATGATGCAGAAAAATTAATCCATGCTTTTGTCACTTCTAGGTTAGACTACTGCAATGCTCTACTTTCCGGCTACCCGGATAAAGCACTAAATAAACTTCAGTTGGTGCTAAATACGGCTGCTAGAATCCTGACTAGAACCAAAAAATTTGATCATATTACTCCAGTGCTAGCCTCTCTACACTGGCTTCCTGTCAAAGCAAGGGCTGATTTCAAGGTTTTACTGCTAACCTACAAAGCATTACATGGGCTTGCTCCTACCTATCTCTCTGATTTGGTCCTGCTGTACATACCTACACGTACGCTACGGTCACAAGACGCAGGCCTCCTAATTGTCCCTAGAATTTCTAAGCAAACAGCTGGAGGCAGGGCTTTCTCCTATAGAGCTCCATTTTTATGGAACGGTCTGCCTACCCATGTCAGAGACGCAAACTCGGTCTCAACCTTTAAGTCTTTACTGAAGACTCATCTCTTCAGTGGGTCATATGATTGAGTGTAGTCTGGCCCAGGAGTGGGAAGGTGAACGGAAAGGCTCTGGAGCAACGAACCGCCCTTGCTCTCTCTGCCTGGCCGGTTCCCCTCTTTCCACTGGGAATCTTTGCCTCTAACCCTATTACAGGGGCTGAGTCACTGGCTTACTGGGGCTCTCTCATGCCGTCCCTGGAAGGGGTGCGTCACCTGAGTGGGTTGATTCACTGATGTGGTAATCCTGTCTGGGTTGGCGCCCCCCCTTGGGTTGTGCCATGGCGGAGATCTTTGTGGGCTATACTCGGCCCTGTCTCAGGATGGTAAGTTGGTGGTTGAAGATATCCCTCTAGTGGTGTGGGGGCTGTGCTTTGGCAAAGTGGGTGGGGTTATATCCTTCCTGTTTGGCCCTGTCCGGGGTGTCCTCGGATGGGTCCACAGTGTCTCCTGACCCCTCCTGTCTCAGCCTCCAGTATTTATGCTGCAGTAGTTTATGTGTCGGGGGGCTAGGGTCAGTTTGTTATATCTGGAGTACTTCTCCTGTCCTATTCGGTGTCCTGTGTGAATCTAAGTGTGCATTCTCTAATTCTCTCCTTCTCTCTCTCGGAGGACCTGAGCCCTAGGACCATGCCCCAGGATTACCTGACATGATGACTCCTTGCTGTCCCCAGTCCACCTGGCCGTGCTGCTGCTCCAGTTTCAACTGTTCTGCCTTCTTATTATTCGAACATGCTGATCATTTATGAACATTTGAACATCTTGGCCATGTTCTGTTATAATCTCCACCCGGCACAGCCAGAAGAGGACTGGCCACCCCACATATGCTCTCTCTAATTCTCTCTTTTTTCTCTCTCTCTCTCGGAGGACCTGAGCCCTAGGACCATGCCCCAGGACTACCTGACATGATGACTCCTTGCTGTCCCCAGTCCATCTGACCGTGCTGCTGCTCCAGTTTCAACTGTTCTGCCTTATTATTATACGACCATGCTGGTCATTTATGAACATTTGAACATCTTGGCCATGTTCTGTTATAATCTCCACCCGGCACAGCCAGAAGAGGACTGGCCACCCCACATAGCCTGGTTCCTCTCTAGGTTTCTTCCTAGGTTTTGGCCTTTCTAGGGAGTTTTTCCTAGCCACCGTGCTTCTACACCTGCATTGCTTGCTGTTTGGGGTTTTAGGCTGGGTTTCTGTACAGCACTTTGAGATATCAGCTGATGTACGAAGGGCTATATAAATACATTTGATTTGATTTGATTTGATCAGTCTATCTACAGATGCATGTGGACCAAGAGTCACAAGAACTGTTAACCATAGTGACTCACAAAGGACTGTACAGGTACCGGATGCTTCCTTTTGGAATCACCTCAGCTCCGGCCTTGTTTCAGAGAGCTATGCACCAGATACTGAGCGGGCTCACTGGGGTTCAATGTTACCTCAATGATCTACTCATCACCGGCAAAGACGTGCCGCTGATGCTACAGGCAAAACCAAGATGAAATTTCAAACAGGAAGTGCCCCAGATTTTGAAGGCGCTGTGTTCCAATGTCTCCTTATATGGCTGTGAATGCGCCAGGAATGAGCTTACTCTTTCTGTCGTTTCCCCAAGGTGTCTGCAGCATTGTGACGTATTTGTAGGCATATCATTGGAAGATTGACCATTTTACATTACATCTACCAGGTGCTCGCTTGGTGTCCTCCGTCGCAATTATTGCGTAATCTCCAGCTGCGTGTATTTTTCCATTTGCTTCCGAGGAGAAACCCAACTGCCACGAATTATTTATCATCGAATAGATATGTGAAAAACACCTTGAGGATTGATTCTAAACAACGTTTGCCATGTTTCTGTCGATATTATGGAGTTAATTTGGAAAAAAGTTTGGCGTTGTAATGACTGAATTTTCGTTTTTTTTTCTTAGCCAAACGTGATGTACAAAACGGAGCGATTTCTCCTACACAAATAATCTTTTTGGAAAAAATGAACATTTGCTATCTAACTGAGAGTCTCCTCATTGAAAACATCCGAAGTTCTTCAAAGGTAAATGATTTTATTTGAATGCTTTTCTTGTTTTTGTGAAAATGTTGCCTGCTGAATGCTAGGCTTAATGTTATGCTAGCTATCAATACTCTTACACAAATGCTTGTGTAGCTATGGTTGAAAAGCATATTTTGAAAATCTGAGACGACAGTGTTGTTAACAGAAGGGTAAGCTTGTGAGTGAATATATTTCTTTCATTTCATTTGCGATTTTCATGAATAGTTAATGTTGCGTTATGGTAATGAGCATGAGGCTATGATTACGCTCCCGGATACGGGATTGCTCGAAGCAAGAAGTTAAGTAAAGCCGAGAGCAATTATGCACAGATAGAGCGTGAAGCACTCGCCATTGTGTTTGGAGTTAAGAAATGTAATCAGTTTCTGTTTGGCCGACGATTCACACTGCTGACGGACCATAGACCCCTCACCTCCATCTTTGGTCCCCATAATGACAGTCCATCGCTTGCAGCCAGCCACATGCAGCGATGGGCGTTATTGTTATCTGCGCACCAGTACGATATCAAGTACAGAAGGTCTGAGCAGCACTGCAATGCAGACGGCCTCTCAAGGCTTCCCTTACCTGTCGCACACACTGAGCACTCCCAGGCTGAAATCTTCCACTTCAAGGAAGTGACGAACATCCCAGTTACATCTGTCCAATGAAAAAGTTAACCCACACTGATCCAGTGATGTCTGAGGTCGTGGACATTGTCACTCGTGGAAAAGAAGTAGAGATGTCGGACAGCCTACAACCTTACATAGTGAGGAGAAACGAGCTCACAGTTCAGTTTGGATGCTTGCTATGGGGTTTTCGAGTCCATACCGCCGCCACTGAGAAGGCAGGTGCTTGAATAACTCCATTCAGGGCACTGTGGCATGGTGTGAATGAAGTAGATTGCACGCAGCTACTTTTGGTGGCCAGGTCTGGAAGCAGCTATCGAAGACAAGGTCAAGTCATGTTCTGCATGTCAAAAGATGAGGAACATGCCTCAGCTAGCGCCACTACACCCATGGGACTTACCAGAGGAGCCTTGGCAGCGAGTCCACATAGACTATGCAGGCCCACTGGAGACTATGCAGGCCCACCCATCGTATGTTCTTAGTCGTAGTTGACGCACACAGCAAATGGCCTGAGGTCACAGTGATGAAGAGCACCTCAGCGGAGAGAACCATCGAAGAGCTACGGTCAATCTTCAGTTGCTTCGGCTTGCCAACGCAACTCATTAGTGATAATGGCCCCCAACTGGTGTCTGAAGAGTTCCGGTCATTCATGGAAGCAAATAGAATTCAGCACATCAAGTCAGCACCGTATCACCCTGCAACGAACGGACTCGTTGAAAGAGATGTCCAAACGATGAAGCAAGCTTTAAAATCATCACAAGGGAACGGCTCCCTCAATAGGCGTCTAAACACCTTCCTGTTAACCAACAGAAACACTCCCCACGCTACAACCAAAGTGGCACCCGCGTCAGCCATGATGAAAAGACAGCTTTGCACGCGACTCAACCTCCTGAGACCTCCAAAGACTAAACAGATTGTACAGACACAACAGCGAGCACAGGTGGAGAGACGGAGCAAAGCAAAAGACAAGCTTCATGGCTGGAGAGAGAGTTCCTGCTCGGGACTACTGCAAATGTCCAAAGTGGATACCAGCCACAGTGGTTGCACAAACAGGGCTTGTGTCCTACACAGTTCACACACCGGAAAACATAATCTGGAAGAGACACGTGGATCAACTGTTGCCAGGAACCAACCTCAGAGATGACTTATGTCAAAAGATCAGCTACTGGAGACCTACCATGACTACGAGCCATCACCTGAACATCCACTGCAGCAACCTACAAATGTGGAAAGTGCTCCAGACTCATCTGAACCAGCCAGAGTGCCTACTCAGGGTACTGTTGCACCCCAGTCTGGGCATACACCATCACCACTCAGACTCAGAGATAATGTGAATGTAGACTCTGCAAGAGAAAGACGACCCCCTGACAGGTTGACTATTTAGTTCAGACTAACCTCCGACATTGGGGCAGAACACACCCCAGGTTAAGTCTGGGAACTGAGGCAGTCTACCCTCTTTCCCTAGTTTAGAAAAGGTTATTCTGAAAAGTTCATTTATTTACATTAAGAGAACTTATGTTTAAAAAGAAAACAGTAGGCAAAACAGTGAATATTTACTTTCCCCTTATGAGTCATCAAAGGTAAAGGGGGAGGAATATGTTGTGTATTGATATTCTAGTTTTGTCCTGCAAACCCCCCCCCCCCCTGCTAACCTACGTTGAAATGCTTGGAATGTTCTTCCTGTGAAACGCATGAAACAATGCCCCCGTTAATTTCTACTCTCCCGCCTCATGTCCTGTCCTTATATTAGTTGTATAGGTAATACAGTGTGCTATACAACACTGTCTTTCAAAGAGAATTTGTGAAAATCAAAATAACTTCACAAGTCTTCATTGTAAAGGGTTTAAACACTGTTTCCTGTGCTTGTTCAATGAACCATAAACAATTAATGAACATGCACCAATGTAACGGTCGTTACGACACTAACAGCTTACAGACGGCAGGCAATTAAGGTCACAGTTATGAAAACTTAGGACACTAAAGAGGCCTTTCTACTGACTCTGAAAAACACCAAAAGAAGATGCCCAGGGTCCCTGCTCATCTGCGTGAATGTGCCTTAGGCATGCTGCAAGGAGGCATGAAGACTGCAGATTTGGCCAGGGCAATAAATTGCAATGTCCATACTGTGAGATGCCTAACACAGCGCTACAGGGAGACAGGACGGACAGCTGATCGTCCTCGCAGTGGCAGACCACGTAGCAACACCTGCACAGGATCGGTACATCTGAACATCACACCTGCGGGACAGGTAGAGAATGGTAACAACAACTGCCCGAATTACACCAGAAACACACAATCCTTCCATCAGTGTTCAGACTGTCCGCAATAGGCCGAGAGAGGCTAGACTGAGGGCTTGTAGGCCTACTGTATGGCAGATCTTCACCAGACACTACCGGCAACAACGTTGCCTATGGGCACAAACCCACCATCGCTGGACCAGACAGGACTGGCAAAAAGTGCTCTTTACTGATGAGTCGCGGTTTTGTCTCACCGGGGGGGATGGTCGGATTCGTGTTCATCATTGAAGGAATGAGCGTTACACCGAGGCCTGTACTCTGGAGCGGGATCGATTTGGAGGTGGAGGGTACGTCATGATCTGGGGCGGTGTGTCACAGCATCATCGGACTGAGCTTGTTGTCATTGCAGGCAATCTCAATGCTGTGCGTTACAGGGAAGACATCCTCCTCCCTCATGTGGTACCCTTCCTGCAGGCTCATCCTGACATGACCCTCCAGCATGACAATGCCACCAGCCATACTGCTCGTTCTGTGTGTGATTTCCTGCAAGACGGGAATGTCAGTGTTCTGCCATGGCCAGCGAAGAGACCTGATCTCAATCCCATTGAGCACGTCTGGGACCTGTTGGATCGGAGGGTCAGGGCTAGGGCCATTCCCCCCCAGAAATGTCCGGGATCTTGCAACTGCCTTCGTGGAAGAGTGAAGTAACATCTCACAGCAAGTACTGGCAAATCTGGTGCAGTCCATGAGGAGGAGATGCACTGCAGTACTTAATGCATCTGGTGGCCACTTTATAGTCTTTTTATTTTATTGTTTTTTAGGCTACTTTCCTAAAACAATAATTGTCTACCTTACACTGTCTGAGATTTGAGCGCTAAATGCATCAGGGAAAATCATGCATAGGCCTATAAGCTTACGTGTCTACTGTATGATTTTAATATTTAAAAAAAGATATAGCCTATACAAAAGAAGAGAAGCTTAGGCCTAGCCCCAGAGAGGTAGAGAGAGAGTGAGATATGCTGGCAGCATGCTATGACACAACATGCATTTCTTTGTCAGATGGCTATTGCGTCTGCTACACAAATATAGATGTACTGGAGGCCAACTCGTACATTTTCAGTCAGAATATTTTGTGTCAAGATTAGCTTTATATTGTTAGATTATAGGAGTAACAATAGCCACGCCAAACCTTCTAAACTTTATTAGGGTAATATCAAGAGTATGTCAAACCATTGTTTATAGGGAAAATATGAGGCAAACACAGTATTACATTTGGAACTGTCACGCCTGCTCCTGCTCCCCCTCTCTGGCGCTCGATGGTGCCAGGCTGCCCATCATTACGCACACTTGTCACCGTCGTTACGCGCATCAGCGCTTCATTGGACTCACCTGGACTCTTTCACTTAATTAATTTCCTCTATCTGTCCCTTCCTCAGTTTGATCCCGGTGTTAGCATTTAATGTCGTTTTGTTCCCCCTGTCCAGACGCTGTCCTTGTTTTTTTTCATGTCGTTTATTTATTAAATATTCACTCCCTGTACTTGTTTCTCATCTCCTAGCGTCTGTCCTTACAGGAACTTTATTTGGCCAAAGAAAATGGCTCAACAGAATGAAACAAAGCAGTTATGAACTGGTTTAAACCTTCACAAAAGTTTTGTACAGGCTATATTGCAGCAATTACCACAAAGGCCTACCATACCCAACAAATGACAGAGATAGGCTAATGTTGTTTATTTTTTGACAGACCTACTTGTAACCTACAGTATCTTAAACTAAATAAGGTAGCCTGCATTCTTCTCATTTTAGTCCACTACAATATTAAAACTTATATTAAATTCCCCTTGCAGGCTTTTCACTATAGGCATACTATTTTTCTCTAACTTTTGTTTTTCTTTAATGAAAAATTCCTCCATTAACGCAATCAACGGTAACCTTGGCCAAGGCTCCTCTGATGCTCTTCTAAGCAGGCACACTTGCATGCAAGGCACACCTGCATGCAAGACTTGAGAGAATGGTTCTGAAGTGCAAATGTGGGGTGTGGGCTATGATAGACAGCCTTTCCTGGACAATTTGGCCCTCTACAATTTAATTTCACTGCTTTAAAAAAAGATATCTGCCAAATACCCGGCAATTACCAGCAGCAACCATGGCACGTTTTCCCATCAGAGTTGTTTACATCAAATTGACTTGTAGCAGATAAAAGTCTGTGCATAAATACATTGTACACATAAAACTAACTTGAGGTCATTCCCATGTAACGAATAAAATAAACAAATTAAATGCGTTTCCATCACATTTTCAACTCTAGGCCTACTAATGGTTTTGTCAAATAATTTTTATTTGCATAGGTATAGCGAATATGCCCACTCTGGTATTGCCATGTGCTCTCTAGCCAACATCTTGCAGATACTACATGACAAGATTATTATGGACAAAACTGCAAGAGTATTTTTATTTGTCAAATGGCAGCCTAGCATCGATCATCGTGTCACCAGAATTAGACCCTCGATATTGTTTGAAAGGAGCATCAACCTCATCACTGTACACAACTTATTTCATCTGTAGCTGAATAAACGGCATGCTTTCCCATGATGTGGTGACATTTTTTATCAGACATGTAGGCTACTTTACTCGCATAAAAAGGTTGGAGGGGAAACCTGGTTAATGTCAAGCCAATTTGAGGATGCTGGAATTATATTTTTGGATGAATATTGCACATTACTACAGGAGACTTTTGAAGTAGCCCAGTGCTTGACTTGGGCAGGAGATCACTGGAGCTGAGTACCTGCACCTCAAATCTTCTACTGCTTGAGCTCTTGTTCCTCTTATAGAATATTAGCTCAAAGGTATTGTGGAGCTCCTGCCCCTAAATATAAACAGTACTGGCACCCAAAATGAGTACCAAAACCTATATCAGTCCAGGTAAAGCACTGAAGTAGCCTAATCAGATTAAAACATTGTGACTGTGTTTATGCCACATATAAATAGTAATTAATTAGATAAATGATATATATTTAGGCTATATTGAAGCGTTCGATTCTAGGTGCCCGAGGAATAGCTGTTAGGATTGGAGAGGAGGCAGAACATGTGTTAATCTTTCCTGAATAACTGGGCCTGTCAGGAGCATATGTGGCTACATTATTATACCATGACTTGGGAGAATGATGATCTGCAACAGACAGCGTATTCAGTATCAGAGGCTACTGTGCCTTCCTAGGTCTTATAAACTGTCGAGAGTAGACTCACAACTGATCCAAATCGAATGAAACATTCAAATCACTGGGCTTTTGCCGCTGTTTTCACAGCAGCCTAGAGTAGAATGTTGTACTCATTTGAAAACAATAATGCAATTATTCATTGCATTGTGGTGTTGTTGGCTAGTCTATGTAGGATAATTGTATTGTCTCTAATCAACTGTTCTTGTTTAAGAGCAATGATGCTCCTGTCCTCTCTAATGCCTATCAGCAATTCCTATTTGTTCTTGTCAATTCATATAAAAAATGTACGCAGCTTTGAATGTTTTTGTGAGGTAGTTTGACAACCCTCCCCTATTTTACACAACACTCCCCTATTTTGACCACCCCCTCCCTCACCTCCTCCTATTTACTCTCTGACTACATCTCTATGGGGACAGTCCAGTTTCCTAGCAAATATGTGTGACTGAGGTCTGTGCTCATTCAGCTGCCAGTAGCATGCTGGATAATATATTAGGTTTACTTTTAATTCTGTTTTTAAAAGGGATCCCTCTGGAGGCAACAACCTTCTTCCTCTTGTACCACACAGCTGAAGAGTGAATGGCTAAGATGTACAATCAAGAAGCAGGTGGCAAGACATTGGTTTGATATATCTGTAATTCTATCATTGCAGCACCAGAGCCACAAGTTCTGTTGCTAATCAAGCTATTTCTATTTATACTTAGTACACACTTAGAGCATTAGTACATTCGTGTTTACCAATTTAGAATAGGGAACAAAATGCCCAGATTTACACCAGGGCTGTTCCACAAATAGAGTGTCTTTTGTGTCCCTTTAAAATGTTAAGTTGAAATTGTGCACTAAATATCTAATTTTAAAAGCCTATTATATTAAAGGAAGTACCCTTTAATATAGACCACATGGAAAAGTCAATACAGCTGATGTGTAATATGAATTAAGACTCGATAAAGTGTTAGGGAGTGTTTTCCGACTTGTAGGAAGATTTGAAACATTAACCCAACAACTTCCTCAAGTTTTCACCATCATCGTAAAGCCCTAGTTACTTTGTTGCTTTGCAAAGTCATTTCTGAGGATTAGTGATTCATTTACATTTGTCTACCCTGTTACATGAACTGAAGTCTCATTTTAATATGGTGAAACTATTCCTTTTTAAATACATTTTTCAAAAGGAACATTCAGCATCTAATAGTGAAATTATAGGGTAAAAGCAGGTGAGCTACTTCTAATATATTTGGCCATTGTCTGGTGTTTTGTGGTGGAAAACTAAACGGGTCAAGCATAACACATTAATCCTGTTACCAATAGATAGATAGGTCAGAAATGTTTTAACAATTAAAACATTTTGTGAAGCTTGCATTCAATCGCCCCTCTGTTATACTCAACAAGCTTCCATTTAACCTTTTGAAATAGGAAAAGGTGTTATTTATGAAGTTGAATGTGCTCTTTATGACAAAATATAAAAAATTAAGTGAAATAAATATGAATTTATTTTTAACGAAATTACACTACCCAAAAGGCACTATCTTGGTGGAATGGCCCACTAGCTACCTACTTGACACTATTTTGACACCCACATTCACTTAAATTTTACTTTTCATTTTGACTTACTAATGAACACCTTTTATTTTCCTAACTATTCAGTCACTCTAACACCTAAATGGATGCCTTTTTCTGGAGGGAACTGTTATTTATTGCTCTTAACGGGAGACAAATGTGTTCATCCATTTCTTGATTCACTTATAATAGGCTACTTTGCCACAAATACTCACCCTTAAGTATCCAGATGAAACAGACCATTGAAGTTAAGTTAATATCAAATAAAATTTTATTTGCCACATGCTTCATAAATAACAGGTGTAGACTAACAATGAAATGATTACTTTATGGTCATTTTCCAACAATGCAGAGTTAAAGATAAAAAAACTAGAAATAGTTACACGAGGAATAAATGCACAGTGAATAACGGACAACAATAAAGAGTAAAGATAACATGGTTATATACAGGCGCACCGAGTTGGTATGCATGGGGTACGAGGTAATTGAGGAAGCTACAGTGACTGGACTTTTTCTACATTTTGTTATGTTACAGCCTGAAAAATGGATTACATTTAGACTGTTTTGTCACTGGCCTACACACAATACCCCATAATGTCAAAGTGGAATAATGTTTTTCAAAATGTTTACAAATGAATTCAAAATGAAAAGCTGAAATGTCTTGTGTCAATAAGTATTCAACCCGTTATTTTATGGCAAGCCTAAAAAAGTTCAGGAGTCAAAATTAGCTTAACAAGTCACATAATAAGTTGCATGGACTCACTCTGTATACAATAATAGTGTTTAACATGATTTTATGACTTCCTCATCTATGCATCCCACACATACAAATATCTGTAAGGCCCCTCAGTCGAGCAGTGAATTTGAGACACAGATTCAACCACAAAGACAGGAGGTTTTCCAATGCGGTTTTCCAATGCCTTGCAAAGAAGGGCACATATTGGTAGACATTGAATATCCCTTTGAGCATTGTTGAAGTTATCAATTACACTTTGGATGGTGTATCAATACACCCAGTCAATACAGGGATTTCCCCATAAAGCCAATGGTGACTTTAAAACAGTTAGAGAGTATAATGGCTGTGATAGGAGAAAGCTGAGGATGGCTCAACAACATTGTAGTTACTCCACAATACTAACTTATTGGCAGCTTGAAAAGAAGGAAGCTTGGACAGAATACAAATATTCCAAAGCATGCATCCTGTTTGCAACAAGGCACTAAAGTAATACTGCAAAAGATTTGGCAAAGCAGTAAAGTTTTGTCCTGAATACAAAGTGTTGTGTTTGGTGCAAATCCAATACAACACATTACTAAGTACCACTCTCCATATTTTCAAGAATAGTGGTGTCTGCATCATGTTATGGGTATGTTGTAATCGTTAAGGGCTGTAGAGTTTTTCAAGATAAAAAATTAACGGAATAGAGCTAAGCACAGGAAAAATCCTAGAGGAAAACCTTGTTCAGTCTGCTTTCTACCAGACACTAGGAGATTAATTCACCTTTCAGCAGGACAATAAACTAAAACACAAGGCCAAATCTACACTGGCGTTGTTTACCAAGAAGACAGTTAATGTTCATGAGTGTCCGACTTACAGTTTTGACTTATAACCTACTTGAAAATCTATGACAAAAACTGAAAATGGTTGTCTAGCAATAATCAACAACCAATTTGACAGAGGTTTTGGAAAATGTTGCACAATCCAGGTATGGAAGTCTCTTAGACAATTACCCAGAAAGACACTGCCAAAGGTGCTTCTACAAATGATTGACTCAGGGGTGTGAATACTTACACGACCGCTCAAAAGTTTGGGGTCACTTAGAAATGTCCTAGTTTTTGAAAGAAAAGCACATGTTTTTGTACATTAAAATAACATCAAATTGATCAGAAATACAGTGTAGACATCGTTAATGTTGTAAATTACTATTTTAGCTGGAAACGGCTAATATTTTATGGAATATCTACATAGGCGTATAGAGGCCCATTATCAGCAACCGTCACTCCTGTGTTCCTATGGCACGTTGTGTTATCTAATCCAAGTTTATCATTTTAAAAGGCTAATTGATCCTTAGAAAACCCTTTTGCAATTATGCTAGCACAGTTGAAAACTGTTGTCCTGATTAAAGAAGCAATATAACTGGCCTTCTTTAGACTAGTTGTATCTGGAGCATCAGCAATTGTGTGTTCGATTACAGGCTCAAAATGTCCAGAAACAAAGAACTTTCTGAAACTTGTCAGTCTATTCTTGTTGAAGGCTAATGAAGGCTATTCCATGTGAGAAATTGCCAAGAAACTGAAGATCTTGTACAACGCTGTGTACTACTTCCTTCACAGAACAGTGCAAACTGGCTCTAATCAGAATAGAAAGAGTGGGAGGCCCCGGTGCATAACTGAGCAAGAGGACAAGTACATTAGAGTGTCTAGTTTGAGAAACAGAGTTTCTTTTGAACGGTAGTGTACGTAAATGACATATTTTAATACATTTTGAATTCAGGCTGTGACACAACAAAATGTGGAATAAGTCAAAGGGTAAGAATACCTTCTAAAGGCACTGTACAGTATGTACAGTACATACTGTATAGGTAGTGGTAAAGTGACTAGTTAACAGGATAGATAATAGTAGCACTGTATGTGGTGAGTTTGAAAGTGTTTGTGTGTGTGAGGGGGGGGCCTGAATGTGGTTGTTCTGACATCATAGTATTTAGGGACCTAAATGTGGTAATTCTGACATCATAGTATTTAGGGACATGAATGTGGTAATTCTGACATCATAGTATTTAGGGACCTGAATGTGGTAATTTCCATAAAGAAATCACTGGTGCTTTTTACCTCATGAGACCATTTTCTCATTGGCAAAATACATTTCTAGAAACATCGCTTCAGTGGTTGTTTTATATTTGAAACTATCCAAGTGGAACATGGGAACTATGGAGCACAATTCACACGTTGAAGATAAGGTGACAGCACTCTGGTTTCCTCCTTTCTAAAAATGCTCATTGAGACTGACCACTTTTCTATTCCCCAATCCAAAATATGTTACTGTCTGTAGTAAAAAAAAAGTGAATTTAAATTGCACTTTGTCTTGCTCCGCTGGCATTCTTATACACTGGTTAGAATGTCAGCTCCAGCGAAGTATCTAGATTTCTGTGGATCCCTACAGTAATAGGCTATAAAGACATTGTTATTCACACATTTAATCAAAAACAGTGTGTCAACGGAAATGCCTTCTCTCTGTACCCTTTAAATGTATTTATGGATTCATCTCACTTCTTTCAATTTAACTCAGTATGATGTATCTGACAGGAAAAAGAGTCATGTATTTGCTCATGTAAGTCAGTGATTTTTGTTCTCCACTGTAAGGCTGGCCAGCTGAAACGGGGTGAAGGGAAAGGAGTGAATGTGTGGGAGCGGGAGAGAGGAAAAAGGCAAGGTTTCCAAGAGGAGAAATGCCAAGGCTAAAGCATTACGCTCTTTTTTTTATTTTCAAAATTCAAGGTTACAAACAGAGAACAGAGTAATAAATTGTTTTTCCAGACAGTCGTACCACTGAAATAGGTTTACTGGAAAATATCAGGGCTTCACTTATTATGAAATATCAAAGATAAAACAAACAGGCTTCAGTAAGTGACAGCTAGATATTCAGAGTTAACTGGAGTTATACTGTAATAAATGTACAGCATTCCTCATTATCCAACTTGATCCACAGAGGATGTTGGCCTAATGCCTGTAGGCTATTTAGACATAACCATTGAAAAATAGGACAGAAGAAAGCTCACGTTAAATGTATTTTCTTCCCCTGTTTCTATTCTACTGTTCGTGAAAAATAAGACTATGAAGCTTCCATACTCTACTCCTTTTTAATAAGCTCCACCTAGTTTGGGATTTTCCAACTATGTGGTAGAATTTCCAAGCCAACATCTGTCTAAAACTAAGGAGATGATTGTGGACTTCAGGAAACAGCAGAGGGAACACCCCCCCATCCACATCGATGGAACAGTAGTGGAGAGGGTAGCAAGTTTTAAGTTCCTCGGCATACACATCACAGACAAACTGAATTGGTCCACTCACACAGACAGCATCGTGAGGAAGGCGCAGCAGCGCCTCTTCAACCTCAGGAGGCTGAAGAAATTCGGCTTGTCACCAAAAGCACTCACAAACTTCTACAGATGCACAATCGAGAGCATCCTGGCGGGCTGTATCACCGCCTGGTATGGCAACTGCACCGCCCTCAACCGTAAGGCTCTCCAGAGGGTAGTGAGGTCTGCACAACGCATCACCGGGGGCAAACTACCTGCCCTCCAGGACACCTACACCACCCGATGCTACAGGAAGGCCATAAAGATCATCAAGGACATCAACCACCCGAGCCACTGCCTGTTCACCCCGCTGTCATCCAGAAGGCGAGGTCAGTACAGGTGCATCAAAGCTGGGACCGAGAGACTGAAAAACAGCTTCTATCTCAAGGCCATCAGACTGTTAAACAGCCACCACTAACATTGAGTGGCTACTGCCAACACACTGTCAATGACACTGACTCTACTCCAGCCACTTTAATCATGGGAATTGATGGGAAATTATGTAAATATATCACTAGCCACTTTAAACAATGCTACCTTATATAATGTTACTTACCCTACATTGTTCATCTCATATGCATACGTTGATACTGTACTCTATATCATCGACTGCATCCTTATGTAATACATGTATCACTAGCCACTTTAACTATGCCACTTGGTTTACATACTTATCTCATATGTATATACTGTACTCGATATCATCTACTGTATCTTGCCTATGCTGCTCTGTACCATCACTCATTCATATATCCTTATGTACATATTCTTTATCCCCTTACACTGTGTATAAGACAGTAGTTTTTTTTTGGAATTGTTAGTTAGATTACTTGCTCGTTATTACTGCATTGTCGGAACTAGAAGCACAAGCATTTCGCTACACTCGCATTAACATCTGCTAACCATGTGTATGTGACAAATAAAATTTGATTTGATTTGATTTGATTTGATTTGATTTGTCTGTGATGCTGCTTTGTACATATTTGCAAAACGTCAACAAGCCACTGGTATGTTTGAATATGGATAAACATTTTAATCAATCTATTTTTAGTAAGAGATTACCAAGTATTTACAGTTTATTAGCTGATGATATTGAGATACCTTACTCTTTTTTTCCCCCATAACTATTCACTTTACTTTCCATTACTCATTTCCTACTCAATTTCTGTTGTTTCTTTTCATAAACAAGTGCACATTTCTGGTGACTGCTCTCATAAAGGTTTGTGATTGTATGTTGCATAACACCTGGCAGGTAGCTTTTGGAAAAGGGACATCTTGTTTTAGGACTCTTGAACCATAAGGGATTTGTTGTCTGATATCATTAAAAGCTTTGCTTCATAAACTTCTTAAAAGATAAGCAGGATTCTACTGAAAGTCGATGATTTTGCTCAGTTCAGCCTGTTATAAGCAGGTACAGTGTAATTCCATTGTTTTAGACAAAATATACTCCACCAACCCATGATGGAGGCTACTGAGAACTCTTCAGTTTGGTTCTGGTATTGCAGGTCACCAGCGCAAGCAACAGAGGTAACTTGTGTTTGTAAAATGTTAAAGGGCAGTGCATTGAGCTATTAGTAACCAGTGGCTTTTACTGCCACCCTTCCTGTACGCAGTGGTTTCCAAACATGGGGTCGCTTGAAATTGAAATGGGGTCACCTGAGAAAATCTGTAATTTCATCAAACAAATCAATAACTTTTTAAAATCTTCAAATGGGTATAGAATACAACCTTTTAGTGTCAACTAAGTACCTCTTACACTATTAGAATGTGCTTTCATGACATTATTATGTGTCAAGACAGCCTGCAGGACCTAAACTTGACTGAATATGAACACACAACATTAACTAGGGAATGTCTGATATTCTACTGAACTTTTGACTATTCCTGCCAAGCCACATCAAACATGTCTGGTTTGTAAGAACTGTGGACCTTTTGTGTAAATACACTTGTGCCAATCATTGTCTGCAATAGGCCTATGAAAATAAAGGAGATGCAGTCAGATGGAACACTAGAATTTATCAACAGCTTCTGGTCAGTGTTCACTGTGCCAGTGGATGATCTACAGTCAGTCACATACAGTATCTCAGAGATGTGATGTGGTAGACATGAAGTAGACAATATTTGTAATGTATTTGTACAACATTAACCACTAACTCTGCAGTGACAGTTATGCTGCAACAAAGGAGTATAAATCCACCCAGGGGTAATGTTAAAATTCCTGTATGTCTTGTTATAGTACATTTCAAAGACACTGGTGTCCTGTCTGCTGACAGTCCAGACACTAAAAGGCCCTTCATTTGACCAAAACAAAGACAACATAGGCATATTTTCTTTGTTAAAGTAATAAGGATGGACAAGTACAGTACTGGTCAAAAGTTTGGACATACCTACTCATTCAAGGGATTTTGTTTATTTTGTTTACATTGTAGAATAATAGTGAAGGCACCAAACTATGAAATAAAACATATGGAATCATGTAGTAACCAAGAAAGTGTTAAACAAATCAAAATATATTTTAGATTCTTCAAAGTAGCCACTATTAGCCTTGATGACAGCTTTGCACACTTGGCATTCTCTCAACCAGCTTCATCTGGAATGCATTTGCAACAGTCTTGAAGGAGTTCGCACATATGCTGAGCACTTGTTGGCTGCTTTTCCTTCACTCTGCGGTCGACCTCATCCCAAACCATCTCAATTAGGTTGAGGTCGGGTGATTGTGGAGGCCAGGTCATCTGATGCAGCACTCCATCACTTCCTTCTTGATCAAATAGCCCTTACACAGCCTGGAGGTGTATTGGGTCATTGTCCTGTTGAAAAACAAATGATAGACCCACTAAGCGCAAACCAGATGGGATGGCGTATCGCTGCAGAATGCTGTGGTAGTCATACTGGTTAACTGTGCCTTGAATTCTAAATAAATCAACAGGTTCACCAGCAAAACACCCCAAAACCATCACACCTCCTCCTCCATGCTTCATGGTGGGAACCACACATGCGGAGATCATCTGTTCATCTACTCTCACATAGACACAGCGTTTGGAAGCAAAAATCTCAAATTTTGACTCATCAGACCAAAGGACAGATTTCCACTGGTCTAATGTCCATTGCTTGGGTTTCTTGGCCCAAGCAAGTCTCTTCTTATTATTGGTGTCTTTTAGTAGTGGTTTCTTTGCAGCAATTCGACCATGAAGGCCTGATTCACACAGTCTCCTCTGAACAGTTGATGTTGAGATGTGTTACTTGAACTCTGTGAAGCATTTATTTGGGCTGCAATTTCTGAGGCTAATAACTCTAATGAACTTATCCTCTGCAGCAGAGGTAACTCTGGGTCTTCCTTTCTTGTGGCGGTCCTTACGAGAGGCAGTGTCATCATTGCGCTTGATGGATTTTGCGACTGCACCTGAAGAAACTTTCAAAGTTCTTCAAATTTTCTGCATTTACTGACCTCCATGTCTTAAAGTAATGATGGACTGTCTTTTCTCTTTGCTTATTTGAGCTGTTCTACTCATAATATGGACTTGGTATTTTATCAAATAGGGCTATCTTCTGTATACCACCCTTACCTTGTCACAACACAATTGATTGTCTCAGACTTATTAAGCAGGAAAGAAATTCCACAAATTAACTTTTAACAAGGCACAGCTGTTAATTGAAATGCATTCCAGGTGACTACTTCATGAAACTCCCGAGTGCCACAGCGGTCTAAGGCACTGCATCTCAGTGCTTGAGGTGTCACTACAGACACCCTGGTTCGATTCCAGGCTGTATCACAACCGGCCGTGATTGGGAGTCCCATAGGGCAGCGTATAATTGGCCCAGCGTCGCCCGGGTTTGGCCTGTGTACGCCGTCATTGTAAATAAGAATTTGTTCTTAACTGACTGTGTCACGCCCTGACCTTAGTTATCTTTGTTTTCTTTATTATTTTGGTTAGGTCAGGGTGTGACACGGGTGGTTGGTTTAGTTTTTGTATCGTCTAGGTGTTTTTGTCCTGTCTAGGGTTTTTGTAAATCTATGGGGTTTTAGTATTTCTAGGTATATGTAGGTCTATGGTGGCCTGATTTGGTTCCCAGTCAGAAGCAGCTGTTTAACGTTGTCTCTGATTGGGGATCCTATTTAGGTTGCCATTTTCCATTTTGGTTTTGTGGGTTATTATTCTATGTTTAGTTGCCTGTTTGCACTAGTCATATTGCGTCACAGTTCGTTTTGTTATTTTGTATAGTTTTGTTCAGTGTTGCATTCGTTTAATAAAATAGAATGTACGCTTACTACGCTGCGCCTTGGTCTCCTCGTTATGATGACTGTGACAGACTGGCTACTTTGAAGAATATCAAATATAAAATATATTTTGATTTGTTTCACACTTATTTGGTTACTACATGATTCCATATGTGTTATTTCATAGTTTTTAAGTCTTCACCATTATTCTACAATGTAGAAAATAGTAAAATAAAGAAAAACCCTTGAATGAGTAGGTGTGTCCAAACTTTTGACTGATACTGTATATCAGACTATAGCACACCCTATCTTACTTGTATAAACTGCAATCATTTTGTGGGTAATTTTCTGTAAGATGTTTAGGCTTCGGAATATATGGGATGATTACTGTAATGATCTGTTTACACCCTTGAAACCACCTAAGACAAAACATGTTAGCAGGTTAAAATACTATCAGGACACTGGAAAATTCTCATTTCATGTCCCATATACCATCTGATTGGCTGATGTTCCTGTGGTGATGAGGAGCTGAGAATAAACCGGTTATAGTCTGTCACCTGGGGAGCCGGTGAGGTTACTTGGGCAAGCAACAAAATGTGTTTAAAAAAAACATAGCTTTTTCCCCTTTGGCTGCAGATGTTAAATGTTTCAGTCAGGGTTCTTATCTTACGCATTTCTGTGTCTGCCTGTCTGTGTTTGGCAGTCATTCATGGCCTTCGGAGGGCCAGCTCCCACTGGAACAAAAAACAGTTCTTAAAGTACACAGCACTAGGTGAAAGACCACTGGCTGCTTTCTGTCAGCACTCGAGATTCCTTCCCAAGTGGCTAAGACAACTTTATGATGCATCATTAAAATGGCCACAATTGATTGATTGCTTATGTTTATGGTTGGATAGAGAAGCCTTGACTTAGAAAAATATGGTTACATGTTTGAATGATCCTTTGAAATCGACTTACTTATATATTCAAACATAATACCTGTCCTTTGGCGGGAAACAAAGTAAAATAATCCATTCTTAACACAAACTTGTTGGTGAGCACTGGGTGACAGTCTGGGTTGTAGTAATAATGTCTTAAAGTATTTCCTGACACCAAAAGAAAATGGTGTGTTTAAAAATGTTTTCCCCACTAAAATCTTGAGTCAAATGATTTAAAACATTGTTGAAGTTGGGAAGAAAATTGCTTATTATTATTAACAACAGCAATATTTGAAAACCTAAATAAACGAATTAGCTACAAAATAACATTCCACACTATACAAAGTCTGCCACTCCATTTATTAGCTGGTCTGAATGCTTCTTCAGAGTAAGAGTAGCACAGTGAATGAGCCAGTCTCCCGGCTGGGTTAAAGGGAGACATTGCAGACACTCTGTATCCATAGTAGGATACAGTGGTAGAAAGTAACATCACTTACATAATCAAACTAGTTGCATACATTCACACACTAATTTGCAATCAGCATATGAGGAAAATGTATCATAATTTGTTTTTTGCATTCTTAAAGACAAAATGTTATGGTAGGAAAATGATGTTGCAATGCGCAGGAAAGTAATATCAACATCATTTGTGTTTTGCATTCTTAAAGACAAAATGTTATGGTAGGAAAACGATGTTGCAATGCGCACTAAAGTGTCATATCAACATCACAACATTCACTGCAAATTGTTGAGATTATGAATGTGAGTGAATTCACTATCTTGCTGTCTATAAGAATAGAGAAGGCTGCTCCAACTGTAACAATGACATCTAAGTCTGAGGTGGACTGTCTGTGCATGACTTCTGTTTCCTCGTCCAATGGAATTCTCTAGTTCTCACAAAACATAACAACACCTGTCCAACAGCTAAAACATACATATGGGCAACAAACAAAACTTTGCTTCCCATAACTTTCTTGAAAAGATATGTCTAACAACTAAAGATTATGCAAGGCATATTCAACAATCAGACATGTCTATGTCATCCATGTCAAACAATGGAATTTGTAGGCTTTTCAGACAAACATTTTGTCATGTCTATTGAACCCAAACCCTATAGCAGCTGTGGTGTAACTGACCCGATATTTAAAGAAGGTTATCTACTTGACTTACATAATGTTGTGTTAGCCGACTGCTCTGTCTAGTTGCTGCTCTAAGGAGATTACAGGAGTCTTCAGGTCTAAGGTAAAGATTACTCATTACACCAACACAGTTCACCTCCATTACCACTCTGACCTGCTCTGCTCCTCTCCACATCACCCTACACAATTGATAAACATCAACTGGGCTACAGTATGTGATATGAGTCACTTCAACATTTTCTGTCACCTTTAAAATAAAGGATTTCGTCTACAGGTAAAATGAGAGGATTGAGCATTTTGATTTCCTCTTACAATAGGAGGATATTGATGTATTCTCTGTAGCCCAAAGGTTAGTTTGAGGGATTTATGAAAACTGTGTGAAAGCCGATGTAATATGAATCAACCCACACTCTAATGTTTGATTACTCCCTGTCCTTTGTGATGATAAGTATGTAGACTGAACAGTGCTTTGCTTGGGAAAAGATAATATGTTACAAGCAGTAATCAGGTCAGCCTGGCACAGCATGGAAGAATGTAGTAGTAAACAATGGAGATGGCACAAATTGAAAGTACACTACTGAGAGAAGTATCAAACATTGACAGAGGTTTAGGCTACTCTGGATGAAGGTAAAACACTTTGTCCCAAATTGGCCTACATGCTGGTGTGTTTTGTTGTAAATGTATGAGGAAAGGGTATTATGTCACAACAGTTTTGATCCTACTGAAAAGTACATCTTAAAAATTGTAGGTTTAGATTTCATACTGTGTCAACAAGATCTAAATCGTTTTTTTTAAATGGCCATAATTCTCGAATAGAGATAAAAATGGAAATGTATTCATTGTTGTCACAAAAAAAAACTATTTAATTGAATTATTTTTGATTATATAAAATCACCTTAAACTAAAGTAGCAGGTGTAAAATAAGTGATTACACAGAAACAGCCTATTAAACTACTAGCCTACACAATCCATATCTATTACACATATTAGTATAGGCCTACTAGATTGCCGTTTATTACATTGCTATTACACAGACAGGCATAACAGGCAGGCTACACAGAAAGATAGGCTACTGTAGGCAGACAAACAATCAGTCTACTACCATGTGTTTATTCTCTGTAATTAGCCAATATCCAGGACCACTATAACAAAAGTACAGGGCCATATTCCCTATCCGATAATTGCAAGCACAATTTCAGAAGTTACCTAATTAGTGCGCACTGATACTGGTTTTGGCCACCAGACGCGCAGCCCGTGAGGCATGTCAGGGCATGTCCAGATCGGATGAAGTGGCACTGCATAGACTATCGATAGCGTGCACAAGTATAGACTCGTGAAAACGATAGAAAAAGGTGCCCTTAAGTATCTTCGCCAACCTTAATGGATCGAGGTAAAACATTTTTTTACTTTGAGTCATTTGATGTGATACTACTCAGGGTGGGAAATGATTATTGGCTCGTAATGCGGTGCGCACTGCTGGTCATGAATCATCTTTCCAGTTGCTAATGTATGAGTTGTCCAACCGTAGTGTTTTTTTTTGTTGCTTTGTGGTATTTCATAAAACAGTTGAGTAATTCTTTGTCAATATTAGTAGCAGTGTTGTAAGTTAAAGTAGAGGACAAGTTATGTTACAACCTCTGCATGTATTTTTCCTCTATATTATTATTTCGGTTTTTACCCCTCAACACAACACATAGGCTCCATCCATCATCTCTATCTGATTTAAGATTTAGAAATCCTCTGCCTGTCACAGTATATCATCTTGTTGTGTTTTGTTGTCTACATGTTTTGTGTTCTTTAGTGACATCAAGCAATATATTTGATTCAATATTCAATGCAGTGGCTAAGAAACAGCACTCTCTGCATTTTGTTTCCATTTTAATCACTTCATTATAAAGATTTAAAAATGGGCTAATTACTGAGCTATAAACTTCTATACATATTTTTTTATTTTAGTTACATTGCTGTCATGGATTGTTCTGAAACCCAGTACTACTTGAGTGGGGACTGCCACCCTTGTCTGCAATGTGGACCAGGACAAGAGCTGTCAGAGGTGGGTATTATAAAACTATACAGGAATATTGAAAGAGAAATTACTGGATTTTTACAAAGGTCAAAATGTAGATAGGCCTGGTGCTGGCTACACAGACACTGATTCATCTCCTTTTCACTGCAGCCATCTGAGCACCCACATAAATTACTGCAGAACTGGGATTTGTAATTAACGTTACTATGAAACCACAAAGAGTTTGGTTTGTCTGTGGCAATCTCTCACTCTAAAAGAATCCCACTGGCAGAGAGAACTTTGTTCCAAGTTTACAAGTCCACTTGGCAGGCCTGCTAACCCAGCTACAAGATAACGTTCTGAGAACCATATGTTTCTTAGAGCTTGGTGAGAGAGTGGTTCTCCTATGTTTTTTTTTTTGTATACAACCTTCCCACAACTTTCTGGAAATGGTGTAGGATAGTTGCTTGGCTTTGGAACATTTTCAGCACATTAAGAAATTTGACAACAAAACTAGATTTACTTGGTATTTCATTACTTTAACAGAACGTTTCCTAAAAGTTCAAACATGGTTACATTTCATTTAAATTTTGCAAATTTTCTAGGAACGTTCTACAACAGTTTTGACATTGGGAATGTTCTCATAGTTCAGAGAAAGTTACGAAACAATGTTCTTCTGTGGGAATTGCAGTACTTTAGCGTAAAATTTCTTACAGATTTCTGCACGGTTCCATTTAAAGTCATGTTCTCAAATTGTTTCAAGAACGTTCAGAAAATGTTCTATAAAAACCACAAGAAAAAGTTTAGCAATGTTCAAATTGTATTTTATTTGTCACATGCACCGAACACAACAGGTGTAGACTTTACCGCGAAATGCTTACTTACAAGCCCTTTCTCAATAATGCAGAGTTAAAAAGAAATAAAAGATTAGCAAAAATAATAATACAAAAAACAGTAACACAATAAAACAACAATAATGAGGCTATATACAAGGAGTAATCTTTTCAGCCTCCTGAGGGGGAAGAGGCGTTGTCGTGCCCTCTTCGCGGCTATGTTGTTGTGTTTGGACCATGATAGATCCTTAGTGATGTAGACACCGAGGAACTTGAAGCGCTCGACCTGCTACACTTCAGCCCTGTTAATGTGAATTAGGGCGTGCACAGCCCTCCGTTTTCTGTAGTCCACGATTAGCTCCTTTGTCTTGGTGACGTTGAGGGAGAAGTTTTTGTCCTGGCAGTGTGTGTCTGACCTCCTTCCTATAGGCTGTCTGATCATCGTAGGTGATAAGGCCTACCACCATTGTGTCGTCGGAAAACTTAATGATGGTGTTGGAGTCATGCGCAGTCACACAGTCGTGGGTGAACAGAGAGTACAGGAGGGGACTAAGCACACAACACTGAGGGGCCCCTGTGTTGAGGGTCAGCGTGGCAGATGTATTGTTGCCTACCCTCCCCACCTGGGGGTGGCCTGTCTGGAAGACCAGGATCTAGTTGCAGAGGGAGGTGTTTAGTCCCAGGGTCCTTAGTTTATTGATGAGCTTTGAGAGCCCTATGGCGTTGAACGCTGAGCTCTAGTCAATGAACAGCATTCTCACGTAGGTGTTCCTTTTGTCCAGGTGGGAAAGGGTAGTGTGGAGTGTAATAGAGGTTACGTCATTTGTGGATCTGTTGGGGCGGTATGCGAATTGGAGTGGGTCTAGTGTGTCTGGGATGATAGTGTTAATGTTAGCCATGACCAGCCTTTCAAAGCATTTCATGGCTACAGATGTGAGTGCTACAGGGCAATAGTAATTTAGACAGTTTACCTTGGTGTTCTTGGGCACAGGGACTATGGTGGTCTGCTTGAAACATGTAGGTATTACAGACTGTTCAGAGAACATTCTAAGAATGTTATTTAAAAACATTTACATTCCGTTCTCAGCATCAACAAAACTCTCTCTATCCTCTATTTTAAGATTGTAAAGGTGTGTTGGCCGCACCCACAAATTGGCCACACCTGATCTTAATGAGTTCTTGTTTCCTCAGAAATGGGGTCTGTTTGAATAGACTCAAATGAACAGCTTTGTAAGGGTAAAAAAACATGGCTTGCTATCTCCATCCTGGTGTTGCTTAAGACTAATTCCATGGATAGAGAACAGAAGATTATAGGTTTGAATCTCACTGATGCCTTGTCATAATAAAAAAATAAATGTATTTGCATGATTAATGCCTAAAGAAATACATTTGCATGTGTCCCATCTGTGCTTACAATTTAAAAAAGTGTACCCAAAATAAGATAGCAGTGTTATTAAAAGTTTTATTGAAACATTCAGTGAAAGTTAAGGATTTTTTTTTTTTTTACTCAAAATAACCTAGAATTTCCTTTCTCAGAGCGTTAATAAAAATGTTCAAGGAACCAGAGTAAAACACTCTCAAAACTTCAAAATAAACATTCCCAGAACAGGCTACATGTTCACTTCTGTTCTCAGGGCGTTTAAAAACATTTAATTTTACCTCAACCAATGTGAAACTGAAAACATACGTTCCCACAACTTCCAAGGAACCAAATTTGCTAGCTGGGAAGATCTTGCCAATGGAGGTTTAACCATGACCTAAAATAACCCCATGTGGTCATTGGATGGGGAAACTGTCATGTACTTTGTAATCTAGACCTCTAATCATCATATTAATTTATATTTCTGTTTTGCCACTGTCTTCTTAACAAATTTACTTCAGTGAAATCCTTAGCTGTAAACAGGTCTAATGTGCACTGTATATTTTGATTCTTATTTCCCGCCAGGACTGTGGTTATGGAAGTGGATGGTCGGCTTCTTGCATCCCCTGTAGTGTCAAGACTTATAAAGAGGGCTGGGGTTACCACAACTGCAAATTCTGTCAGTCGTGTAAACGCATAAACAGGCACCAGAAGTCACTGTGCACCTCTAAGAGCAATGCTATCTGTGGGGAGTGCTTGCCAGGGTTTGTACCTGTACATTATCTAATTGCATTCTTACGTATAGTATATACAGATCTTTCCTTAAGACGTAGCTGTGCTTTTAAGTCATAAAAGCTCTCCATCCAGAACATGTGGACTTGTTTACTTGAAATACAACTATTTCCAACTTTTTTCCCTGCTTTAATTTGATCTAATTGCAGATTCTACAGTAAGACACGGATGGATGGCTTGCAGGAATTGGAGTGCATGCCGTGTGGTCCCTCCTCTATCACTGAGCAGCAGTGCAGCCGTAAGTCTCAGAAAAGCTTGGCCCAGGACTGAGAAAGAAAAAAAACACTTCAGAACTGCTCATTATTGTATGAGTCAGTTGTCTAGCCTACTGTTATATTTGAACATTTCCTCCATGTACTGGAAACATATTTACCCATGTTTTTATTTTGAGATTTGTTGCCTTAGAGAATGCATTGTTTGGGTCATGAGATATTCAAGAATTACAACACTGTTGTAATATTCTATTAATACAATAGTGTTACTGTCATTATTTGCCAATGGATCAAAGTCAGAATTGTAAAACATAAAATAAATGCTGTGTGTGTAAGCATGTGCTCAGCCTTAGGCAGCACCGACCTCAAACCTTCTATTTTGCAGGAAGCAGAAGAGTTGATGTGGGAAAAGTCTGGAGCCCAGAAGGCCCAGCCCAAAATGCTGCTGTCATCACCACCATTTCTTTCGCCCTGGTTACCATGACAATCTTCCTCTCCGCTGCCTTGTTTATATACTTCAGACATACCTTACTAAAGAAAATATTTAAAGGTATCTCATGATCTGCACACAAATATCTCCTTTAATGAAGTGTTTGTTGCATGAGATGTTCACAACTACTGATGAAACTGCAATAATGTGGGTTCTGTCAATGTGTTTGTTAGAATCGCTTTTATAGTAACATGCAGGGTACAGGTAATCCTCCTCAAACTGTGCCTCGTCTAGCTCATGAATGATATTCTCTCTCTGAAAGGATGCCTGGCTCCTCAAAGCACAAGTCAGAGTGACATGGAGTGTGCAGCATCCCCAGTGAACGTGGTCACGCTGAATCTGGAGCAGCAAAGCCAGGACTCGGGTAACTATAAGAGTAGAACAGCACCCACCATGATGTATTGAACTGCACATTATTTACACTGATAATACCAAACATTAGGAATACCTTCAGTTGTGTCAAGTTGGCTGGATGTCCTTTGGGTAGTGGACAATTCGTGATACACACGGGAAACTGTTGAGCAGACAAAACCCAGCAGCGTAGCAGTTCTTGACCAAAACTGGTGCGCCTGGCACCTACTACCATACCCCTTCAATCGCACTTCAATATTTTGTCTTGCCCAGGAGCCCTTTGAATGGCACACATAAACAATCCATGTTCCAATTGTCTCAAGGCTTAAAAATCCTTCTTCAACTTGTCTCCTCCCCTTCAGCTACATTGGTTAAAGTAGATTTAACAAGGGACATCAATAAGGGATCATAGCTTTCACCTGGTCAGCCTACTGTATGTCATGGAAAGAACAGATGTTCTTAATATTTTGTGTATATAGTGTATATATTACTACAACAGACATAACACATGATGAATAAGGGCTTTAACCCTTTCCACTCACAGCCCCTGTCATCCCGTATATGTGTTGAATATGGCAGATTTTGTAATTGATAAGCGCCTAAATTGGAATGCAGTGGCTGTACAGTAACATGCTATACATGACGTCAGAGCTCAGGTTCTCCGCTTCACAGCGCTGTGTGGGTTCTTCTGTTCAAATCATTTCAATTTGCCTCTATGGGTCCCTTGTAGCTCAGTTGGTAGAGCATGGTGCTTGTAATGCCAAGGTAGTGGGTTTGATTCCGGGCAGTGGTGGAAAAAGTACCCAATTAGTAAAGCAAAACACAAATACCTAAAAAAACCTTCTTTTTTTTTACTTAAATACTTTACAACACTGATTCTGGGGACCACCCATATGTAAAATATATGCACGCATGACTGTAAGTCACTTTGGATAAAACCGTCTGCTAAATGGCATATTATTTCATCCATATAGGCCAATTTCCACTAGCGCAACGGGTTAAACATTCCCTAATTGAATCATATTATAGTAAATTTGCAAATGCATGGTTCATTAGGGGTTTGTTAGGATACTAATGTAACCATCTGATGACGTGTCTTCTTACAGGTGCATGTGATAACTCCACCACCACTGCAGACATGTTGGCCAGACTGCAGTCCAATGTGGACATGACTGTCCCTCTGGGGTTCATTCTACTAAACCCTGACCTTAAAACTCAGGACCAAATCAACCTGCTGGAGACCCAGCCCCTGGTGCGTAACTCCACCTGCAGTAACTGCTCCTCTGGGTTTGTCTCTCAGATATCCTCTGAGCCCTCCTCAATCAGCAGTGATGTCTCACTTACAATGGAGACCCCTGTGGGTCCAGTAAACAGTGGGGAGTCTGAGGCAGGGTCCTTTTTCCTGCCCCTGCAGAGCAGTGAGGGTTACGATGCTTCTGAGCTGCAGGATAGCCCTCCCTATCAGCATGTACCAGTGGAGTGCACTGAGCTAGACTTCCACAGCACTGCAGCCCTCCACAGTGCCACAGACCCAGATTGTAGCTCTGTGAGCCTGGGGATTACTGTGATATCCAAGATTAAGGATGGCCCTTCTGGAGACGGGTCAAGAGGAAGACAACTGAGGAGTCCGTCTGCCTGCCCAGAGGAGCAAACTGACAGCTGTTGGAGCAGCCATCAGCAACCCTGCTACAGCAGTAATGCGGTAATTACCCGTAGGAAAGACAGGGCTGTGTCTCACCTGTTCCTCTCACACAGAGGACCTTTTATTCAGCAGTAGAGAGTTGGAGTAACCAGTCACTAGACTTAGCTGTCTTTTATGCTCATACAGCAAATGTTAAAAGCAAATGTCACCTTTAATTTGACTCTTTAAGGTGTGGCACGCACACGCACACAGATCTCATAAAATATGAGTTGTGATATCCTCTTAGTATAGGCAAGATACTGGATGCCTTTAAAGATATTTTTCACACTTGTCATTTCACACATAATTAGCTAGATGTGCCAAATTAAGTTTACAGCTTCACTCATTTAGTAGAGGATGTTTCCCTGAACAAAGCAACAATGTATTCATAATATTTCTATTTGTAGATGGAAGAAACACTGAGCCTGCTGAAGAAGTGTATCCGAATCATGCAAGGTGGGATATTCTTCAGTTGACTATCTAAAGCCTATTTAAATGCTGGAGCACATCCAACAGAAACAAAATGAAACATTGGGGATTATCAAAAGACCACAATACACATATTTGTATTAGGTGAAGTTCTGTTGTTGTTGTTGTTGTTGTTGTTGTGGCTAGGGATTCAGTAGAGATACATATTCACAGAACCGCAATTTTGTTCTGGACGGTTCCGGATTTTAAAGTTAATGTAGCCATTTCTAACAGGAGTAGTTTTTAAAAGTTGTTTTTCATTAAGTCTTGCTAGTTTAAAAAAAAAAAAAATATTTCTTTGTCTTGGCCAAGAGGTATAGTCGAATATACATGGCCTTACTGTTCTACAGGCCACATGGAAAAATAGACAATCATTGTACAAAGAGACTTAGCTGCATACTTGGCACCACTGGCAAAGTTTTCAAGAAGATAACATTTTTCCCTTTACAGCAGGGATGGGCAATTGACCCCTTTTGAAGGCTCTCAGATACATTTGAATTAATTATTTTGGAACTCAGTCAGAGTCTCAACTACTGTTGCAAGTTAGAATAGTAGAATACATTTGCACACTGTCACTGTCCACGAGACATTCTCAAATCTTGAATGTAGAAACGGCATAACAGAATAGTTCACCTCTGGTGGGAGGTTAAACAGTTGTAGGCAGTGGGATCTGTACTGTGTCATAGCTCTGCTTTTTTAATGCCATCATTTCCCCATTGTATCTTCTGGCCAGGTGTCCATCTAGGCAGGCTGCCACAGGCCTTGGTGGATACTCTGGCGTTGAAGCTGGACCCAACATTCCCAGGAGTACAGAACTACCAGCAGGTGGCGCTGAAGATGGGCGTACCTCACGAGTTGCTCAAAGGCCTGTGCGGGTTTGATCACGTCTTTCGGTACCTTTCCTCCTGCACTCTGCTAACAGTACCTGACCTGCTCCACACGTTCTACCTGCTGCAGCGGCTCGACACTCTGCTCTTGCTGTGTGAATATGCCATGCAGAGCCAGACTCAGAGCCAGGTCACAGGATGCACATTTTACTGTTAATACTAACAACGCTTCTGCCAATACAGCCCAGAGGGCTGACATAATCAGCATGCGTACTACTGAACTAGAACCTACCTGATACAACGAAATTGCTCAAACTCTCGGGTGGGGATGTGTAAATATTTGTTTTTAATTCCGAATGGATTATATTTGATTTTTTACCTGGTTCCACATGTAGTGTATGTGAATGTTAATGTGATATAAGCCACTGTACGTTACAATTATTTTTGTCATGCAGCAAATGCTATGCAGGAAAATGATGCATTCATATTTGAAAAGTTTGTCAGAAGATACATTTTAAATGCGTAAGTACTGTACAAGTAGTGTTAATTTGTCTACTGAATGAATCAAGTTATATTAGTGTTACTTTTTATACATGTCTTGGACTTTTATAAACAAAATAAAAATTACATTCAGATTCATGGTTATTTTGTTATGGTGTAGTTTGTCAGGAGCAGATGATTTCAGTAAGTAATCACATTTACTGTACATAATAAAGAATATGGTCATAGACACATTTCAACAAAAAACAGGGCCAGTTACTGTATTTCTGCAAGGCAAAATTGAAAAGCAGGACTAATGCCGCACTACTGACATTTCTACTAAGCTTCATTTTAGCAAGGTATCTACATTGTGTAACAATATCAAATATTTTTGTTATGAAATGAAACATTGTTTTTTCCCAGCAATGTTCATTTACTTTCAAAACAAGTATAGCATACAAATTACAAGAAATTGATCGGAAGACATCACAATCCACAGTCAAAAATAAGAAAATCTGAAGGAGACAGGATATTGATTTATTTTAAATTGAAATGATGTTTATGACAGTTACTATGCATTTCCTGTCTGGTCAAATATTATGGTCATAAACAAGCTGATGCAGCTCTCTGATGTTCTCCATTTGCATTACATTAAATATCACGTTTTCAGACACGTCAATGAGACAACCAATTTGTATTTGCAACCAAAATTATTATTTGTTTACCATGCTAATATCAATGGCTTATATTCAGTATCTTGTGTTTTTTTGTTACAGTACAAATTGTAAACTACTACAATGCTGACTTCCAAGTAAGACCATCTCATTTGAGATTGAGAAACATGCGATATGATAAAAAATAAGGCTGTCTTGCTGTCTTAATTTGTGATATGACATTTCTAGTTGGTGCTCCAATGAAAATATTAAAATGAATTCTGTCTCTTTAACTCATAGTATTGTAGCAAATTTTGGGACTAACCCGACTGTCAAGACAACACCTTAACCATTACACCAAGAGGTCCGAACCTCTTGAGGAGGTTGCTTTAAAGTCACTACTCTTCTTTTGGGAGAATGTGCCCCAAGCTTTTTTGGGGGGGGGAGTTCCACTGACTGTCAAGCTAACACCTTAACCGTTACGCCAAGAGGTCCGAAAAACACACTCCAGCTATTTTTGGAGTTGAAACCTTTTGCTGTTGAAAACCAATATCTCAAGTATAAATACAGTAATGTACACACATTTAAGGGTAAAAATTGGAAGCAAAATTGTGTTTTTTAGGCAACTGCACATGTCAAGGATAGTGCCATTAAAAGAGTTGGTCAAATGTCATTGGCTCTCCAATGGCGCAGTGGTCTAAGGTACTGCATCTCAGTGCTAGAGGTGTCACTGCAGACCCTGATTTGATTCCAGGCTGTATCACAACCGACTGTGATTGGGAGTCCCATAGGGCGGTGCACAATTGGCCCATTATTGTCTGGGTTAGGGTTTGGCTGGGGTAGGCTGTCATTGTAAATAAGAATTTATTCTTAACTGGCTTGCCTAGTTAAATCAAAATAAATGGGCCTTGGCCCTTACTTGCGGGAACAAAAGAGGACAAAAGAGCAAAGGTCCACCCCCCACACTTGTGTCATGTCATACCTACACCATCTATTGAGATGTGCCTTTTGTTAAGTAAATAAATGAGGTGAAAGGAGACTGGAGTAGGACTTAAGGTCCCAACCATGGTGAAAATATGATCAATTCAAATGTGAGGTAGTTCACAATATTATGCACCAGGTGGCATGAGTAAGATAAGTTTATCTCAGCTGCTTGAAAACATTTATTCGAACAATGTATATGTTTTAAACAGCGTAATGCAAACAGTAAATCCATTTTCAAAATGTAGTTGCCTTTTCAAAACAGCAAATACTATCAGCAAAACTATATGATACCCTCAAAACTGCAAATACATTCACATTCTGCCCCCTAAAAAAATCCATAAAATCAGATTCTATGCATTCACTTGATAACTATCCAAATAGTAATGACTATCCACATCAAATAAAATATTTTTCTTGATCAAATAACATGGGAAATAAGCACTTTTTTGTCAGGATTCATTCCTTTTACCATCATTACAAACCACTTCATAAAATGTACGCTATTACTGTATTGTAGCCTACATAGGCTGGTCAGGTAGGTTTGTGCATGTAGGCCTAGACCTTTCATCACCAATCAGAAAAACAATGTACGCCTACAATGTAGTAATTGTGTACATCGAGACATGATGTGGTTTGTGATGATGTTAAAAAGAATGAACCACAGACCATAGAAAATCGCAAATGCACAGCAAGTATTTATCAATTATCGACAATTGACATGTGAGGTGAAAAGATATTACATTTTTTTTTCTCAGTCAATTTGGTGCCATTTGGTGCCAAGTATGTGGTACATTTTCACAAATCTAAGCACAAAAGTCATCAATATGTCTCATGTTTCAAAACTCTAAGCACATTTTCAATTGAGTACAACACTCTTAGCACTTTTTTCTATCTAGGGTTATTCGGAGGTAAAATGGTTATTCGGATGTCCCTTTGAAGAACCCTTTCTGGTTCCATGTCAAACCCTTTTAGTTCCAGGTAGAACCTTTTTGGGTTCCATCTGGAACCCAAAAAGGGTGTTCCTATGGGGACAGCCGAAGAACCCTTTTTTCTAAGCGTGAACAAACAAATTCACAAAGTCACTTGTTCACTGCACCAAATCACACTTTCAATTTGGATACATATTCAAGCTAAGTAGCTTCTTTTCAAAATGCAATAGTCATTGCACTTTTGATATGATTGTCATTTTTTAACAATACAGTTAACTATCACTTGATCAAACTTCTCAAAATTGATCAATCAAATAAAACTTTCTTTGTCACATGCGCCGAATACAAGTGTCGACTTTAATGTGAAATGCTTACTTACAAGCCCTTAACCAACAGTGCAGTTCAAGAAGAAGAACATATTTACCAAGTTGGCTAAAATAAAAAGCAATAATAAAAAGTAACACAATGAGAATAACAATAACAAGGCTATATACAGGGGGCACTGGTACCGAGTCAGTGTGCAGGGGTACAGGCTAGTTGAGGTAATCTGTACATGTAGGTGGGGGCGAAGTAACTATGCATAGGTAACAAACAAACAGCGAGTAGCACCAGTGTACAGGGGTGGGGGGGGGTGTCAATGTAAATTGTCCGGTGGTGATATTTATGAATTGTTCAGCAGTCTAATGGCTTGGGGGTAGAAGCTGTTGAGGAGCCTTTTGGTACTAGATTTTCCATGCGGTAGCAGAGAAAACAATCTATAACTTGAGTGTCTGGAGTCTCAGACAATTTTCTGGCCTTTCCTCTGACACCGCCTATTATGTAGGTCCTGGATGGCAGGAAGCTTGGAGCGCCTTATGGTCAGATGCCGAGCAGTTGCTATACCATGCAACCGGGCAGGATGCTCTCTATGGTGCAGCTGTAGAACCTTTTGAGGATCTGGGGGCCCATGCCAAATCTTTTCAGTCTCCTGAAGGGGAAAAGGTTTTGTTGTGCCCTCTTCACGACTGTCTTGGTATGTTTGAAATTCTTTAAAAAAAAAATGTTTACCCCTTTTTCTCCCCAATTTCATGGTATCAAATTGTTAGTAGCTATTATCTTGTCTCATCGCTACAACGCCCGTACGGGCTCAGGAGAGACCAAGGTTGAAAGTCAGGGACAGCACTGACAAATGAACAGAGCAGTACTGCATGAATCGGCTGACATGACATATGGTCTTCCCAAAGACCCATGTGCTTTTCACAAATCTGGCCTGAAAAACAGAACATATGTTACAGTAATATAAAACAATCTGAGTTTTCATAAAGTAAAGACTTCCTTATAAATATATAAAACAAGTGGTAGCCAAAACTTACAATTATGCCAATTTGGATGATCATCTGATGAAAAAATTGTTCAAACTTGCATAATCAACAGTGTACAGCCATACAGTGGGGAGAACAAGTATTTGATACACTGCCGATTTTGCAGGTTTTCCTACTTACAAAGCATGTAGAGGTCTGTAATTTTTATCATAGGTACACTTCAACTGTGAGAGACGGAATCTAAAACAAAAATCCAGAAAATCACATTGTATGATTTTTAAGTAATTCATTTGCATTTTATTGCATGACGTAAGTATTTGATCACCTACCAACCAGTAAGAATTCCGGCTCTCACAGACCTGTTTTTCTTTAAGAAGCCCTCCGGTTCTCCACTCATCACCTGTATTAACTGCTCCTGTTTGAACTCGTTACCTGTATAAAGGGCACCTGTCCACACACTCAATCAAACAGACTCCAACCTCTCCACAATGGCCAAGACCAGAGAGCTGTGTAAGGACATCAGGGATAAAATTGTAGACCTGCACAAGGCTGGGATGGGCTACAGGACAATAGGCAAGCAGCTTGGTGAGAAGGCAACATCTGTTGGCACAATTATTAGAAAATGGGAGAAGTTCAAAATGACGTTCAATCACCCTCAGTCTGGGGCTCCATGCAAGATCTCACCTCATGGGGCATTAATGATCATGAGGAAGGTGAGGGATCAGCCCAGAACTACACGGCAGGACCTGGTCAATGACCTGAAGAGAGCTGGGACCAGTCTCAAAGAAAACCATTAGTAACACACTACGCCGTCATGGATTAAAATCCTGCGGCGCACGCAAGGTCCCCCTGCTCAAGCCAGCGCATGTCCAGGCCCGTCTGAAGTTTGCCAATGACCATCTGGATGATCCAGAGGAGGAATGGGAGAAGGTCATGTGGTCTGATTAGACAAAAATAGAGCTTTTTGGTCTAAACTCCACTCGCCGTGTTTGGAGGAAGAAGAAGGATGAGTACAATCCCTAGAACACCATCACAACTGTGAAGCATGGAGGTGGAAACATCATTCTTTGGGGATGCTTTTCCGCAAAGGGGAAAGGATGACTGCACCGTATTGAGGGGAGGATGGATGGGGCCATGTATCGCGGGATCTTGGCCAACTACCTCCTTCCCTCAGTAAGAGCATTGAAGATGGGTCACGGCTGGGTCTTCCAGCATGACAACGACCCGAAACACACAGCCAGGGCAACTAAGGAGTGGCTCCGTATGAAGCATCTCAAGGTCCTGGAGTGGCCTAGCCAGTCTCCAGACCAGAACCCAATAGATAATCTTTGGAAGGAGCTGAAAGTCCGTATTGCCTAGCGACAGCCCTGAAATCTGAAGGATCTGGAGAAGGTCTATATGGAGGAGTGGGCCAAAATCCCTGCTGCAGTGTGTGCAAACCTGGTCAAGAACTACAGGAAACGTATGATCTCTGTAATTGCAAACAAAGGTTTCTGTACCAAATATTAAGTATTGCTTTTCTGATGTATCAAATACTTATGTCATGCAATAAAATGCTAATTAATTACTTACAAATCATACAATGTGATTTTCGGGATTTTTGTTTTAGATTCCGTCTCTCACAGTTGAAGTGTACCTATGATAAAAATGACAGACCTCTACATGCGTTGTAAGTAAGAAAACCTGCAAAATCAGCAGTGTATCAAATACTTGTTCTCCCCACTGTATTTGAATAATAGGTCGATTAGATAATCTGGCCACAGTAGCCGTACACCCCCAGGGCACAGATGTCATGCTGATCATTATGCAGTTGATTTGCATTTAATCAAAGACTAATTCATCACCTCTATGAGAAAGATACAAGAGGTGATAGAGTTTAACAGGAGAGAGTGAAAGCTGTAAGGGGGACTGAACTGTATCCCTTACGGTGCAGAGATGAGTGCCTAACAGTCCACAAAAACCTGGACCTCTGTGAGGCAGTACAACATTCAAATACTGTACACCTGTTACAGTATTCCCCCTCTCTCAAGTACAAAAGTCCTCAAGCACAAGACCCTGCCTTTGAACCGGAGAACACTTCCCTGATGCCTGAGAAAGACGGGACAAATCCCAACTCTGTCACCAGTGTAACAGTAGAGAGTAAGAGCTGTAAGAGGGACTCAAATTGAGAGCTGTAACAGGGACTTCTTGATGCTATATGTGTGAAGGAATTCTCCAGTGACAAGGAAAATATTTTTATTTTAACTAGGCAAGTCAGTTAAGAACAAATTCTTATTTTCAATGACAGCCTAGAAACAGTGTGTTAACTGCCTGTTCAGGGGCAGAATGACAGATTTGTACCTTGTCAGCTCGGGGGGTTTGAACTTGCAACGCTCTAACCAGATATGAACATATGAACAAGTTGAGGTTCTAGGTCCTTGGTATTTTGGTAGGGTAAGACAGTTGTAGGTTACTAATCTTAATAAGGTCTTTATAAGTCAAAGCCTACTCTACAAAATCTAAATATATTTAATTATTTATAATTACAGAAAAATACAGACTGTGGCTTTAAAGACTGCACAGAAATTATGCACTTAAAAACAACTAATAGTCATAAACAGGTATAGCCCATATGTGACATTTTCTATTTAGCTGAGGTAATTTACCAGAATAAAAGGAGTGTTGAGTAGAGTAATAATTAAATCAGCAACTGACAAATTAATAATAAACAAACATGTGACAGAATGCATCTGCTTCTTTATCACAATGTGGCAAGCAACACTATTCCCATTAAAGTGAAATGATGATAATGACTGAATAAGCTATAATGAGTAAATTCTTGGTCGTTGAATTTTGTGACTCAGTCCCATATTTGTTTTTGTTACATTTTTTGTCCTCTCATACAGGAGGAGTCCAGCCCTAGTTCACACAGGAGTCCTCAGAACAGCCTCAATTAGTCAGGGAATGGACTTTACAAGGTGTTGAAAGCGTTCCACAAGTTGGCTGGATGTCCTTTGGGTGGTGGACCATTCTTGATACACATGGGAAACTGTTGGGTGTGAAAAACCCAGCAGCATTACAGTTCTTGACATAATCCGGTGAGCCTGGAATCTACTACCATACCCTGCTCAAAGACACTTACATTTGTCTTGCCCATTCACTCTATGAATGGCGCACATACACAATCCAAGTCTCAATTGTCTCAAGGCTTAAAAATCCTTCGTCAACCTGTCTCCTCCCCTTCATCTACACTGATTGAAGTGGATGTAAAAATGCACATCAATAGGGGATCATAGCATTGACCTGGATTCACTTGCATAATGTTTTGTACACCCAGTGTACAGTGTAGTGATACTGGGTGGTTTTGGTACTATGTCGGTAGATTACAATGATATTCAGTGTTGATGACAAATGATAATGATGGGTGATAGATCGCTCCATGTACTGTAGGGATTACTATTTTTTTATGTGTTATCTGCATGTTGTATATTCCATCTGGGACTACGTTGGAAACAAGTTAATTTTGCTTTAATTTGTTATCCCCTGGGTTGCATCTTTTTTCAAAATAAATCAGCAAATCGATCCATATTTATTGACTGCTGTTGCTATGCAGTATGTGAGTCAAACACTGCTATCTAATCACAAGATAGTACAGACATCCGCTCTTACTCAAGCGCATGTGGCTTTGTGAGCACAGGAAGGCATGTGGGTCTGACAGATAAAGGGTGGTATTTGACAGAAATATCCAAAGGCAGGTTATTGAACATAATAATAGGCCTTGTAAAAGCATAGATTGCAAGATAAATAAAAATTTGGTGCGTGCTTATATTTGTCCTATTTCACACGTTAATAAGCATGTGTGAATTGTAAATGTGCATATACCATCTCTCCCTGAAACACCCTCAGAGTGTGGTCACAGCCAAGGTCTGCCATTTTCAAAAGCAACGCTGGAGCATTTAGGGTTAAGTGCCTTGCTCAAGGGCACGTCGACAGATTTTTCACCTCGTTGGCTCAGGTCTAAGGCTCAAATCGCTAGGAAACCTGCCGCCCTATAAATAAGTTATATATCTCCAACTGCTCTATATCTCCCTTAATTTAAAGCAACATTTTGTTCAATATTAGAATAAACTCTCCTTTAATTTCTTCCATGATAACCAATTTGTGCTGAGCATTGTAGAACAATGTGCCATCGCTCACCATACCAGTCTGTCACCCAGTGATTACTTGACATCGGTAGTGGGTCAGTCACCCTTATGTACTTAATTTAGGCCTACAAAAAGTGCTTAGAAACCTGATGAAAAGTTACCTATAGAAATGCAATCTCTATTCCATTTCTATGTATTTGTCTATACACATCGTCTTTACATATGCTAGGGACCTCAAGTTTACCCAGTACATTATTTAATACAGGGACACACACATTTGTTACACAGTGTACCAAGTGTCATCATACAAACTTACACAAATACATGAGACATTAGTGACAGTGCAAGATCATGTACACCATCACAGTACATTTTCACACAATCAAATGTTTTGCCAGAGAAAGCCTAACGGGGTAACAGTGAAAGTCACTTGAAGGTTTATGAAGTGATCTTCTTTGAAGTCAGTCTGGTGGGAGATGCTCAGCAGACAAGTGACCCCTCACTTGGGGTATTTGACAAACTGACACCCTGTCATACTGAGTGTCCAACTCAGCTTGTCAAATACACTAAGTGGGGGGCCTTCTCTCACAGTTGCAGACGACGAGCCTGTAGTAAGGAAATAATGGACATTTGTGTAATGTTTAAACATTCAAATACTCCCTGACCAAACATTTACCTCCAGGCTCCAGGTGATGTTTTGTCCTGATTACCTTTTTTGTTTTGGTGTACTTGACTGTAACCAGTGGAGTATCCAGGACTTCCCACTATCAAATGTTTGTTTAGGGTAGATAACAGTTCCATTGATACTTTTTGTGAAACCACAAATCCAATAGAAACAACAAGAGCCATTACATTTGGAAATATCAATACATTATACTGTATAATGTATTCCAAAGTTGTACAGATTTGTTATGTCAATTGAATGAATTATCAATAAAACCATGAAACAATATCATGTCATACCTTTGTGACCAGACCTCTAGTTGAAAAGGTGGATGTTTAGTGCATGCCCCAATGATTTCTTCGTCGAGTTCTCTCCTTTGACCAAACAGGGACAGAGACGCTGATGATACTGTGCATCTGACAACACGTCTGATCGTTAATAACTAAGCCTTGACACAAAGAGGAAGCTAAAATGAGGAAGATAGCGGCAAGGCTAGCTAGCAGGAAATATCTGAAACCAAAGTGACAACATGTCATGGTTGTGAAATGCTTCAGTTGGCAGTTTGAAATTTAGTTAAGGCCAATTGCATAGTTTGACAAAGTGTTCCATTATTTCAGTCACTTTGTCAATTCAGTTTCAGAGATCCATGCATATAGCGTGGAAAGCAAATTATGTCTTAATGAAAGTAAAAGCACACTGTTAATGTTTTTCATTCTCCTGTGTTCACTGTTCAGTCCACAGCTATTGTGACAAACAATAGATTGCTTATTTGTTTGCAGTCATTGAAGTACTATTTGTCAATGCAATGCAATAACATTACAGGGACTCAATACCCTGGTGATAGTGTGGGTTGTGTTTGTGTCAACATGTCAGATTCAACACAACACAAGTCATTTTCTTGGTACTTAATTATACTAAACACAAATATGAGCACAACACGTAAGGTGCTGGTCCCATGTTTCATGAGCTGAAATTAAAGATCCCAGAAATGCTCCATACATTCAAGAAGCTTATTTCTCTCAAATTGTGTACACAAATTTGTTTACATCCCCATAGTGAGCATTTCTCCTTTGCCAAGATAATCCCTCCACCTGACCTGGCATATCAAGAAGTTGATTGAACAGTGTGATCATTACACAGGTGCACCTTGTGCTGGGGAAAATAAAATACCACTCTAAAATGTGGAGTTTTGCCACACAACACAATGCCACAGATGTCTTGAGGGAGCATGCAATTGGCATGCTAACTGCAGGAATTTTAATTTCTCTACCATAAGCTGCCCCCAACGTGTTTTTAGAGAATTTGGCAGTACGTCCAACCGGCCTCACATCCGCAGGCCACATGTAACCACGGCAGCCCAGGACCTCCACATGTGGTTTATTCACCTGTGGGATCATCTGAGACAAGCCACCCAGACAGCTGATTAAACCGAGGAGTATTTCTCTGTAATAAAGGACTTTTGCACGGAAAAACAGATTCTGATCGGCTGGGCCTGGCTCCAAAGTGGGTGAGCCTGCCCTCCAAAGCTCACCCATGTCTGCGCCCCTGCCCAGTCATGGGAAAAAATTGTCGCAGTTGTTGCATGTTTCGTTTTATATTATTTGTGTTCAGTATACCGTATAGCAAGCCATGGCCACATGACTCGCTGTCTGTAGGAGTGAATGGGGTGGTGTACATAAGGAACTGGCCACACCATGACATTCATGCAAGTAATATAATATACACCGAACAAAAATATAAGCACAACATGCAACATTTTAAAAGATTTGATTGAGTTACAGTTCGTATAAGGAAGTCAGTCAATTGAAATACATTCAATAGGCCCTAATCTATAGATTTCACATGACTGGGAATACAGATATGCATCTGTTGTTCACAGATACCTTTAGGGGCATGGTTCAGAAAACCAGTCAGTAACTGGTGTGACCACCATTGACTAAAGCGTCTGAATTTTATATTTAACCTTTATTTAACTAGGCAAGTCAGTTAAGAATACATTTTTACTGACAATGACGGCCTACACTGGCCAAATCCGGACGATGCTGGGCCAATTGTGCGCCGTCCTATGGGACTCCCAATCACAGCCAGTTGTGATACAGCCTGGATTCAAACCAAGGTGTCTGCAATGGCACCTCTAGCACTGCGATGCAGTGCCTTAGACTGCTGCGCCACTCGGGAGCCCCCTGAATATTTATGTACATATAATATTTCAGATTTTATTTTTAATACATTTGCAAAAAAAAGTCTAAAACCCTGTTTGTGCTTTGTAATTATGGGTTATTGTGTGTATTTTCTAAATCCATTTTAGAATAAAAGTGTAACGTAACAAAATGTGAAAATTAGCTATAGAATTACCCTGCTTATTATCCTGGTGATTTTTTAAATCAATGATACCGCAATCATACAACTGTCAAAATGAATGTGTGGTCAGGTACAGGTTAGCAGCTTCCACTGTTTTTATCTTTCAGTTGCCTGCTTTTTAACTTATATAATTCCCTTATTTGAGGGGATACTACGAAATGGCAAAAATGAATGGCCAATGTTTTAAGCAGCTTCATCCATGACAACTGAATATTTGTAGGTTTTAATGTGTCAGAGACACATAAATAAACTCACAGCTTCATTTCACAGGGTGTGTGAGTGCGAACAGTCAGTTAACATCTAAAAGAAAAAACACTTCCTCAGAACATTCACTTCCCTCTCTTAAAACACTGTTTGGTTGAAGTAAATACTTAAAGGACAACGCCTCCACTTTTAACATTTGGGTTGTTATAAAGTATTTAGTGATGTCCTACACCATTTTAGTGTAATTTTTGGATTTCATGTCGATTGACTGCTTAGTGATGAGCAAAACCAGAAATTGCTTCTCTGTGACATTTTCAAATAGAATCCCTGAGATGACTAGCAAGACATTTGGACAGTCATTTACAGCTAACTATAAAAACCGTCTGGAGTTTTCTGATCAACTCCCTGCTATATGTTTCTCCGGTTGTCTTTGTCTAATAACAGCTGTACATATTTTAAACCTATGATATTTATAGTCAGCTTACTCCAATATTTTCCTGTTGTTCAAGGCTCAAACTACCATGATTCCATTTGGCAAAACCACTCCCACCAGGGTTGCAGCTCCGGCAGCAATTGTGTCCTTTCCCAAATAGCCTATATTGTCATATTGAATTACTTGTAAATGTCATTCTTTTTATTAGTTCCTATAGGCCTTCAATGTTGTTGGATGGTTGCTTGGACAGTCGCTGAGGCTGTATTTGTTTGGTATCATGAAAACACTTTATTTCAGATGCAGCAGGTTTATCTAGCTAGCAATGCTAACGTGAGCACCAAAGCCAATTAAACAGGCTGAGAGACTAGAATTCCGTAATGACTGGCCTGTAAATTTCATAATAAATGTTGTGTTCTTCTAACAGACCTAGATGTTGTTTGGACTGTTTAAGACAGTCGCTAAGATGAAACTTGGCTGTTATTAGTGCAAGCACTATTATTTTGAATGTTGCAGTTGGGCTAGCTAGCATGATAACTAGAAGGAAGAGGCTATATGGACACGCCTGGTGGCAAAAATTTATTTTGTATGTCGTGCAGTGAGTTGAGTTGGGAGGAACGGATTCAGTTCAGTCAGTCGTTCTCATGAGCCCTCCCCAGGTAGTTTGTTTATGCTTGTGGCTAGAAACTAAAGCGAGACTTTTCAGAATCATTCAGTAATGGTTAGTATTTTCTTTTATATAAAACTGGTAGACGTTAATGCCGTAGTTGTACATTTTCGGTGAAAATCACGACAATAACCCAATTGAGTCAATTGACGCACCAGTCAGTTTAAGCTAGAGATATCTTTTTCACATTGGATGCGTCTCAATCCACCGCATCAGCCTATGTCGCACTTCCGAAAATAAATTAATTTTCTTTGCATTATTCGAGGTCTGACAACACTGCATTTTTTTTTGTGTGTTATTTTGACCAGTTGTGATTTTCTGCAAAGAAATGCTCTAAATGACCATTTATTTTATTCATTTATTTTATTTCACCTTTATTTAACCAGGTAGGCTAGTTGAGAACAAGTTCTCATTTGCAACTGCGACCTGGCCAAGCTAAAGCGTAGCAATTCGACACATACAACAACACAGAGTTACACATGGAATAAACAAAACATACAGTCAATAATACATAATAAAGCTGTGTTTTGAAAAATAATCTCTTATTGGTCAGAGATGATAAAGTCACTGATTACTTTGTTTTGTACAACCACCCTCATTTTGACGTCACCACCACAAGCAACTTCAACAATGGCAGTCTGAGACTGAAATATATAAAGAACATAGAGCAGTGGAAGAATTCAGTTTGTTTGAGTCATCAGCCAATATCAATATACCCTCTCTCATTAGTACACAGAACACAAACAGGATTGTATTCCAGCAAATTCACTAACTGATTCTCATCAGCTGTAACTGTAGATTGCCTAAGGTTTACTTGGAACGGTTAGTTTGTTGTTAACATTGAATATACTGTTAATTTTGACTTTAGTGTAAACTTAAATTGGGAATAAATTATTTGATCCTTTATGGAAAAAACACGGGGATTTCTGGTGACCACATGTGAAGTGTTCAAAATACACATGGTTTCACATGTGAAATTTCATATGAAATCGTGTGATTTTCCACATGTGAAATGTGGTTTTTCTGTAAGGGATACCAAGCTACAATACATTTTCTATATTTCAATTGATGCATTGATGAAGGTAGGTTGATGAATGTAGGCCTAACGTTAGTACAATCACACGTCGTTTATGTGCCAACCAACCTTAATGGACTGTACTAGTGTAACACTATAAGCTGTACCTGTTGCATTAGGAACTTGAATCCTCTCCAACCTCAGTCATACCACAGGAAGAGGTTGAGAGCACTGTGCAGCCTCAACTCACCACAACTCCCTCCTTACTGCCCCCTGGGTGAAGGCTGGATAATAAAGTGTAACCCGAGAAGGTCCTCCTGACCGACTGTCTGCCCCATCCTCAGTGTGCTGCACACTGGCTACTGTGTGAGGAGACTGGGATGGGATATCCTTATTTAGTCAGTGGGGTGGAAAGAGGGAGGCCCAGCTCAGAAAGCAGTGAGATTTGGGAAAGGGCAGGAAAAGGGTGCCTCTTACGGTACCACTCTAATGGGCTCTCAGTACAAACAAATTATTTTGTCAAACAAAGTGTGACTATGATTTTTTGCTACATTTAAAAACTTTCCTCTGTAATGAACGGCAGCATCGAAGTGCACCAGGACATTACACTGACTGCGTTTGTGACCTGCTGGGCTTAAAAAGATGACCCCTCAACAAAGCATTGGCTCCCACTCCAAAGTAAACTGCAATGAGTCAAGGATTCCAGAGAAGGAGAAGGTAAGTTCTTCTTACTTCATTTTCTTTCACTTTCTACATTAGGTACTGTGCAATCTCAAATCATTGTTTGTGTGTGTGTATGTGTGTTAGGATGCACGTACATCATCAAAGTTATTTGTCAAAGAGTTGATTCATGTTTAGAATGTAGAAGAATGTTTTGTATTCATTTCTGTAAACCAAGCTGAAAGCTGTATCAGGCTTTTATATAACATGTCCTACAATGTAGATGTATAGTGCCTTCACACCCCTTGACTTTTTACACATTTTGTGTTATTACAGCCTGGATTTAAAATGTATTCAATTGAGACTTTGTGTCACTGGCCTACACGCAATACTCCAAAATACGAAAGTGTAATTATATTTTTAGAAATGTTTACAAATTAATTAAAAATGTAAAGCTGAAATTTCTTGAGTCAATGAGTATTCAAGCCCTTTGTTATGGCAAGTCTAAGTAAGTTCAGGTGTAAAAATCAGCTTAACAAGTCGCATAATAAGTAGCATGGACTCACTCTGTGTGCAATGACAGTGTTTAACTAATTTCTGTACTCCACACATACAATTATTTGTAAGGTCCCTCAGTTGAGCAGTGAATTTCAAACACAGATTCAACCACAAAGACCAGGGAGGTTTTCCAATGCTACGCAAAGAAGGTCAGCTATTGGTAGATGGGTAAAAAAAATAAAAGCTGACATTGACTATTCCACTTTGGATGGTGTACCTTTACACCTAGTCACTACAAAGATAGAGGCGTCCTTCCTAACTCAGTTGCCGGAGAAGAAAGAAACCTCTCACGGATTTCACCATGAAAGAGTTTAATGGCTGTGATAGGAGAAAACGGATCAACAACATTGCAGTTACTCCTCAATACTAAACTAAATTTATTTATTTTTTATTCCAGAACACGCATCCTGTTTGCAATAAGGCACTAAAGTAAAACTGCAAAAAATGTGGCAAAGAAATAAATTTATGTCCTGAATACAAAGCGTTATGTTTGGGGAAAATCCAACACAACACATCACTAAGTACCACTCTTCATATTTTCAAGCATGTTGGTGTCTGCATCATGTTATGGGTATGCTTGTCATCGGCAAGAACTAGGGAGTGTTTTTTTAGGATAAAAATAAACTGAAAAGAACTAAGAACAGGCAAAGTCCGAGAAGAAAACCTGGTTCAGTCTGCTTTCCACCAGACACTGGGAGACAAAGTTACCTTTCACCAGGACAATAACCTAAAACACAAGGCCAGATATACACTGGAGTTGGTTACCAAGATGACATTGAATATTCCTGAGTAGCCTAGTTACAGACTTAATTAAATCAGCTTGAAAATCTATGGCAAGACTTGAAAATGTCTGTCTAGCAATGATCAACAACCAACTTGACAGAGCTTGAAGAATTTTTAAAAGAATAATGGGCAAATATTTTACAATCCAGGTGTGCAAAGCTCAGAGACTTACCCAGAAATACTCACAGCTGTAATCACTGCCAAAGGTGATTCAAACATGTATTGACTCACAGGTGTGAATACTTACTGTATGTAAATCAGATTTTCTGTATTGAAATTTCCATAAATTTGCTAACATTTCATCAACAACAAAAAAATCACGTTCTCATTATGGGGTATTGTGTGTAGATGGGTGAGAAATATCAATTTAATCCATTTTGAATTCAGGCTGTAACACAACAAAATGTGGAATAAGTCAAGGGGTGTGAACACTTCCTGAAAGAACCATATCAAAAATGGCAGTCCCAATGTATTATCCTCACTTAATTAACATGCTAATGGATTTGTTTGTGGTAAGATTTTTAATTGTGAAACAAACAAGAAATAATAAGAAAAAAACAGAACTTGAGCGTGCATAACTCTTCACCCCCCCCAAAGTCAATACTTTGTAGAGACACCTTTTGCAGCAATTACAGCTGCAAGTCTCTTGGGGTATGTCTCTATAAGCTTGGCACATCTAGCCACTGGGATTTTTGCCCATTCTTCAAGGCAAAACTGCTCCAGCTCCTGCAAGTTGGATGGGTTCTGCTGGTGTTCTGCTGGTTTTTTCTGTCCACTCTGTCCACTCGTAAAGCCCAGCTCTGTGGAGTTTATGGCTTAAAGTGGTCCTATGGACGGACACTCCAATCTCCGCTGTGGAGCTTCGCAGATCCTTCAGGGTTATCTTTGGTCTCTTTGTTGCCTCTCTGATTAATGCCCTCCTTGCCTGGACCGTGAGTTTTGGTGGGTGGCACTCTCTTGACAGGTTTGTTGTGGTGCCATGTTCTTTCCATTTTTTAATAACGGATTTAATGGTGCTCCGTGGGATGTTCAAAGTTTCTGAAAATGTTTTTTATAACCCAACCCTGATCTGTACTTCTCCACAACTTTGTCTCTGGCCTGTTTGGAGAGCTCCTTGGTCTTCCTGGTGCTGTTTGCTTGGTGGTGCCCCTTACTGGTGTTGCAGACTCTGGGGCCTTTCAGAACAAGTGTACATATACTGAGATCATGTGACACTTAGATTGCACACAGGTGGACTTTATTGAACTAATTATGTGACTTCTGTAGGTAATTGGTTGCTCCAGATCTTATTCATGGGCTTCGTAGCAAAGGGGGTGAATACATACGCACGCACCACTTTTCCGTTTTTTATTTTGTAGAATTTTTTTGAAACAAGCTATTTTTTGCAATTCACTTCACCAATTTGGACTATTTTGTGTATGTCCATTACATTGAAATCCAAGAACAAATCCATTTAAATTACAGGTTGTAATGCAACAAAATAGGAAAACACCATTCAGAAAATATTTATATATATTTTTCTCACATTTACATAGGTATTCAGACGCTTTATTATGCGACTCGAAATTGAGCTCAGGTGCATACTGTTTCCATTGATCATCCTTGAAATGTATCTACAACTTGATTGGAGTCCAGCTGTGGTATATTCAATTGATTGGTCATGACTTGGAAAGGCACCAACCTGTCTATATAAAGGTCCCACAGTTGACAGTGCATGTCAGAGCAAAACCAAGACATGAGGTCAAAGGAATTGTCCGTAGAGCACCGAGACGACAGTATTGTGTCACAGATCTGGGGAAGGGTACCAAAACATTTCTGTAGCATTGAAGGTTCCTCCATCATTCTTAAATGTAAGAAGTTTGGACTCTTCCTAGAGCTGGCCGCTCGACCAAACTGAGCAATCAGGGGAGAAGGGCCTTGGTCAGGGAGGTGACCAAGAATCCGATGGTCACTCTGACAGCTCCAGAGTTCCTCTGTGGAGATGGGAGAACATTTCAGAATGACAACCATCTCTGCAGCACTCCACCAATCATTCCTTTATGGTAGAGTGGCCAGACGGAAGCCACTCCTCAGTAAAAGGCACATGACAGCCCGCTTGGAGTTTGCCAAAAGGCACCTAAAGGACTCTCAGACCACGAGAAACAATATTCTCTGGTCTGATGAAGCCAAGATTCAACTCTTTGCCCTGAATGCCAAGCATCAATGTCTGGAGGAAACCTGGCACCATACCTATGGTAAAGCATGGTGGTGGCAGCATCATGCTTTGGGGATGCTTTTCATCGTCAGGGACTGGGAGACTAGTCAGAATTGAGGGAAAGATGAACGGAGCAAACTACAGAGAGATCATTGATGAAAACCTGCCCTAGAGTGCTCGGGACCTCAGACTGTGGTGACTTTCCAACAGGACAATGACCCTAAGCACATAGCCAAGACAACGCAGGAGTGGCTTTGGGAGAAGCTTCTGAATGTTCTTGAGTGGCCCAGCCAGAGCCCGGACTTGAACCCATTCCAACATCTCTGGAGAGACCTGAAAACAGCTGTGCACTCCCCATCCAAACTGACAGAGGTTGAGAGGATCTGCAGAGAAGAATGGGAGAAACTCCCCAAATACACGGGTGCCAAGCTTGTAGCGTCATACCCAAGAAGACTCAAGGCTGTAATCGCTGCCAAAGGTGTGTTAACAAAGTACACAGTAAAGGGTCTGAATACTTATGTAAATGAAATATAAAAAATATTTTAAAAAATGTTTATACATTTGCAATAAATTATAAAAAACTTTTTTTTTGCTTTGTCATTATGAGGTATTGTGTGTAGACTGATGAGAAAACAAATATATTTGATCAATTTTAGAATTAGGCTGTAATGTAACAAAATGTGGAAAAAGTCAAGTGGTCTGAATACTTTCCGAATGCACTGTATATATAAAAGGTTGAAGACACTTTGAAAACCCTACACAAACGTACCCAATGAATTCTTCTATATAACAATCCATGTGCACTTATACTGCATACCAGCTGGATTGTAAAGTAGGAAAGGTTTAAATTGCACATGGTAATCATGCAGATGGATGAACCAACAGAGGAAATATTGGACTTCCACTTTCATTTAAGAATAGAAAAAGAAAATGAAGGTGAATAAATCAAATGTAAATAGATTTACAATACCATAGAAAATACTTGCACAGCAAATAACACAATATCTCAACCACACAGATTCAGTATTGAGGAGTTTAGAACCTCCCTGCAGCATTGTGTAGCTCTACCCCAAAGGCTAATAATACTGATATGGTGGAGAGGGCTTCCTTCACCCTCCAGCTGCCTAGCAGAGGCAGGAAACAGATGCAACTATACCACATTCTGCTTTCCATCACTTATGTAAAAAACATGTTTATTTTTTTTATTTATGCAGTGCTACAATTATATTGTATTGTATTTTATGAGATGCAGTAGCCTACATGGATGATGAGAAAAATATATGACTAACCATGTATCGAGTAGGCCTACAGATATCAATTCCTGGTACTAACTATTTTACAAGAGCTCAACCCAGTGGGCAAAATTGGTTGAAAAGACATCAGGCTTACCATGACTGCTGGACTTCACTACAAATTCCATCAGTATGATGTCTCATGCGTATATTTTCTCAATTATAGCCAGGAGAGAATGTAGTCTGCAGATCATATTTCTTTACTTCTCCGCCACTGACTGCAAACTTATTTTCCTGCTGCGTTGTTATAAATTACAGTACATGGTCAAATCAAGGCTCTCCTTGGTAAAATTAGATAGATGAAGGTCATTGCAAACCAAGTCATTATGAAACACAATCCAATGCTTTGAAGGTTGGTCATGTGTAATGAAATAATAACAAAATGCACTAACTATAAATCGCTCTGGATAAGAGCATCTGCTAAATGACTAAAATGTCAATGTAAATGTACAGTCTCTCCTAAATGTAAACAGTCTCTCCATAGACTATGTTCACGGTAGGGAATCATCTGTTGTTGTTAATTTGGAGGAACTACCCCTTTACCAAGCCACTTTTGGCTCCATGAATGAATGATCTGTTTAATTCATCCCTGATTGGAAAATCTCTGTTTTTCTCACAGAAAATGAGGACATCATTTCAGCGAAGACATTCTGGCCAATCAGCCATCACAAAGGCATTCAGCAAACCAAAGGGCCACAGGAGGTCAGCCATATGAATAATGCCAAACCATATGTCTGTCTGTCTGCACACTTGTTTTCCCTTTTTACTCATGCTACACTACATGACCAAACGTATGTGGACACCTGCTTGTCAAACATCTCATTCCAAAATCATGGGCATTAATATGGAGTTGGTCCCCCCTTTGCTGCCATAACAGCCTCCTCTCTTCTGGGAAGGCTTTCCACTAGATGTTGGAACATTGCTGTAGGGACTTGCTTCCATTCAGCCACAAGAGCATTAGGGAGGTAAGGCACTGATGTTGGGCGATTAGGCCTGGCTCACAGTCGGCGTTACAATTCATCCCAAAGTTGTTCGATGGGGTAGAGGTGAGGGCTCTGTGCAGGCCAGTCAAGTTCTTCCACACCGATCTCGACAAACCATTTCTGTATGGACCTCGCTTTGTGCACGGGGGCGTTGTCATACTGAAACAGGAAAGGGCCTTCCCCAAACAGTTACCACAAAATTGGAAGCATAGAATCATTGTTGTATGCTGTAGCGTTAAAATTTCCCTTCACTGGAACAAACGGGCCTAGCCTGAACCATGAAAACACCCCCAGACCATTTGGGACAGGTAGCATTTTCCTGGCATCCGCCAAACACAGATTCATCCATCAGACTGCCAGATGGTGAATCGTTGGTTCATCACTCCAGAGTCCAGTGGCGGTGAGCTTTACACCACTCCAGCCGACGCTTGGCATTGTGCATGGAGATCTTAGATTTTTGTGAGGCTGCTCAGCCATGGAAACCCATTTCATGAAGCTCCCGATGAACAGTTATTTTGCTGACATTTCTCCAGAGGCAGTTTGGAACTCGGTAGTGAGTCTTGCAACCGAGGACAGATTATTTTTACACGCTACGCACTTCAGCACTCGGCGGTCCCATACTGTGAGCTGTTGTTTCTCCTAGACGTTTCCACTTCACAATAACAGCACTTACAGTTGACCGTGGCAGCTCTAGCAAGGCAGAAATTTTACCAACTGACTTGTTGGAAAGGTGGCCTCCTATGACTGTGCCACGTTAAAAATCACTGAGCTCTTCAGTAAGGCCATTTTACTGTCAATATTTGTCTATGGAGATTGCATTTCTGTGTGCTCGATTTTATACACCTGTCAGCAACAGGTGTGGCTGAAATAGCCGAATCCACTAATTTGAAAGGGGTGTCCATATACTTTTGTATATATTGTGTATTTGTTTTCATAGCTCCATTTTTTCTCATGTCAGTGACTGATTGTGTTTACTCATGGTTCAGCCATAATAACGGTCTCATCTGACAGGAAAATGTACATTTTTCCAGCCATTGTAATTGTTCAGTGATACAATATTTGTATTACTGGCAGCTTTGCACAGGCCCTGTCGCTGCATTTACCAAGAAAGCAAACTAGAAGCAGACTGGTGACAGGATTATGTTGTCATGAGTTATTGAACGACATTATGCCATACTGGATATGATTTGGTACAGTATATTTTGTTAGTGTACAGCATAAGAATGCATATGCTCCATATGACCATAGCCACGGGAAGTAGGGGTGCTGAGGGTGCTGCAGTACCCCCTAAAACATGCAATTATTATTTATTTTTTCTTCTCCAAAACGGAGTGAACTGGGCCTTTACTAGTCCTTGTATTAGTGGACTGATAGAAATGTCTGTAGGACCGGCAAAAAAAATTTAAACACCCCCCACAACTACTTCCAGCAGCTATACGACCTATGGATAGCCTATGGATGTGGTTTACTATTCTCTCATTTTAATCTATTTAGTTTTTCCAATGACGTTTGTACTGCTCTTGAGCTGTGGAAGGGCTAGCATTTTGTTTCCATGTTTGAACCTCTCTTCTCCAAGCCCTGCTCTAGCTCACTGTCTCAGTGACGCATAACGCACACGGCACTCCACAGTCTCAAGGTCTTTAGCGCTGCCATCTGCAAAGAATTCCTGCCTTTATTTGGTCTCAGAGCTTCTCTATCATGGTAACAGCAGCTAAATAGTGAGGAGTAACAAAAACAACCCCTGTGAAATACGGCCTGTGGGGCTCTTGCCATCTTGGATTAGCTCCTACAAAAGAAATGAAGATAATTTAGTCTCCATCTACCTTTTGGATGGCTTTGTTTACAAAAGATCACTATTAATCGACACTTAATTCTGTAGACATTTAGATTCCCTCCCTCACTGTGCCCTTTTTTGTCTCATAGTCATGAACACTGTAGTACATGCTTCTGTATTTGCAGTAACGATCATAGACATTTCAACATTGATACGAACTCAATCATTGTCATTTGACACCTTTGTGTGTGCTGGTAGTCCCAGGTGGTACTGGTAGCTGAGTTGTAGTCACTGGCATAGGACACACCCCGCACAAGCTTTTGGGGGCCCAAATAGCATATGAACACGTCATAAACCATGAAAAAATGTTTAGAATGACAGGAAATTAGCTTACGGATTCTTTAAAGTCTGGACAATCCTTGTACGGCAGGAGAACTTTATTTGTAGAATTGAAAAAATATTTTGTTGCATTATTTGGAGCTTAATATTTTATAGGGAAAAGATTTGTTTTGGGAATTTTCAAAATACTTTCAATATTAGTCATTTACGTGTCAGCTTTATGCTTGGAATTACCCTTGTCCGGAGCAAAGGATCCAAATGTCAAACTCTTCAAAAAAGTGTTAAAGTGTTGTTTCTTTCAATAGCCCTCTGTGACTTTAAAGAAAATGTATCAACCCATGGAGGTCTGGATTTGGAGTCACACTCAAAATTAAAGTGGAAAACCACACTACAGGCTGATCCAACTTTGATGTAATGTCCTTAAAACAAGTCAAAATGAGGCTTAGTAGTGTGTGTGGCCTCCACGTGCCTTTATGACCTCCCTACAACGCCTGGGCATGCTCCTGATGAGGTGGAGGATGGTCTCCTGAGGGATCTCCTCCCAGACCTGGACTAAAGCATCCGCCAACTCCTGGACAGTCTGTGGTGCAACGTGGTGTTGGTGGATGGAGCGAGACATGATGTCCCAGATGTGCTCAATTGGATTCAGGTCTAGGGAACGGGCGGGCCAGTCCATAGCATCAATGTCTTCCTCTTGCAGGAACTGCTGACACACTCCAGCCACATGAGGTCTAGCATTGTCTTGCATTAGGAGGAACCCAGTGCCAACCGCACCAGCATATGGTCTCACATGGGGCCTGAGGATCTCATCTCGGTACCTAATGGCAGTCAGGCTACCTCTGGCGAGCACATGGAGGGCTGTGCGGCCCCCCAAAGAAATACCACCCCACACCATGACTGACCCACCGCCAAACCGGTCATGCTGGAGGATGTTGCAGGCAGCAGAACGTTATCCACGGCGTCTGCAGACTGTCACATCTGTCACATGTGCTCAGTGGGAACCTGCTTTCATCTGTGAGGAGCACAGGGCGCCATTGGCGAATTTGCCAATCTTGGTGTTCTCTGGCAAATGCCAAACGTCCTGCACGGTGTTGGGCTGTAAGCACAACCCCCACCTGTGGACGTCGGGCCCTCATACCACCCTCATGGAGTCGGTTTCTGACCGTTTGAGCAGACACATGCACATTTGTGGCCTGCTGGAGGTCAGGAGGAGGTCAGTGCTCCTCCTGCTCCTCCTTGCACAAAGGCGGAGGTAGCGGTCCTGCTGCTGGGTTGTTGCCCTCCTTTGGCCTCCTCCACGTCTCCTGATGTACTGGCCTGTCTCCTGGTAGCGCCTCCATGCTCTGGACACTACGCTGACAGACACAGCAAACCTTCTTGCCACAGCTCGCATTGATGTGCCATCCTGGATGAGCTGCACTACCTGAGCCACTTGTGTGGGTTGTAGACTCCATCTCATGCTACCACTAGAGTGAAAGCACCGCCAGCATTCAAAAGTGATCAAAACATCAGCCAGGAAGCATAGGAACTGAGAAGTGGTCTGTGGTTATCACCTGCAGAACCACTCCTTTATTGCGGGTGTCTTGCTAATTGCCTATCATTTTCACCTGTTGTCTATTCCATTTGCACAACAGCATGTGAAATTTATTGTCCATCACTGTTGCTTCCTAAGTGGACAGTTTGATTTCACAGAAGTGTGATTGACTTGGAGTTACATTGTGTTGTTTAAGTGTTCCCTTTATTTTTTGAGCAGTGTATTAATAATTTACCAGTATATGCATTGATTTTTATCTGACTCAATTGATATCAAAACCCACATCGCTAAATGTGAAAAATCCTGTTAACTCTTCATTGATTGATTGAATTCTTACTAATAACCCCCATAAATATGTGTCTCGTGGAGTATTTGCATATGATCTCAGTGATCATTGTCCCATTGTAAGTATTAGAGATACAAAACAGCCAAATACTAATCATCATTTAATTAAGAAGATACACATTCAAAAGTTTGTTGAACTGATTTAGCCACTATTTCCTGTATTCTTGACCCTGAGTTGGCTTTAGAAAATGTATCCTCCATATTTATTCATCTGGCAGATAAACACGCCCCTTTGAACAATTCAGAGTCAAAGATAGATCGAACCCTTGGTTTTCTTCTGAATTATCTGAGCTCATTCAGAGGAGAAATCAGACCTGGGCCATAGCAAGAGAAACTGACTGTAGTGGACTGGCAATCTTTCAGACAATTGAGAAAGGGAAAGGGGGACACCTAGTCCATTGTACAACTGAAATGCGTCTTCCGCCTTAATCGACATCCATGTCTTCGGCGCCCGTGGAACAGTGGTTTAACTGCCTTGCTTAGGGGCAGAACGGACAGATTTTTACCTTGTCAGCTCTGGGATTCGATCCAGCAACCTTTCGGTTACAGGCCCAACACTCTAAACAGATGTTCAAAATTTTGGAAAACAGTAAATGTACTTTAATGTCCAAATTCTTCTTCTTCCCTGCCTAAGCAAGTTCTGTCTGACTCTGACATCATAACTGAGAAGAATGGGATAAGTGTTGCTTTTAATCATTGTTTTATCTCGGCAGGCTTTTTATTTTGTCAATCAATCGACTGCTCTTCCCTCTGCCAGCCTCTAGCTGACTCGATGGTTAACCTGTCAACTTATAGCGAATCTCTGTTTTTATTTCAACAATTTACTATCTGTGATGTGCTAGATGCGGGAGCTGATATGCTTGATCCATTTTTTCTGTAGCTCTCTGCCTCCCTTATTGCTGAATCATTAACCCATATTTTTAACCTGACGATTATATCTGGTACTATCGCCAAGATTTGGAAGGTGGCCCTGTACTCCCCCTTCACAAAGAAAGGGTGATGATCTGTCATGGCTGTCGAAAGAAGCGGACGAAGGTGCAGCGTGGTGAGCGTACATTTTCCTTTTATTATAAAAATCACGCCAACAAAACAACAAACGAAAACAACCGTGAAGCTTACAGGGCACAATGCCTCAAACAAAGTTAACTACCCACAAACACAGGTGGGAAAAAGGGCAGCCTAAGTATGGTTCCCAATCAGAGACAACAATAGACAGCTGTCCCTGATTGAGAACCATACCTGGCCAAAGCAAAGAAATACAAAAACAAAGAAAATTGAACATAGAATGCCCACCCAAATCACACCCTGACCAAACCAAAATAGAGACATAAAAAGGCTCTCTACGGTCAGGGCGTGACATGACCCTTGTGTCCTAAATAATTATCGGCCTATTTCTAAACGTTCTTGCTTAGTTCAAATATTTGTATTCTTGATTCATTCTCAGCTAAGATCTTTATCTTTTCAGTGTAATCTAAATATACATCAGTCGGGTTTTAGACCAGGTAATATCCCTATCTCTGTTGCATCCTTAGTTATTGTCACATGGAATGATGCTGGAGAGACAAAGCAGGTACGGGGAGTCAAACATTTAACAAATAACGGACATGGAAAGAGACAGGAACAGCGTCAGCGAACAAGTAACACAAACAAAAGACAATCAATGCAGAAGAGGGGAACAGAGCTGGGGAACTGACAAATATAGGGGAGGTAATAACAGCTGATGAGTGAGTCCAGGTGAGTCCAATATCGCTGATGCGCGTGACGAGGGAAGGCAGGTGTTCGTAATGGATGATAAGAGTGCGTGATGCAGGGCAGCCTGGTGCCCTTAAGTGCCCGGAGGGGGCGGGATGTGGGAGCAGATGTGACAGTAACCCACCCCCCCCTCCTCTTGGGGTGCAACCAGGAGTCCCACCTGGGCGAACCGACTGAGACCTGGGCGCTGAGCAAGCCAGTTGGAGCATGGGAGCCCAACGAACCGGCTGAGGCAAGACGCCTGTCGATCCCGCTGCAGAAGGAGCCTGAAGATCCGGTGGAGTGTGACGTGGGATGGGAACCCGCCAAGCCAACTGAGGTAAAGAGACCTCTCGAGCCAGCCGGGGCATGAAAGCTCGACGGGCTGGCTTAGGCACCCCCGGTTCCATTGGCGGCGGAATCCACCCCGACGTCACCAACAAACAAAAAAAACTCCTTGACCGGCTGGGTGAACAAGAACTGACTAACCGGCTGAGGCCCAACGTGGGATGGGCGCCATCCAAGCCAACCGGGGAAAGGAAACCTCTCGAGCCAGCTAGGGCGTGGAAGCCCGGCGAGCTGGCTAGGCATCCCCGGTTCCATCGGTGGCGACCCAGAGCCGATGACACCATACCAACCAGAACGTCAGTACTCTCCGATGCTTTGTGTGTTGGCTTCTGCATTCTGTCACATGGAATGACGCTGGAGAGACGAAGCAGGTACGGGGAGTCAAACATTTAATAAATAATGGACATGGAATGAAACAGGAACAGCGTCAGCAAACAAGTAACAATCAATGCAGAGCTGGGGAATTCTTATTTATTTTTTACATTTATTTAACTAGGCAACTCAGTTAAGAACAAATTCTTATTTTCAATGACGGCCTAGGAACAGTGGGTTAACTGACTGTTCAGGGGCAGAACGACAGATTTGTACCTTGTCAGCTCAGGGATTTGAACTTGCAACCTTTCGGTTACTAGTTTAACGCTCTAACCACTAGGCTACCCTGCCGCCCCAAATATAGGGGAGGTAATAACAGGTGATGAGTGAGTCCAGGTGAGTCCAATATCACTGATGCGCGTGACGAGGGAAGGCAGGTGTTCGTAATGGATGATAAGAGTGCGTGATGCAGGGCAACCTGGCACCCTCTGCGGGAGCAGACGTGACAGTTATAAATTATGAGGTTAACTGTATGGATAGAAGGCTACATTGTGCTGTTCTCTTCATTGACCTGTCAAAGGCTTTAGATACTGTTGATCACTCACTGCTAATTCAGAGGCTTTTCTGAATTGGCCTAGGCTCTATCTGAACTACAGTCTGCCTTCACTGTATACAGAAAAACTTTGTTGACCTGAAATTAGTACTGAATGCAGGTAATACTAAGTATACAGTATGTTGTTCTCTAGAGCACATAAAAATAAGTCTGATTTAAGCATACTGTACTTTGGATGGTGTCCATACAGTGCATTTGGAAAGTATTCAGAACGTTTGACTTTTTCCAAATGTTGTTACGTAAAAGCCTTGTACTAAAATTGATTACATGTATAAAAAATGTCAAACTGAAATATCACATTTACATAAATATACAGACCCTTAACTCAGTACTTTGTTGAAGCACCTTTGGTAGCGATGGCAGCCTTGGGTCTTTAGGAAAAGGACGCTACAAGCTTGGCACCACTGTATTTGGGGAGTTTCTCCCATTCATCTCTGCAGATCCTCTCAAGCTCTGTCAGGTAGGATTGGGAGCGACACTCCACAACTATTTTCAGGTCTGTCCAGAGATGCCACTCCTGCATTGTCTTGGCTGTGTGCTTAGGGTTGTTGTCCTGTTGGAAGGTGCACCTTCACCCCAATCTGAGGTCCTGAGTGCTCTGGAGCAGATTTTCATCAAGGATCTCTCTGTACTTTGCTCCGTTCATCTTTCCCTCGATCCTGACTAGTATTTGAGTCTCTGCCGCTGAAAAACATCCCCACAGCATGATGCTGCCACCACCATGCTTCAAGGTAAGGATGGTTCCATGTTACCTCCAGACGTGACGCTTGGCATTCAGGCAAAATAGTTGAATCTTGGTTTCATCAGACCAGAGTGACCATCGGGAACTCTGGAGCTCTGTCAGAATGACCATTGGGTTCTTCTCCCCCGATTGCTCAGTTTAGCCAGGCAGCCAGCTCTAGGAAGAGTCTTGGTGGTTCGAAACTTCTTCCATTTAAGAATGATGGAGGCCATTATGTTCTTGGGGACCTTCAATGCTGAAGAAATGTTTTGGTACCCTTCCCCAGATCTGTGCCTCGACACAATCTTGTCTCGGTGCTCTACTTACAATTCCTTTTGCTCTGACATGCTCTGTCAACTGTGGGACCTTATATAGACAGATCTGTGCCTTTCCAAATCATGTCCAATCAATTGAATTTACCACAGGTGGACTCCAGTCAAGTTGTAGAAACATCTCAAGAATGATTCATGGAAACAGGATGCACCTGAGCTCAATTTTGAGTCTCATAGCAATGGGTCTGAATACTTATGTAAATAAGGTATTTCTGTTTTTTATTTTTTATAAATTTGCAAACGTTTCTAAAAACCTGTTTTTATCATTATGGGGTATTGCATGTATATTTATTTAATCAATTTTAGAATAAGGCTGTAACATAACAAAATATGGAAAAATGGGTCTGAATACCTTTCCAAATGCACTGTATATACAGTACCAGCCAAAAGTTGACACACCTCATTCAAGGTTTTTTCTTTATTTGTATTATTTTCTACATTATAGAATAATAGTGAAGATATTAAAACTATGAAATAACACATATGGAATCATGTAGTAACCAAAAAAGTGTGAAACAAATCAAAATATACTTTATTTTAGATTCTTCAAAGTAGCCACCCTTTGCCTTGATGACAGTTTGCACACTCTCGCTTTCGCTACACCCGCAGTAACATCTGCTAAATATATGTATGTGACCAATGAAATTGTATTTTATTTGGCACTGTATATCTTGTCCACGCTTACAAATATCTGGATAGTACCGTATATTGTTGAGTTAGTTAAGAAGCTGAGAATAAAAATGGGCTTCTTCTATAGAAACAGGTCCTGTCTCTCGCTAAATAGTAGAAAGCAGATTATTTAGTTAACGTTCCTATCGCATCTATATGAATGTAGCGCACTGCGCTTTATTACAGGAGACAATTTTAGTACTCATCACTGCATTCTCAAACAGAAAGTTGGATGGCTGTCTTTGATGTCATGTACATTACTATGTTTTCATTTATAAATCCCTTTAACATCAAGCCCCTCTGCACCTAACATCATAACTAAACTTTAGACATACGAGTTACCACACTCTGGAAATTCCTTTGGTCTTTACTGAGTTAACTAAAAGCTGATTTACCTTTCATTCACCTTATTTATGTAACAATCTTCAAAATGTTCTTAAATGTGATGTTCTGGTGCCACGAGGGCAATTCAGAAAGCTGATTGAGCAACTTATTACTGATGAATTTGTTTGTATTTTAGGACCGCATTTTACTTTCTTTCTTTGTATTTATATGTTGATGTTTGTATGTTCTGTAATTGTTAGGGGTGTGTACGGGAGGCGAAGTCAGGCGCAGGAAAGCAGAGTGTAGTAAACAGGTGCACTTTAATTCCGGTCCAAAAATGACAGCACATAAAAACATAAAACGTGGCAAAAACATATAACATAACAAAAGTATAGCGCCTGCCAATATCCACATAACAATAAACAATTACACACAAAGACATGGAGTGGAACAGAGGACTAAATACATGCAGTGATTATGGAATGAAAACCAGGTGTGTATGGAACAAGACAAAACAAATGGATAAATGAGAAATGGAGCGGCGATGGCTGGCGCACCGACACCGGCCTCGGGGACGACCCGGAGGGCGATCCAGCCGGCGATGGTGAAACTCCCACAGCAGTTCGGGGTCCAAAACATCCGCAACCGGGACCCAGCACCTCTCCTCCGGACGGTACCCCTCCCACTGAAGGCCCCCTGCCCGACGCCTCGAATCCAGGATGGAATGAACGGAGTACGCTGGGGCCCCCTCGATATCCAGAGGGGGCGGAGGGACCTCCCGCACCTCAGCTTCCTGGAGCGGACCAGCCACCACCTGCCTGAGGAGAGACACATGGAACGAGAGGTTAATACGGTAATCAGAGGGAACTGTAATCTGTAACACACCTCGTTCACCCTCCTCAGGACTTTGAATGGCCCCACAAACCGCGGACCCAGCTTCCGGCAGGGCAGGCGGAGGGGCAGGTTTCGGGTCGAGAGCCAGACCCGGTCCCCCGGTGCGAACACCGGGGTCACACTGCGGCGACGGTCCGCGCTTGTCTTTTGGCGAAGCGCGGCTCGCTGGAGGTGAACATGGGCGGCCTCACATGTCTCCTCCGCACGCCTGAACCAGTCGTCCACCACAGGAGCCTCGATCTGGCTCTGATGCCACGGCATCAGGACCGGCTGGTACCCCAATACGCACTGAAAGGGGGAGAGGTTAGTGGAGGAGTGGCGAAGCGAGTTCTGTGCCATCTCGGCCCAGGGCACGAACACCGCCCACTCCCATGGCCGGTCCTGGCAATAGGACCGCAGAAACCTGCCCACATCCTGGTTGACTCTCTCTACCTGCCCGTTACTATCGGGGTGAAATCCCGAGGTAAGGCTGATCGAGACCCCCAGACGTTCCATGAACGCCTTCCAGACTCGTGACGTGAACTGGGACCCTGATCAGACACTATATCCTCAGGCACCCCATGGTGCCAGAAGACGTGAGTAAACAGGGTTTCCGCAGTCTGTAGGGCCGTAGGAAGACCGGGCAGAGGGAGGAGACGTCAGAACTTAGAGAAATTATCTTCAATGACCAGGATCGTAGTGTTTCCCTGTGAAAGAGGTAGATTGGTTAAAAAATCCACAGACTGGTGTGACCAAGGGCGTTGTGGAACGGGTAATTGGTGTAGCTTACCTCTGGGCAGGTGTCTCGGAGCCTTACACTGGGCACACACCGAGCAGGAGGAAGCATAGACCCTCACGTCCTTAGCCAAGGTGGGCCAACAGTACTTGCCAGTCAGACAGCGCACCGTCCGACCGATCCCCAGATGACCAGAGGAGGGTGACGTGTGGGACCAATAGATCATGGACAGCAGACGGAACGCGTCCAGCTCCCACATGACCGGCGCTACCAGGCAAGAGGCCGGGAGTATGGGAGTCTGATCCATGGGTCGCTCCTCTGTGTCATACAGCCGGGACAGTGCGTCTGCCTTTGTATTCTGGGAAACTGGTCTGTAGGACAGGGTAAACACAAAACGGGTAAAGAACATGGCCCACCTTGCCTGACGAGGATTCAGTCTCCTCGCTGCCCGGAAGTACTCCAGGTTGCAGTGGTCAGTCCAGATGAGGAAAGGGTGTTTAGCCCCCTCAAGCCAATGTCTCCATGCCTTCAACGCTTTAACCACAGCCAACAGTTCCCGGTCCCCCACATCATAGTTACGCTCCACTGGGCTGAGATTCGAGAAGAAAGCACAGGGGCGGAGTTTTGATGGCGTACCCGAGCGCTGTGAGAGCACAGCTCCTATCCCAGCCTCGGACACGTCCACCTCCACGTCCACCAAAGAGGGATACGGATGGGCCAGCACGGGAGCCGAAGTAAACAGAGCCCTTAGTTGCCCAAAAGCCCTGTCCGCCTCCGTACGGGACCCCCCCTTCAGCAGTGAGGTAATGGGAGTACCAAGGACGCATGCGTACCAAGGATGCGTGTAGTGGAGTATATCAGAATATCATCGATATACACCACTACACCCTGCCCGTGCAGGTCCCTGAAAATCTTGTCTACAAAGGATTGAAAAACTGATTGAGCATTCATCAACCCGTACGGCATGACTAAGTACTCATAATGCCCTGAGGTGGTACTAAATGCTGTCTTCCACTCGTCTCCCTCCCAGATATGCACCAGGTTATACGCACTCCTGAGATCCAGTTTCGTGAAGAAGTGCGCCCCATGCAGCGACTCAATTGCCATGGCGATAAGAGGTAGCGGGTAACTGTACCGCACCATGGTTTGATCGAGACCTCTATAGTCAATGCACGGGCGTAGACCTCCATCCTTCTTCACAAAAAGGAAACTCGAGGAGGCGGGTGAAGTGGAGGACCGAATGTACCCCTGACGCAGGGATTCAGAGACACATGTTTCCATAGCTGCCGTCTCCGTTTGCGACAGGGGATACACGTGACTCCTGGGAAGCGCAACGTCTGCCAGGAGATTTATCGCACAATCCCCCGTCGATGAGGTGGTAATTGAGTCGTCTTCTTTTTACAGAAGGCGAGAGCCAAATCGGCATATTCTGGGGGGATGCGCATGGTGGAGACCTGGTCTGGACTTTCCACCGTGGTAGCACCAATGGAAACCCCTTTGTTATGGCAAGCATGAAAACATTCAGGAGTAAAAATTGCTTAACAGGTCACATGATAAGTTGCATGGACTCACTCTGTGTGCAATAATAGTGTTTAAAATTATGATTTTTTTAAACAACTACCTCATCTCTGTACCCCACACAATTATCTCTAATAAGACCAGGGAGGTTTTCCAATGCCTCACAAAGGACACCTATTGGTAGAAAGTTTTTTTTTAAATGCAGACATTGAATATCCCTTTGAGCATTGTGAAAATTATTAATTAAACTTTGGATAGTATAACTAACTCAGTTGCTGGAGAGGAAGGAAACCGCTCAAGGATTTCACCATGAGGCCAATGGTGACTTTAAAACAGTTACATAGTTTAATGGCTGTGATAGGAGAAAACTGAGGATGGATTAACAGCATACTCCACAATACTAAACGACAGAGTGAAAAGAAGGAAGCCTGTACAGAATCAAAAATATTCCAAAACATGCATCCTGTGTGCAATAAGGCACTTAAGTAAAACTGCAAAAAATGTGTGTCCTTTATGTCCTGAATACAAATCCAACACAACACATCATTGAGTACCACTTCATATTTTCAAGCATTGTGGTGGCTACATCATGTTATGGGTATGCTTGTCATTGGCAAGGACTAGGGAGTTTTTAAAAATAAATTAATGGAGAAGAGAATGGAGAATAGAGCTAAGCACAGCCAAAATCTTGGAGGAAAACCTAGTTAGTCCGCTTTTCAACCGACACTGGGAGACAAATTCATCTTTCAGCAGGACAATAACCTAAAACACAAGGCCAAATATACACTGAAGTTGATTACCAAGACGACACTGAATGTTCCTGAGTTGCCTAGTTGCAATTTTGACTTAAATCGACTTGAAAATCTATGGCAAGACTTGAAAATGTCTGCCTATCAATGATCGACAAACAACATGACAGATATATTTTTTTAAAGAATACTGTGCAAGTATTATACAATCCATGTGTGCAAAGCTTACCCAGAAAGACTCACAGCTGTAACCGCTGCCAAAGGTGATTCTAACATGTATTGACTCAGGGATGTGAATACTTATGTAAATGAGATATTTCTGTATTTCATTTTCAATAAATGTTCAAACATTTGTAAAATTATGTTTTCACTTTGTCATTATGGGGTATTGTGTGTCGACGGGTGAGAATCTTTTTTTATTTCATCCCTTTTAAATTCAGGCTGTACTGTAACACAACAAAATGTGGAAAAAGGGAAGGGGTCTGAATACTTTCCGAATGCACTGCAAGTCAAGGGGTATGAATACTTTCTGAAGGCACTGTATGTAACCCCTGTTTATTTTTTGTGTGATGTGATGTGATGAACGTATTGTAAATGCATGTTTGATGGGAAACAAGGTCCAGTATCATGTCTCATTGCCAGAGACATGATACCCACTTTACAGAGTGTTTTTTGTCTTTAGGGATGCCGTCCCAGTCCCATCACCAAGAGCAGCGCTGATCCAGAACCTAACATCCCAGAGTGCAGAGTTTGTGATGGAAGAGCACGTGCAGCTCAGCACTGGACTGCAGACCCAGGAGAGACACTTGTTCCTCTTCAGTGACACACTCATCGTCGCTAAATCAAAGTTAGTCCTCAGCATATAAAAATAATGTTCACTTACTGAACAAGATGAATAGAATAGATGAGAACTAACAATGACTTAATAGAAGTTATCATTTTCTCCATTATGTAAATTGTACAGATGTATCTTAGGACGAGAGGGGCACTTCAACAAAATGAAAATATAAAGTGGAATTGATGATTGCAATTACTGTTGCATTTGTCCTGATAGATTGCTGATATTGTTGTATTTACCCTGTTGTCTTGCAGGTCTTCCACAAGCCGCAAACGGAAGGAGAGAGTGAGGCTGTGTGAGATATGGTTGGCTTCCTGCATGGAAGAGGTTGCAGAGAGAAAACTGTGCTCAAAGAACTCCTTTGTCATTGGCTGGCCTACCATCAATTACGTGGTAACTCTCAGGTAGGCTACACCAATCTAATCATTTTTGGTTAGTACTTGACATTTAATTAAATTCCTATTTTAGGGAAATAAAGATGGCATTTGTTTTCCCTATCAGTTCATCGGAGTCAAAGGAGAAGTGGTATTCCACTTTACAATGGTAAGGAAATACTTACAAAACCCAGATGTACAATATAGAAAATGACTTCTGATATTAAATGTATAGGATTATGTACTGTACCTATCTGATACCTATCTGATGCATGCACATTAGCACTAATATATGCTATTTGGCACAGGCACATCACCAAATCCAAGGAAGTGGAATATCTCAGTAATCTCACCATGAAGGTTGTTCTCGTGGACATTGGAAATAGTGCAATGGTAAGAGAATTCACTCATCTACAACTACTGCTACTTCTCAGATGCTTATTATTTTCCCCAAATGTTCACATTCTAAATTAAATATGATTTACATGTATGACTATTTCTAGTTAACATAACATTTATTCAAGTAACCTCAGAAAATATTTTCCAATTCTATAAGATTATGAAGGAATTATTTGTGTTTTAATCTAGACGACTGTGAATGTGGACAATACATGTGATGTTGACAAAGTCATCAGGATCCTCACCCAACAATTTAAACTCACTGTGAGTTGTTGCCACCAATTTCTGTATTAATTATGTCTTTGTTCTATTATTAGAAGTAATCCAACTGTTCTGTTTAGAATGTGTATGGACAACCATTTTACTATAATTAGAGTAATATATCATTATTATTATTACTTTTACCAAGCTCTGCAATATTACACCTGTTGTAAATCATTTTTTTTTTTTTTAAGGTTTACTCTTTAGAATTTAGATCAAATTCTGCTACTACTAGCCTACATGTTTACTCATTGATCTTTAGAAAAGACAGAAAGAGTATCAGAAAAGGAACACAAGGATCATTGACAACATTTTATGCTTTACAATGTAATTTCCTGACTCTGACCGTGCCTAGGCTTATAGATTACTCTGATGTTCCTTTCTTCATCCTAAACATAATTTTTCTACTCCCATAGGGCAGACCCACTGACTACCGCCTCTGGGTAGTCTCGGGGAGAGAGGAAGCCCTATATCCTCTTATCGGTGAGGAAATGTGATAGTACTATCACTATGCACTGAAACACGCCTCCAAAAACAGTCAGGATGAAGGCACACTTGGCTTGGATTTTAGACCATAGTTTCTGTCCCGTCAAAGGATTACCCAAACCAATATTTCAGTCAGGCAGGTTCTGTCTGTACTCATCTTAGTGTGTTCACATGGAGTGTTTGTGACTTGAAACTGTAATCTTTGCGACCTGGCTACAGGAGCCTCTCACAAAACCAAAGCATATTAGGAATCCTGGGGATCGGAGTAGGGATTCATGAGGGCCTTTGTGTGTCTGGAATTAATGTCTCATACAACCGCATGCTATTCTGTCTATTTTTCTCAAGTCAATGCTGGTAGAAAAATACATAATTTAGTCAATGCTCATTAGTATATTATAGCAGACACTCTTATCCAGAGCGACTTACAGCAGTGAGTGTATACAACTTCATACTGGTGCCCTGTGGGAATCAAACCCAAAACCCTGGCGTTGCGAGCACCATGCTCTACCAACTGAGATACACTGGACTACATTTAAATGAGCAGCAACAAAATAGACTCTGGGAAATGATGAGGTGATCTCAGTTTTTTTTTAAATAGCTAAGGACTGGTACTACAAGCATTTTTATATAACATTTGCTTTTTCTTTAAGCCCATGTAATTATAAGGGGGTTGTGATTCATCATGCATCTCCTATATAATTGAATCACTCCTTTCGATTTTTGTCTTCTTGCCTCTTGACTCCTTTCGATGTTTTGGTTTTATTTGAACAGATAGTAAGCTAATGATAGATTACCAGGAAAGATCAAATGATAATGGGTCACAGAGCAGTATAGGCCGGATTCAGTCCTACTGTGACAGCGGTATGTACGTGTACCAGGAGCAGCAGCACTAACCACTTGACTATCCAGGTCACATCATCATTCATTCATGATTATAAACTGGGTGATTCAAGCCCTGAATGCTGATTGGCTGACAATCCCGTGTACCACAGGTATGACATTTATTTTTACTGCTCTAATTACGTTAGTAACCAGTTTATAATGGCAATAAGGCACCTCGAGGGTTTGTGGTATATGGCCAATATACCACGGCATAAGGGCTGTATCCAGGCACTCCGCGTTGTGTCGTGCATAAGAACAATCCTTAGTTGTGGTATATTGGCCATTACCACATCCCTTTGTGCCTTATTCCTTAAAACAGAAATGGTAGCAGCAGGGAGTGAATGCATTTTCCAATTCTATACAAAAAAAAACTGATCTGATCTACACGTGTCGTGTCTGACAGGTCATGAGCATCCCTTCAGTATTATTCTGAACTCCTTGAGGGAAATGGACCGCCAAGCCTTGACAGTCACCAACAACATTCTGACTGTAGATGGGAGCCTCTACCTTGATCACCTTCTTAAAGACGCTTCCGGGCCTCGCTTCATCCTTAGGCTAAAGGCTGAGGGGGGAGGACATGGTCGAGCAGGTGAATCATTCATTAACTTTCAGAGAGAGAGAGAGAGAGAGATGCTGGCATGTATTGATTTTTAAGTTCCACCGATATACACCACAGGGGTAAACAATGTCATTTTCTTTAGTGGATTTTGTTTCTACAAGTCAATTATCTAGCCCTCTTTACAGAAGTGGTTTATTCATAATGGAGATAGTAAATAACTTCCTGTCACGCTAGCACATGTAGTGCAGATGTTATCAGAATATCCTTCCTGTAATTAGAATAATTACAGTGTTCTAAATGTTCCATTGCTTGTTGGAGGCATAGCATACTGTCTCTCTGTCATGGCATACTGTCTCTCTGTCATAGCATACTGTCTCTCTGTCATGGCATACTGTCTCTCTGTCATGGCATACTGTCTCTCTGTCATGGCATAAAATTGTGAGAAAAAAAATACAAATTATTTTATAGCTGACCTTTTTGCTGCACTTTATAACGAATCAAGGATTCTCAAATGCCAATTGAATTGTTTTGCAGTCATTTCTATGCACAAATGCGGAAAGTATATCTGAAAAACCATGCATGGCGATTTCTCTGCATGATGCCTTATTAAGGGTGTTTTCAGCAGCTGTCTTGTAATGTCAACATTTTCTACTGAACAATTTATGGCAAGAAAAATGTATTTAACTTTTTCCACCATACATCAGTGCTCACATCCCAGGAAAGATCCAATTTTAATGGTCACAGAGCAGTATATGCCGGATTCAGTCCTACTGTGACAGCGGTATGTATGTGTACCAGGAGCAGCAGCACTAACCTCTTGACCATCCAGGTCACATCATCATTCATTCATGATTATAAACTGGGTGATTCAAGCCCTGAATGCTGATTGGCCAACATATACCACAGATATGGCAAAACATTTATTTTTACTGCTCTAATTACATTTGTAATCAGTTTATAATGGCAATAAGGCACCTCAAGAGTTTGTGGTATATGGCCAATATACCACGTCTAAGGGCTGTATCCACACATCAGTTCCTCACATCCCTGTCTTTTCATGTATGCCTTTGTGGCTGTATTCTCCCTGTCTGTGTCTGGACACTTAGAAAACAAGATTCTTCAAGAGTTATTTGGTAAGGGTGATGGTTCTATGTGCAACCATAATGACTCTTTAAGTGGTCATTTAGCTGTGCGACCTGGAGTTTCATTTTGGGAGCACCAATGGGGGAAAAAAAAACTCTTCTCTACACTACTCAAACAAGACAGGATGTCTCCCGCAGTCGCTTGCTTTATGCTCCTAGGCCACACACAGCAAGCACCACCCTCTGTCACTCATGCAGGTAGCACACAATTCCTCCAGAGAAGGGTGCAATTGTGAACGGAAATTCAGGGCATTCCTGCTCTTTATACTTATATTGGTAGACGTTTTATTTAGGACAGACATAGGCAGGGGCACTCCAGTAGAGTAGGTGGGATAATGCACAATAACGTTGGATTCCAGTTGCCGATAAACCCCACAGAAGAAGAAGGGGCGGGGGCGACAACGTTAGGTAGCTAGCCATATACCAGTGGACAGTGGTTGCTGTCCAAACATTTAAAATACAGACCCTCTTCCACTTACCCTCGCCTTATGCCCTTGGAGGAATCCCCGTCGCCATCTTGGAGGGTGGTCCAAATGATTAGCCAAGCAAGGGAAGTTTGCAACGTAAGCCCCTCAGCCCTTGTATTTAGTCGTATTTGCTAGTGTACAACTATGTTCACTCCGGGGCCTGAAACTCCCCATAATTCAATTCGCGACGATTGTACATCAGCTAAGAAAAGTCAGCAAAAACTTTTAAAAACATTTCAAAGTCAACATACAAGTGTAAGTAAAAACGAATGTAAATAAGTTATAAATGATGCTACTAATGCACATAACGGCACAAACACGTAATGTAAAAAAAAATTGTTTGCTTATCTTCCGGAAATTGTAGAAATGAAACATTTTCCTTCTTCAGAAGTTCCAGCTAGGTAGGCTAACATTAGTTAGCTAATTAATTTGCTAGCTATCATACAGTAGGCGCATATTAATAATTATAGTAGACAGACATGCACTCATAATTGACTGTAGTGCATATAAAGCACCCACAAGCTACCGGTGGCTGAAAACACAATCATCGCGGAACGAGTCACGAATTTCCATCCAATTTCCATTTTAAAAGCATTCCTGCCGCCCTGCGAGTGTGTACTGATCAGACGTCACGATACGTCATCAGAAGTGTCCACTTAATTTGACAGTGTCCTTCTCCCCTGCCTGTCGGGCACTGTTTTCCCACAGTTCTGTTAACAATGACGAGGGCAGGTGTTTGTCAGGCTGGAGTGACAGACACACTGATTGCTTAGCTAGCTAGTCCTAAGGAGGACTATGGTACACAGTAGGTGGGAGGCTAACTAGCAAGCTAGCACACCGTGTTGCTAACGATCAAGCTAGCTAGCACACGTGTCGCCCCAGCCTTCCGTCTGCTGTGCTATCGAGAGGTGGGGATGATCGGTTGACAGTGTCATTTGTCCTTACCTGTCAGGCACAGTTTTCTCCGGTACACAACAGGCGGGAGGCTCGAGCAACACTGTGCTAGTAAACGGTGTTTGCACATGGTGTCGGTAACTAGCAAACTCCGTGATAAGAGTCACTGACTCAAAGCCACAAGAGGGTAGAACATTTCAAACATGACATGTTAGGGGAGGTAGTTTCAGAAACGTTGGAATGGTTTAGTTCAATTCCTCAATAGTTGGTCCAGATGCTCCACTGCCTCCAATGCTAGCGGAGAGACCGGTAGACAGCGTCCTTCGACCCCACTGTTTTCCAGCAGCTCTGTTAACGACGGTGAGAGCAGGTGTTCAGCAGGCAGAGAGCGAAGAACGCTGTTTATCGGTGTCATTCCTGCTAGCGAATTATTTAATTTATTTCCCTTTTGACCAACATTCAAGTGTCACACAAGCATGATGATGTCTTGCTCTCAGCATTCAGTAAATTCATGTTCATGCTACAGTATTTGAACATATGCATGAATTTACAGAATGCTGAGAGCAAGACATCTTCATGGTTGTGTATATATATATACAGTGCCTTGCGAAAGTATTCGCCCCCCTTGAACTTTGCGACCTTTTGTAAGTAACAAAAGGTTACAACCTTTCGGTAAGTAACCGAAAGGTTGCAAGTTCGAATCCGTGAGCTGACAAGGTACAAATCTGTCGTTCTGCCCCTGAACAGGCAGTTAACCCACTGTTCCTAGGCCGTCATTGAAAATAAGAATTTGTTCTTAACTGACTTGACTAGGAAAAAAATAAAAAATATGAGGCCACAAGAAAATGCTCATCCAGAGGTGGTGCTCCTAGTGGCCGGTAATTTTAATGCAGGAAAACTGAAATCCGTCTTACCAAATTTCTACCAGTGTGTTTCTACCAGTGTGTCACTAGTTCAACGCTCTAACCACTAGGCTACCCTGCCGCCCCATTGAACAGCTTGTTCAATGCGATCTTAGTGCCAGCATCCCTTTGTGCTGGTAACTAGACAGCTACCAACAATGTAGATGAGAACTCTTAGTATGGTGTACAGCTTATCGTGAGGTATTCTAACTCAGGCGAGCAGAACATCAAGTCTTCCTTAATATTAGAGATTGTGTACCAGATGATGTAGAGACACAACAAAGAGACACATACCACCCCCCATGAGCTTACCCGACGCTGCCGTTCTGTGCTGCCGATGCACAGAAAAAAAGCTTTTATCCATGTCCTTGTTCAGCTAAGTTTCAGAGAAACTGTAGGATATTAAAGTTCTTCAAAACCTCTCCTCGGCGACAGCCTGCCATTCCATGTATTTGATCTATTCCAGTGCTAGCACACCTGATTCAACTTGTCAACCAACACAAACATAACATCTATGGATTTTTTATTCAACACAAAACAATATTATATGGCAGAAACTTTTTATAGAACCTTTGAAATTGAGATTAGTTCTTTAGAGAACCTTAATAAGAAAGTGTACTTTACAGCACCATGCAAATTATATATACATTTTGTAGTACCAGAATAGGGTTGTAACAACAGAACAACAAAAATATAAACACAACATGCAACAATTTAAAAGATTTTACTGAATTACAGTTCATTTAAGGACATCAGTCAATTGAAATATATAAATATATTACTCACTAATCTATGAATTTCACACAACTGGGAATGCAGATATGAATCTCTTGCTCCCAGATACCTTTAAAAAAAAAGTAGGGTCGTGGATCAGAAAACCAGTCAGTATCTGGTGTGAACACTATTTGCCTCATGCAGTGAGACACATCTCCTTTGCATGGAGTTGATCAGGCTGTTGATTGTGGTCTGTACAATGTTGTCCCACTCCTCTTCAATGGCTGTGGGAAGTTGCTGGATATTAGTGGGAACTGGAACACGCTGGAACACGCTGGAACATGCTCAATGGGTGACATGTCTGGCGAGTATGCAGGCCATGGAAGAACTGGGACATTTAGCTTCCAGGAATTGTGTTCAGGTCCTTGTGGACAGTGTATTAACATTCTGAAACATGAGGTGATGGAGGCGGATGAAAGGCATGACAATGGGATTCTCATCATGGTATCCCTGTGCATTCAAATTGCCGTCGTTAAAATGCTATTGTATTCGTTGTCTTTAGCCCACCGCCACATGGGGCACTCTGTTCACTACGTTGATGTCAGCAAACTGCTTGCCCACATCATACATGCTTTCTGGCATCTGCCCTGTACAGTTGAAACCGGGATTCGTCTGTGAAAAACACACTCCTCCAGCATGCCAATGGCCATCCAAGGTGGGCGTTTGCCCACTGATGTTGGTTACGATGCTGAACTGCCGTCAGTTCCAAACCCTGGTGAGGATGACGAGCACGCAGATGAGCTTCCCTGAGACAGTTTCTGACAATTTGTACAGAAATTCTTTGGTTGTGCACACCCACAGTTTCATCAGCTGTCCGGGTGGCTGGTCCCAGATGATCCCGCAGGTGAAGAAGCCGGATGTGGAGGTCCTGGACTGGCGTGGTTACACGTGGTCTGTGGTTGTGAGGCCGGTTGGACGTACTATCAAATTCTCTAACACGACGTTGGAGGCGGCTTATGGTAGAGAAATTAACATTCAATTCTCTGGCAAAAGCTCTGGTAGAGATTCCTGCGGTAAGCATGCCAACTGCACACTCCCTCAAAACTTTAGACATCTGTGGCGTTGTGTTGTGTGACAAAACTGCATATTTTAGAGTGGCCTTTTATTGTCCCCAGCACAAGGTGCACCTGCATAATGTTCATGCTGTTAAATCAGCTTCTTGATATGCCACATGTCAGGTGGATGGATTATCTATTAACTAATTTCTGCGTTAAACTTGAGAGAAATAAGTTTTGGTGCATATGGAACATTTCTGGGATGTTTTATATCAGCTTGTGAAACATGGGACCAACACTTTACATGTTGCGTTAATATTTTAGTTCAGTATAGAAACTTTTGGTAATGGTTATTTATAGAACCTTAGGAAAGAGTTCTTTACATCACAAAACAAGGTTACATATAGAACCTTATGAACATGGTTCTTTTCAGAATCTTTGAAAAGGGTTCTACAGTATATACTGTAGCACCAAAAAGAGTTCCGCTATCGTTATGAGCCAAATAACCCTTATTTGGCATTATATATAATTGTTTTTGTGTGTTCTCCTCTGAGAATTGCACTGATTTTGTCACGAATCCCGCCGTCCTGTTCGGCCGGCGCTCGGCGCTCGTCGTCGCCGGCCTACTAGCTGCCACCGGTCCCCTTTTCTGTTTCATTTAGTTGTGTCTGATTTGTTGCACCTGTTTCGTGTTTAGGGTTGGTTGTGGGCTATTTAAACCCAGTAGGCCCAGTTGTTTTTCTGTTTATGGTGTTTGATTATTCTTGTGGTTTCTTTTTTCCGATCAGTTTCGTCCTGTTTGTTTGGACTGGGACTTTACGCGCCCTTGTGTGTGTGGCGTGACCGTCTCTCTGTTTTTAAAAAAATATTAAAGATCCATATCTTTTGAACTACCCTGCTCTCTGCGCCTGACTCCTGCACTCACTACTTATTGAAGCTGCGACAGAAGCCCGCACCACTATGGAGTCAGCAGGAGCAGCAACCACCCCTCTTCCATCGATGGAGGAGCGCGTCCTCCATCACACAGCCATGTGATCGGTTCGGCGATGGACCTGATGATGGAGAGGATGGAGCGATGGGAGAGGAGTGGTCTCCCGACATCCACCCCAGCTCCCCCACAGATGACACAACCCACTCCTCCAATGTCATCGTCTGGTTCCGGCATGTTGCGTCTCGCGCCCCCGAGGGAGTACGATGGAGCGGCGGCTGGGTGCCAGGGGTTTTTGCTCCAGGTTGAGCTCTACCTGGCTACCGTTCGTCCAACTCCCTCGGGTGAGGAGTGTGTGAGCCTCCTCGTCTCCTGTTTGACGAGTAGAGCCCTGGAATGGGCCAACGCTGTCTGGAACGGCCTAGACTCAGCTCGGGACCACTACCCGGAGTTCACCCGCCGTTTTCGGGCCGTGTTTGACCACCCTCCGGAGGGCTGAGCGGCGGGTGAGCGACTATTCCACCTCAGACAGGAGACGAGGAGCACGCAGGACTTCGCCTTGGAGTTCCGGACCTTGGCTGCTGGTGCGGGGTGGAATGACAGGGCCCTGATGGACCACTACCAATGCAGCCTCCCGGGAGGACGTCCGCAGGGAGCTAGCTTGTCGGGACACCACACTCTCCCTCGACGAGCTTATAGACATGTCGATCCGACTGGACAACCTGCTAGCTGCCCGCGGGCGTTCAGAGGGGGTCCTGTCAGTTCCACCTCCCAGCCCTCCCGCTCCAACTCCGATGGAGTTGGGAGGAGCTGCATCTAGGGGGACCGGAGGAGGAGGCTCCTCCTGCACCTACTGCGGCCGGAGAGGACACACTTCGGACCGGTGCTGGAGGAGTGCGTTGGGGAGTCGAGATGGCAGGCGGAACACTTCTCGGCCACCCCAGGTGAGTAGGCACCAAACTCACCCAGAGCTCCCTGTTGGTCACATGTTTTTATGAATTTTTTCCCCTGCGTTTTTTCCCTCTCTCCAGCATAAGGCGCCAGTCGATTCAGGCGCAGCTGGGAGTTTTATGGATTGCGGACTCGCCCGTAAGTTGGGTATTCCGTTGGTGCAGATAGACCCACCTTTCCCCATGCACTCCTCAGTTAGCCGACCGTTAGGGTCAAGGCTGGTCAGGGAGGCCACGATTCCGCTGGACATGGTAACGCATAGGGGGATCATAGGGAGCGGATCAGTTTCTACTTTATTGATTCACCTGCGTTTCCAGTGGTGTTGGGGATTCCCTGGCTGGCTATTCACAATCCCCTCATTTCCTGGAGACAGGGGGCTCTTCGGGGGTAGTCAGAGGAGTGTTCAGGTAGGTGTATAGGAGTTTCCATCGGTGCCACGTCGGTGGAGAGTCCAGACCAGGTTTCCACTGTGCGCATTCCCCCAGAATATGCCAATTTGTCTATCGCTTTTTGTAAAAAGAAGGTGACCAAATTACCACCCCATCAACAGGGAGATTGCGTGATAAACCTCCAGGAGAACGCTGCACTTCCCAGGAGTCACGTGTACCCATTGTCTCAGGAGGAGACGTTGGCTATGGAGACATATGTCACGGAATCTCTGAGACAGGGGTACATTCGGCCCTCCATGTCACCTGTCTCCTCGAGTTTCTTTTTTGTGAAGAAAAAGGAGGGAGGACTGCGTCCGTGCATTGATTATCGAGGTCTAAATTCGATCACAATGGGATTTAGTTATCCGCTACCTCTCATCGCTACGGCGGTGGAATCATTCCACGGAGCGCGTTTTTTCACGTATTCGGGAGGGAGACGAGTGGAAAACAGCGTTTAGTACCACATCAGGCCACTATGAGTACCTCGTCATGCCGTATGGGTTAAAGAATGCTCCAGACGTCTTTCTATCCTTTGTAGATGAGATTCTCAGGGACCTGCACGGGCAGGGTGTGGTGGTATACATTGATGACATCTTGATCTATTCTGCCACACGCGCCGCGCATGTCTGGAATGGGCCAACTGTGTTCTCCAAACGAGAAATGTGTGTTCTCCAAACGAGCCGTTTCCTTCCGTGTTCTCCAAACGAGAAATGTGTGTTCTCCAAATGAGCCGTTTCCTTCCTGGGTTATCGCATTTCCACCTCGGGGGTGGTGATGGAGTGTGACCGCGTTAACGCCGTGCATCATAGGCCGACTCCGACCACGGTAAAGGAGGTACAGCGATTTTTAGGGTTTGCCAATTACTACCGGAGATTTATCCGGGGTTTTGGCCAAATGGCAGCGCCTATTACCTCACTGCTGAAGTGAAGGGCGGTGCGTTTACGGTGGTCGGCCGAGGCAGATGGAGCTTTCAATCAGTTGAAGGCGCTGTTTACTGACGCGCCCGTATTGGCGCATCCGGACCCTTCGTTAGCATTCATAGTGGAGGTGGATGCGTCCGAGGCTGGGGTTGGGGCCGTGCTGTTACAGCGCTCGGGCACGCCACCGAAGCTCCGCCCCTGCGCTTTCTTTTCTAAGAAGCTGGGTCAGGCGGAGCGGAACTATGATGTGGGGGGCCGGGTGTTGCTAGCTATGGTAAAAGCCCTGAAGGTGTGGAGACACTGGCTTGAGGGGGCTGAACACCCTTTCCTCATCTGGACTGACCACCGCAATCTGGAGTATATCCGGGCGGCGAGGAGACTGAATCCGCTTCAGGCTAGGTGGGTTATGTTCTTTACTCGATTTAGATTTACCATCTCTTATAGATCAGGTTCCCTCAACACTAAGGCCGACGCGCTGTTCCGTCTCTATGACATTGAGGACCGGTCCATCGATCCTACTCCCATCCTTCCAGCTGCTAGGCTGGTGGCTCCGGTGGTATGGGGGGCGGGCATTGCGGTTGGAACCTGCGCCTCCACAGTGTCCGACCGGTTTCAGGTACGTGCCGCTTGGTGTCTGTGATAAATTGATTCGGTGGGCTCACACACTACCTTCTTCAGGTCATCCGGGGATTGCGAGGACAGTGCGGGGTCTTAGGGGGAAATGGCCCACCTTGGCCAAGGACGTGAGGCTCTATGTCTCCTCCTGTTCGGTGTGCGCTCAGAGTAAGGCTCCTAGGCACCTGCCTAGAGGGAAGTTACAGCCCCTTCTGGTTCCACAACGGCCCTGGTCTCATCTATCGGTGGACTTTCTTACTGATCTTCCCCCATCTCAGGGGAACACTAATATTCTGGTCGTTGTGGATCGGTTCTCTAAGTCCTGCCGTCTCCTCCCATTGCCTGGTCTCCCTACGGCCCTACAGACTGCGGAGGCTCTATTTACCCACGTCTTCCGGCACTACAGGGTGCCAGAGGACATCGTATCTGATCGAGGTCCCCAGGTCACGACCCGTGTTTGGAGGGCGTTTATGGAGCGTCTGGGTGTCTCGGTCATCCTGACCTCTGGTTATCACCCGAGAGTAATGGGCAGGTGGAAAGAGTGAACCAGGAAGTGGGTAGGTTTCTGCGGTCGTATTGCCAGAACCGGCCAGGAGAATGGGCGAGGTACGTCCCATGAGGAAGTTGGCCCAGAACTCACTCTGTCACTCCTCCACGAACATGTCGCCATTCCAATGCATGCTGGGCTACCAGTCGGTCCTGGCTCCGTGGCATCAAAGTCAGACCGAAGCTCCTGTGGTGGAGGAGTGGGTACAGCGCTCTAGGGAGACCTGGCGGGCAGTCCAGGACTCTCTTAAGCAGGCCGGTGGACGGTAGAAGAAGAGTGCTGACAGCCACCGCAGTGAGGCCCCTGTGTTCGCACCAGGGGACAGGGTCTGGCTCTCGACCCGAAACCTGCCCCTCCGCCTGCCCTGCCGGAAGCTGGGGCCGCAGTGTGTGGGGCCATTTAAAGTCCTGAGGAGGATAAACGAGGTGTGTTATAGATTGCAACTTCCCTCTTACTATCGCATTAACCCCTCGTTTCATGTGTCTCTCCTCAGGCCGGTGGTAGCTGGTCCCCTACAAGAAGGTGAGGTGCCGGAGGTCCCTCCGCCCCCTCTGGACATCGAGGGGTCCCCGGCGTACACTGTACGAGCTATTCTGGACTCGAGACGCCGGGTGAGGGGCCTGCAGTACCTCGTGGACTGGGAGGACCTACTAGCTGCCACCGATCCCCTTTTCTGTTTCATTTAGTTGTGTCTGATTTGTTGCACCTGTTTCATGTTTAGGTTTGGTTGTGGGCTATTTAAACCCAGTAGGCCCACCGGCTTTTGTGCGGGCTTGTTTTTCTGTTTATGGTGTTTGATTATTCTTGTGGTTTATTTTTTCAGATCAGTTTTTTCCTGTTTGTTTGGACTGGGACTTTACGCGCCCTTTGTGTGTGTGGCGTGACCGTCTCTCTGTTTTTTTTTGGAATAGTAAAGATCCACATCTTTTGAACTACCCTGCTCTCTGCGCCTGACTCCTGCACTCATTACTTATTGAAGCCGTGACAGATTTGTTACTCAAAATGACATTTTAATATTTTTGTTTGGCTGAAAGCAGGTCTGATTGAATGACAACCACATATCTGTCACTCAGAGTTTCTAAAGAATGCACTGTTCATAATTTCCAACAGATTCCTTTCAGAAACACATAAAGAGAAAGAAGTCTCTGTTAGACTGGGCTCTGAGAAGAGGACATGGCAGCCAAGGAGGTGGAAATCCTGAATCCCCCACAACTCCTCACAAGCTCTTTGGTCTTTCATTGTCCTCCATCTGTCATCATGGAAATCTACCCAGACCCATCATGGTGAGTTCTGAAAAATTATAAATGATTCATCTCTACTGCTGGGAAAGTCATGATGGGAAAATTAGGATAATATCAGTCATGGTGGGCAAATTATTCACAGCTTGTAATTGCGCCTGCAAACTACTACATGTCTGGTCTATTCTCCATACAGGACATGCTGTATCTGTTGTATCATGAGGGCCCCACCACCACAGGGATCTTCCGGCGCTCAGCCAATGCTAAGACATGCCGGGAACTGAAGGAAAGACTGAACTCTGGCAACAGTGTTCAGCTGGAGGGGGAGTCTGTGTTTGTTGCTGCATCAGTCATCACTGTAATTGCTTTCTGAAGTCTCACTTGTGTTTTAGATTATTTACTAGACTGCATTGGATTTTAAACTGAAATATTATGGCCAGCAGTAACAGTAACATGTTCAAATGGAGGACCAACATTTAAAAAAAAACTATTTTCTTACTGTACTGTATAGATTTTGATTGCTCGCACTTATATTTGAATGAACAGGACTTTCTGCGCAACATCCCTGGCAGTGTGCTAAGTACTGGTCTGTATGAGAAGTGGATGGAGGTCATGGCGGCTGATGATATTGAAGACAAGATTGAGTTGATAAAAGGGTGAGAGATTCATACATCTGTTTATTTGTTTACCAACAATAGATTAGTGGCTAAAATAAAGGAGTTGTCATATGGTCCTTGATGAACTGAGACAATTGTGTTAGAGCAGGGATGAAACAAAAGACTCCACCCTCTGCACCCACCTCTGATATAATGGATCTGCTTACAATTGTTTTATTGAGATTTTCCTGCTTGAATGATTGTCCGGTGGCTACCTATTCTATGGGATTTGGAGCCTCTTGAGTGGCGCAATGTTCTAAGGGACTGTATCGCAGTGCCACTAGAGATTCAGCTGTGCCACTAGAGATTCTGGGTTCGAGTCCAGGCTCTGTCGCAGCCGGCTGCAACCGGGAGATCCATGGGGTGGTGCACAATTGGCCCAGTGTCGTCCGGGTTAGGGGAGGGTTTGGCCAGCAGGGTTGTCCTGGTCCCATCGCGCACTAGAGACTCCTGTGGCGGGCTGGGCACAGTGCATGCTGACACTGTCGCCAGGTGCACAGTGTTTCCTCCGACACATTGGTGCGACTGGCTTCCGGGTTAAGTGGGCACTGTATCAAGAAGCAGTGTGGCTTGGTTGTGGTTCGGAGAACGCACGGCTCTCAACCTTCGCCTCTCCCGAGTCCGTACGGGAGTTGCAGCGATGAGACAAGACTGTAACTACCAATTGGATACCATGAAATTGGGAAGAAAACAGGGTAAAAAATAAATGTAAAAATAGATAGGAAACATTTGGGTAACGCTGAGCCATAGATGTGAGCAGAAACAGAACAATATTGAAAATTGTACAACAGAATGCACACAATAATTCAAATCTTGAAACCTGTGACTGGCAGAAAACTGAAAAAAGGACATATCAAAGAATAGTCTTTAATAGAGGCTAAATGCACAATTTGTATACGAGCAAACACTTGTACAAATATAGTTCATCTAACACACAAAATAGCTGTAAAAAATGTAAATACATGAGATGGAATATTATCCAAACTGAGTTCCAAATACTGTCAAGCGATTGCATGGTGTTCACATTTTCCTGATTCTAACTTTTATCGTTAAAGAAGAATTACAACATAAATCGCATTGAGTTTAAAAAAAAAATATGATGTTGTTTTTGAAAAGTTCAGTGCCATTTTGCATGTGTAAAATGGAGCACCTTATGTACACTGTGTGTGTGTGTGTATATTGTCAAGCCCTGACCTTAGTTATCTTTGTTTTCTTTATTATTTTGGTTAGGTCAGGGTGTGACGAGGGTGGCTTGTTTAGTTTTTGTATTGTCTAGGGTTTTTTGTATGTTTAGTGGTTTTTGTAAGTCTAGGTGTTTATATGTCTATGGTTGCCTAGATTGGTTCTCAATCAGAGGTAGCTGTTTATAGTTGTCCCTGATTGGGGACCATATTTAGGTAGCCATATTCCTTGGGTATTTTGTGGGTTCTTATTCTATGTTTAGTTGCCTGTCTGCACTAGCCATATTAGCTTCACGGTTCGTTTTGTTGTTTTGTATAGTTTGTTCAGTATTCTTTCTTTGATTAAAGAAGTCTGTACGCTTACCACGCTGCGCCTTGTTCTCCTCCATATGACGACCGTGACATATATATATATACACACACACAGTGTACATAAGGTGTTCCATATATATAGATAGATAGATGCATTGATACAGTGCTTTCGGAAAGTATTCAGAACACTTGACTTTTCCATGTATTGTTAAATTACAGCCTTATTTTAAAATGGATTAAATTAATATTTTATTCTCATCAATCTACACAAAATACCCCATAATGACAAAGCAAAAATAGTTTAGACATTTTTGCAAACGTATTAAAAATAAAAACAGAAACACCTTATTTATATAAGTATTCAGACCCTTTGCAATGAGACTCGAAATTGAGCTCAGGTGCATCCTGTTTCCATTGTTTATCTTTGAGCTGTTTCTTCAACTTGGTTGTGGTAAATTCAATTGATTGGACATGATTTGGAAAGGTAGACCTTTGTCTATATAAGTTGCAACAGTTGACCGTGCATGTCAAAGCCAAACCAAAACATGAGGTCGAAGGAATTGTTCGTAGGGCTCAGAAACAGGATTGTGTCTAGGCACAGATCTGGGGAACGGTACCAAGAAATGTCTTCAGCATTGAATCATTCTTAAATGGAATAAGTTTGGAACTACCAAGACTCTTCCTAGAGCTGGCCGCCCCCAGCCAATGTCCTTGACTAGCCAAGCCAGGGCCCGGACTTGAACCCGATCTAACATCTCTGCAGAGACTTGAAAAGAGCTGTACAGCGACACTCCCCATCCAACCTAACAGAGCTTGAAAGGATCTGCAGAGAAGAATAGCAGAAATACAGTGGTGCCACAAATACAAAAATACAGTGGTGCCACGTTTGTAGCGTAATTTCCCTGAAGACTCAAGGCTGTAATCGCTGCCAAAGGTGCTTCAACAAAGTACTGAGTAAAGCGTCGGAATACTTATGTAAATATGATATTTCAGTTTTTTATCTGTTATGCATTTGCAAAGAATTCTAAAAATATGTTTTTGCTTAGTCATTATGGGGTATTGTGTAAAGATTGAGGGGGGGGGGGTTTAATCAATTTTAGAATAAGGCTGTAACGTCACAAAATGTGGAAAAGGTCAAGGGGTCTGAGTACTTTCCGAATGCACTGTATAACAGTCTTAAACACATACAGTAATAACTAGGACCCTGTGTTTTGTGCAATCATGTGACATGCCTGGATTTCAACCTTTATTTATAACGCATGTATACTGCACCACTTTAATAATTGTCTGTTTTTATGCATGTTTTATCCTAGAACACTAAGAACAACAACTGTTAACAAGAATCCAATATGGCGTGAACCTTCATATCACTGTGTAACAATCAGGGGGGGAAATAATTGCTCTTTTCAGATCTTGTAGCAACTGATAATGAAATAACTGCCAATAATGTAGCAACTGATAATGAAATAACCGACAATAATGTAATAGCGGTTCATAATTGTTACATTTATAATGCTGATAATGTAATAAATTGCCAATAAATAGATAGGAAACATTTGGGTAACGCTGAGCCATAGATGTGAGCAGAAACAGAACAATATTGAAAATTGTACAACAGAATGCACACAATAATTCAAATCTTGAAACCTGTGACTGGCAGAAAAGTGAAAAAAAGGACATATCAAAGAATTGTCTTTCATAGAGGTTAAATGCCCACAATAGAATAGAAGAGCAGTGGTTTGCAATTCAGCTAAATTCATTCAATCGTTTTGTGCATCTAAAAAAACCACACAGAACTGTATTGCTTGTTTTTTAATTTCAATAGACTTCTCAGCACTTCATGTCCTGTTTCAAAGTCATTCAATATCTGTTTTTTTTATCTTAATATCTTTGAAAAACACACATTCGGCACATTAGAGCAACTTCAACAACATGAAGAGATATATTTATTGATGTGTTCTTCCCCAAGTAAATTTACTGTATGTACTGTGCAGAAGTGGAATTTACTAAAGACAGAGACAGACTAAAGAATGGCATATGAACAGGACAGAACACATTCACTCGGGTGTTTGCATCAGCCACTCACCCATTCCTCTCTACATTACTGGCCTCAATTAGCCGCTAGGGTATTAATGGCACTCCATTGTCTGTCCCCTTCAGGCTATTGAGCCAGCTTCCAGAGGATAATGTTACCTTGCTCCGCTACCTGTTCGCCCTTCTCTATCACATCCAGGAGAGCTCGCAGGAGAACCAGATGAACGCTTTGAACCTGGCTCTCTGTATCGCTCCCAACATGCTCTGGCTGCCCGTGCCCAAAGGGCCAGAGGAGGAGAGTCAGTCCACTAAAAAGGTAGATCTACTTAGGGATCCCCTGCCCAACAACAATAGTACCCTACTGACATTTTATAAGCACCATAAATAATCTTCAATAATTCATGTATTCTATTATTTCTCTGTATTTCTTACACAGATAAATAAATGAATTATTGAAGATTATTTATTGTGTGCAGACCATCTCTATTGCTATGGACTATGAGAATCTAGCACCCGACAACTTCTGAAAAATAATATGAGAGTGAGTGAGCATGTTATCTATTATTCTATTTTATAAATATAGTCAAATATATAATATTTTATTAAGGCTTCAATGAAACACACAAATGCAGTAATAAATCCCTAGTGAATTGCTGAGTTTATGTATTGATGCAAAATATTATGATTATGCAAAATATACAATTCAATGTATACAGCATATGCTGAAATTGTCAGTTCCCACTGGGCACAGATGTCAAATCTTACATTATTCCTTGTTGGTTCAATGTAATTTTATTGAAATGAAATGAAAACAACTTTGATTCAACCAGTGTGTGTCCAGTGGTTTCGTATTCGGTACAGCTTTTGGAATAGGCATCATCACATTTTGGAATAGGCATCATCTCTTCAGTAGCTTATTGCTAAAATAATCATTTTAAAAGGCAACATGATGTCAAGGTTAAGAAATCAATTAAGTTTAATTTGCAGAGGATCAAAAAATGTCTAACTGGTACATTTTTGTCTGCGACACAATTTGGCCAATGCGATTCTTATGCCAATTAAACGTCAGAACATTGATTGACTGTTTGACGTTTGTGTTGCTGTGAAACATCACAAAGATAAAAACAGTTCTCAAGAGTTCTTAAAACATCAAAGTGTAAGTTATAAGCTACAGTGAGCTCCAAAAGTATTGGGACATAAGAATATAATGTTTCTCAACACTTCTACACTAATGTGGATGCTCCAATGATTCCGCAAAATCCTGAATGAATCGTGAACAATTATGAGTGAGAAGGTTACAGATGCACAAATATCACATGATATTTATGCCTCAGTACCTTTTCTCACTCATCATTCACCATTCATTCAGGATTATCCGTAATCATGGTAGCATCCACATTAGTGTAGAAGTGTTGAGAAACATTATATTCTTATTTACGGAAAAGTGACTCCAAAATGACAAAATACATTATTTACCATTCATTTCTATTGGGCACAAAATAATATGAAACACAACCAAAACAAACAGCAAATGCATCCAACATGTTTGTACAGTCATAAGTTGATGTAGTCATTGCGTGCTATGAATATGGGACCAAATACGTAACATTTTACTACTTTAATAATGCACATAATGTAGATATGTCCCAATACTGTTGGTCCTCTAAAATGGGGGGACTATCTACAAAAAGTGCTCTAATTTCTAAACGGTTCACCCGTATGGATTAAAATACGGATTAAAATACACTCAAATGAAAGCTGACAGTCTGCACTTTAACCTCATAATCATTGAATCATTTCAAATCTGAAGCCAAAACAACAACAAATATTTGTTGTCCAATACTTTTGGAGCTCACTGTATAAGTTGTTTATTTTCTGTGTAAATTGGAATAATACACTGAATTGAAAGTCATTTTCATTGGACCCCATTAATGACTCTGGTGTTGTAGTTAGCATGAGCAGATAGTGTATGTTCATCTCCTGTATCCCCTTTTTGTTAACGCTTTCTGACTCAATGTGTTTTCATGTCTCCATTGCAGGTTGCAGCTCTCATCCAACTACTCATTGAAAACACCCCGGCCATTTTTGGTAAAGATGTTGAGTGCATTTTTACTGCGACAAATTGTGAACAAGGAACTGTAGACGATGTCATGGGTGAGATCTTTGTTAGATAACATATGGTTGATTTTCTTTTTCTTTTTTTTTGCATTTTCACGGTAACCATGTGGTCTCGCTTTGATCTTTGATCCTCTTGTGTTTTTTCTTTCAGTGGAGTCTTACCAGCAGCTCTACTTGTCTGATGATTGGGACTGGGAGAAGCAAGGAGGACTTCACTCTCCTAACAGGGAACCTTTATTCCTGTCTCCAGGGAAACTGGTCTTGAAAGAGGAGAAAGAGATTTTGGGCCTTCTGAATGAGGTTGACTCCTTGAAAAAGCAATATGTGAGTGAGGAAAGTGCTTATAGCTGTGGAAATCTAGACTTTATGTCTTCACTGTCCAGTGGGTCTATATGCTCCCTGATGGGGACCCAGAGTCTTCGCTCAGCCCGCTGCTCCTCAGAACCCAGTGTGTCTCTGGCTTCTCCCCAGTCAGGGTCCCAAAGCCAGATCCACACTCCTGTTGCCCGTCAGTCCAGCTGCGATGCGGCAGTGATGTGTGGCTGTGCAGACCACTCCCAACACACACACAAACCCCACGCTAAGGGGCTACTAAAGGGGGACAGCAGCCCCAGGGTAGGTGGCAGCAGATCTAGGTATGCCTTCTGGAGGTCCCCTCAGGTAGCTTCTAGGTTCTGGCACCCTGCCCAGAGGCTGGCCATGTCCAACAGGTCCAGTTTCTCCAGCCTGTCCTCCGCAGCCACCTCACCGTCTGCCTCCTCTCTGAGCTCCATAGACAGTGCCTTTTCCTTCTGCTCTGACTCTGTGTCCTCTCCCAACGAGCCCAGCTCCCCACCCTTCCTGTTCGGCACGTCGGCACGGTTACGCCCTCTCACCCCAGACACCCCGAAGAAATTCCCAAAAGACTGGAGCATGACATTCCCAGTGGCAGTGGCTCAGGCACCCGAGGTTTTGGACTTGTATAATAAGTATGATGAGAGAAAAGAAGACAAGGAGCATTACCGTTCTAATAGCATTCAGAATAGAGAAGACTACCAGTTGCATACGCAAAGCCTCTGTAGTTTAAAAGGTGAGAATAGTCAAAGCCCTGTCTCTCAACCAGATGACAGTGAGAATTGTATCTCTGATTGGAGTGGGGAGCAGGTGCACCAGAGCCAGAAGGATAAAGTGTTTGAGACATCAGAGTCAAAAGGCCAGACCAAAGAAATATCCATTACACACATACAGCTGAGAAAAACAAACAACCAGGCTGTCAACAAAGAAGAGGTGAAGAGGACAAAAATTACATTTTACACCTCCTCTAACAGAATGCTGGTGAAGAAACAGTCTGATCAATCTGTGGAAGAGTGCAGCGTCTCTCTGGTGTCTGACACAGGGAGAGAACATAAGGAAAACGAGGAACTTCTCGGTCAGAGTGTGCAGGTCCACATACCCCAGACAGTGTTCTATGGTCAAAACACTCCACTGGTCCTTCAGTCTGTGTCAATCAGACAATCTGTCAACAACAAGGAGAAAGGAGCAAAGACTAAAACAGAGATTGACAGTGGTGAGGTGGTCCCTGAACAGTTGGGTGGTGGATGCACCCCTCTCTCCCAGACATCATCTAAAACCAATGCCAAAACTGCAAGCACAATCAGCCACACTGTAAGAATAAAACTGCCAGCAACTGTCAGAAACACTGTGAGAGAATACTTCAGCTCAGGTGACAACAAGAATGGCAACTCGGATGCAAAAGCAATTGAAAAAAAACTTGTAAGTAAACTCCAGTAGCAAAGTAAAATGGCTGAACCAACAGAAAATGCCACAAAGCTATCACACGGTGAGGAATCAGTTGTCTGATTGTACAAAAGTTAAGCAAGGAAGTAAGACCGTGTCAGATGGTAAAGACTCAATGGGTTAGTACTTGCAGTTCATTTTGTCAAACTAGTCAGCTTGATAAGCAATTTCAACAGTCTGTGCAATGTCCTGTGGGTTGTTGCTTAGAGGAAATGAATGGTATTTATGCAAACCACTCAGACAGAGCACCTCCTCCAACTGAATGGGGATGCTTAATGCTTTTGTATAGCAAATGGCTGAAGCTATGAATAAGGACCAGACATCTTGCCTTCAACGTCATGTGTGTGTTTACTGGAGGGACTGTGACATGTTCAAGAAGATGATGGGGATAATATGTCAGGGAAAAAATACAAATGTGAGGCAAATTAGGTATAACATGCACAATTTGTATACGAGCAAACACTTATACAAATATAGTTCAGCTAACACACAAAATAGCTGTAAAAAATGTAAATACATGAGATGGAATATTATCCAGTTCCAAATACTGTCAAGCGATTGCATGGTGTTCACATTTTCCTGATTCTAACTTTTATCGTTAAAGAAGAATTTCAACATAAATCACATTGAGTTAAAAAATTAAAAAATTGATGTTGTTTTTTAAAAGTTCAGTGCCATTTTGCATGTGTAAAATGGAGCAACTTATGTACACTGTGTGTGTATATTGTCAAGCCCTGACCTTAGTTATCTTTGTTTTCTTTATTATTTTGGTTAGGTCAGGGTGTGACGAGGGTGGCTTGTTTAGTTTTTGTATTGTCTAGGGTTTTTTGTATGTTTAGTGGTTTTTGTAAGTCTAGGTGTTTATATGTCTATGGTTGCCTAGATTGGTTCTCAATCAGAGGCAGCTGTTTATCGTTGTCCCTGATTGGGGACCATATTTAGGTAGCCATATTCCTTGGGTATTTTGTGGGTTCTTATTCTATGTTTAGTTGCCTGTCTGCACTAGCCATATTAGCTTCACGGTTCGTTTTGTTGTTTTGTATAGTTTGTTCAGTATTCTTTCTTTGATTAAAGAAGTATGTACGCTTACCACGCTGGGCCTTGTTCTCCTCCATATGACGACCGTGACATATATATATATATATACACACACACATGTGTATATAAGGTGTTCCATATATATAGATAGATAGATGCATTGATACAGTGCTTTTGGAAAGTATTCAGAACACTTGACTTTTCCACGTATTGTTATGTTACAGCCTTATTTTAAAATTGATTAAATTAGTATTTTATTCTCATCAATCTACACAAAATACCCCATAATGACAAAGCAAAAATAGTTTTTTTAGACATTTTTGCAAATGTATTAAAAATAAAAACAGAAACACCTTATTTACATAAGTATTCACTCCTCCTTATCCCAGGATTGACCAGGCTACTTTGCCTTTCAGAGTGGAGATGGAACCAAACTCATGTCAGACAGACAGACAAACTCACTGATTCACTCACAGTGACTGACTGGCTGACTGACTGACTGACTGACTGATTCACTCACTCACTCACTCACTCACTCACTCACTCACTCACTCACTCACTCACTCACTCACTCACTCACACATAACCCATTGGACCAAGGCCGAAATCTGTGTTTTTTTCCACTACTTTAATGTATTTACCTTTACAGTCCCCTTATGAGCCACATATGGAAGTGTTACACATTTGTATTTTTCAGGTCAACCAGTACAAGAAATGTTTTAATACAAAGTTACTCTCACAGCTTCATTTTACATGTTCTGGTAGATATGACAACATTTTGGGACTGTATTATCTGCAATATCTAAGTGTGTCAGGATTTAAATACCACGATCTGCCCGTTTATGTCTGAATATGAGCTCTCCAACATTAGCCCACTGGTTACATTCCCTTAGTAATATCAAATAACAACTCAGGAATGTGGTTTGGTGTGTAGTCAGCTATTACATGACACTTGATATGCATGAAAAAGAGTGAATATAGATTTAGTATTTATTTTTAAAGTTGTTATTACATTATTGGTTAAAGTTATTACACTATTAATGAAAAAGCTTTTACCCACTCCATAATGTATTCATCAATGCATAATGTAATAAAAGCTTTTTAGATATATAACGTTATTAGGTTATTGACAATTTATTACATAATGAATGCAACATGTATTACATTATTAGCAGCTATTACATTATTGTCAGTTATTACATTATCAGTTGCTACAAACCTGTATATGCCTATGTTTATTGCACCACCTATAATAAATCATGTTTGCCCTCAAAACTCTCTGCATGTGTTTTTCCATGCCTTCTCAGTCCCAACTTTCTAGACATCCTATTTAAAATATGCAGGGTTATTAATTGCAACAGCTTATTGTTTTGCACAAAGACTAGTGGGTCACATTTCACACAATGTAGTTGGATGAAAAAACAGTTGTTTTAATTACTTAAAGGGAAATGTATGTGGTTTAGAAAGTGCCTTCAGAAAGTATTCATTCCCCTTGACTTAGTCCACATTTTGTTGTGTTACAGCCTAAATTAAAAAAGGAATTAAAAATAATAATAATTCTCACCCATCTACACACAATACACCATAATAACAAAGTGAAAGCATGTTTTAATTTTTGAACATTTATTGAAGATGAAATACAGAAATATCACATTTACCTAATTGCTTTGCCACATGTTTTACAGTATTACTTTAGAACTTGTCGCAAACAGAATGAATATTTTGGATATTTTTTATTCTGTACAAGCTTACTTTCTTTCTCTTTGTCAATTAGGTTCATTTTGTTGAGTAACTAGAATGTTATTCATCCATCCTCAGTTTTCCCCTATCACAGCCATTAAACTCTCTAATTGTTTTAAAGTCACAATTGACCCCATGGTGAAATCCCTGAGCAGTTTCCTTCCTCTCCGGCAACTGAGTTAGGAATGACGTGTGTTTCTTTGTAGCAACCGGGTGTATTGATACACCAGTGTAATTAATAACTTCACCATACTCAAAGGGATATTCAATGTCTGCTTTTTTTTTACCCATCTACTAATAGAATGTGAGGCATTCGAAAACCTCCCTGTTTTTTTGGGTTGAATCTGTGTCTGAAATTCACTGCTCGACTGAGGGACCTTCCAGATAATTGTATGTGTGGGTTACAAAGATGAGGTAGTGATTCAAAAATCATGTTAAACACTATTATTTAACACAGAGTGAGTCCATGCTACTTATTATGTGACTTGGTAAGCAAATGTTTACTCCTGAACTTATTTAGGCTTGCCATAACAAAGGATTTGAAGTACTTATTGACTCATTTCACTTTTAAAAATGTATTCAGTTGTATAAATTTCAATTTAAAAAACATAATGCCACTTTGACATTCTGGGGTATTGGGTGTAGGCCAGTGACATAACATCTCAATTTAATCCATTTTAAATTCAGGCTGTAACACCACACATTTAGGAAAAGGTCAAGGAGTGTGAATACTTTCTGAAGGCACTTTGCAGAGAACTGCTGAATAAAGATGGTCCACTTTAATGTGCTTCCATATTTCCAATGGTTTCCTTTTATAAAGCCAGCATGCTAGGTGACATGTCATTGAACTACAGGCAATGTTTGTAACATTTAATAACTTACTATTTATAATGCATGCCACTTTAGGTCATTTTGTATGCTAAGTACAGGTAATATGTAATCGCTACAACCGATTCTCCAACAGAAGCTAGTTGATTGGTAGGGCAATGGGTAAATACATGTCAGAGTGGTCCTGAGTGATATGTTTCTGGAGATGTTTGATTATGATGATGATTAGACTTGGTACAGTAGGTGAGAGGTGTAGCAGGTTGCATGAAGGATCACTGGCTGCCTTTAGATCCCACAGCATCCCTCACCTCTTGGGGCACTTGGACAGTCATACCATCCATCCACTTCTGCACTGTCACCTGGCAACCAAGACGGGACCTGTCAATCAGAAGCAGATTAGAGGCAGACAGATGATGAATTACCGAATTTCCTGCACTTTGTTGTGTCTATGTCAGTTCAGCAGTGAGGCCCTACCACTTGTTTCTGTTTTGACCGGATTAAATCAACATTTATTGTGTGTGCCTGTTTTGATTGAGCTGTGATTGCGTATGTAAATCATAACATTTCCACAAGCAAAGGACAGCGAAGGACACTTTATCATTTCAAAATTAAACTCACGTCTTTGTAAGCCCGTAAGCTAGATCTAGCATATCCATCTCCTCATCCACCGTTGGTTCCATCTTCTCATAAAATGTCTTGTCAAAAATGAGATGACAGGTGGAGCATGCTAATGTCCCCTCACATGCACCTGAAGAACAACAGAGGAGACAATAAAGGGACATATGTGAAAATCCTTAAAGACACCTGGATAGTAGATGGCTTTTATACTGTAAATGCAACATACAGTGATACATATTTGCTAAAGATATTCATATCTTACTTGTCTATTTTTCCTGTTTACATACCAAAACCACTTATGTCCAAGTTTTTGTTTACAACAACATCCAACAGGGTCTGTCCTTCAGTAACAGCAGTGGTGGTTCTGATGCCATCTTGGTTAATAAAGTGTATTATGACTTTTTCCTCCGACAAGCTGTAAAAATCAGAGCTTGTTATAAGCCATGACTTTCCAGATAAAGAGTACATATCATTTATCTTAAGCAATATGTTTGAAAAGGTCGAACATTTAGCGGTCTTTCTGGATGTATTGTGTCAAAGCCTATTAAAAGATTTTAATCTTCAGCCAACTGAATTAACATTTATCAGCAGTTATTATATTATCACCCATTGTAGAGGTACTCACTATAATATGGCTCTGGGTAAGAACAGAGAAAGAACCGTATGAAAACATCATTAAAATGTACAGCAGATTATAAAATATATAGTTTCAAGAGACCTATAAACTAACCTTAGCAGATAATGTTATGGTCCTACAAGCAATTTCAAATCACCTACCTGTTCTTTTCAGAGTCGGAGTGTATGGCCGAGCGGATGGTGATGGCTTTGCCTTGGCTGTGTGGGGTCCAGGTTTTAATGAGGCAAGTTTTGACTCCCATTGAGATACGGGGTGTATTGACCATCTTAGTGAAAAGGAAGGAGCCGAGATACAAACACCTTGCCATGTTGGCCTGTGGCATGTCGATTGTGGACTGAGTGATAAAGGGGGCCTCTGGTGAATACCATCAGCCTTGAGTAGAACTCAGCCCACAAGAAGGGCCAAGGCCAAGCATAGATAACCTAACCTCAGCTCTGCAGATGGCAGAGAATGGTTTAGCTAACATCTAGAAGAATTACACATCTCATCAACCCTAAGGTCATCGTAGATCTTCAAGTATGCATCCTCAATGGCTTCCTACACTGTTTAAACACAATTAGCTCATTTTGACCTCTGATGAGAGCTATTTGTTCCTCATAAGAATATGCTGTTGTTTTTCATTGAAAAAATAATGCGATCTCTGTCCAGAAAACTTAGATATAAAACTCATTTAATTGCATTTGGAGCAGCCACCTGTTATGTGACTTTATGGATAACCTATAAGACTTTATTACCTACAAGATGTTGAACATATGTCTCAACTACTGTCTGTATGATGATGTGTGGCCATTGTAAACCTGCTTTAAGTTTTAGAATGTCTTACAAAAATGTAATGTCTACTCTTGTTGCTGGAGGGAACACATTTTTACATTTTTAGCTCACAGAAAACTGGCCCACATATCATCCTCTAGGTATGTATATAAAAGTACATTATGTGAACATTAGGTTGTACAATGGTCAGGTTTAGCTCTTAATGTTTGTTAAGGCTAGACAATATACACACATCCACACAAAGGTTGGAGCAGGGTCAGCCATAGGGTCAACCACAGTGCAGCACCCCTGGAGGAGTTTAGGGGTTAAGTGCCTTGAGCAAGGACACAGTGGCAGGACAGGCAACTAGAATCTCAAACAACTAAATGTAAAAAATGTAATTATGGTCCTCACACTGAGGGTGTCTCTGACCTTTACGAGCTCACAGCAAATCTGACCACATCATTTTAGAAAATGCATATCTAACAACAAAGTTATTCCACTAAGCCTACTGCTTTGTGAATGGATGAACATGTCATGCTCAATGTGAGAGCAGTATTGTGTCAATACATTTTGTCTAAGGACAGGTTTGCATGGCAACCAATGATGTATACAAACCCTGAATTGCTGATGTTATGTTTTGGCCATGGAGAGGCTTTGAAACCACCGGTCGGCCATATTGGTACTCCCCGGAGCGGTCCTCCATAGGAAGGAATGGAATTCTACAGTTTTTCAATTAAATTTTTCAATGTCAAAAATTCATATATTTAAGTATTTTTTGTTGTCACGGGGACAGTAACATTAGTACTTTCAAAACATACTTTAAGGAAAATATTTTTAAATATATTAAATTTTTTATTGGTATGTTTAGCATATCATTTTAAAGTATGCATTAAGGTGCCTGTAATAGAATAAACGTGGCAAAAACAAATGTAGCCATTAATACATGTATTTCTATAATATTATTTACAATAGTGGGGGAGTGCCAAGATGGAGAGGCAGTGGCTTCAAAACCGAAAACCCTAACAGTCATCTAGTATATACAGTACCAGTCAAAAGTTTGGACACATTTATTCATTCAAGGGTTTTTCTTTATTTTTACTATTTTCTACATTGTAGAATAATAGTTATGACATTAAAACTATGAAATAACACATAGATTCATGTAGTAACCAAAAATGTGTTAAACAAATCAAAATATATTTGAGATTTGAGATTCTTCAAAGTAGCTACTCTTTGACTTGATGACAGCTTTGCACACTCTTGGCATTCTCTCAACTAGCTTCACCTGGAATAATTTTCCAACAGTCTTGAAGGAGTTCCCACATATGTTGAGCACTTCTTGGCTGCTTTTCCTTCCCTCTACGGTCCAACACATCCCAAACCATCTCAATTGGGTTGAGGTCAGATGATTGTGGAGGCCAGGTCATCTGATTCAGCACTCCATCACTCTCCTTCTTGGTCTCCTTCTTGGTCAAATAGCCCTGTTTTGGGTCATTGTCCTGTTGAAAAACAAATGCTACTCCCACTAAGCGCAAACCAGATGGGATGATGTATCACTGCAGAATGCTGAGGTAGTCATGCTGGTTAAGTGGGCCTTGAATTCAAAATAAATCACAGACAGTGTCACCAGCAAAGCACCCCCACACCATCACACCTCCTCCTCCATGCTTCACGGTGGGAACCACACATGTAGAGATCCTCTGTTCACCTACAAAGACACTGCAGTGGAACCAAAAATCTCAAATTTGGACTCATCAGACCAAACAACAGATCCCCACTGGTCTAATGTCCATTTCTTATATTTCTTGGCCCAAGCAAGTTTTTTTAATTATTGGTGTCCTTTAGTCGTGGTTTCTTTGCAGCAATTCGACCTTGAAGGCCTGATTCATGCAGTCTCCTCTGAGCAGGTGATGTTGAGATGTGTCTGTTACTTGAACTCAAAGCATTTAATTGGGCTGCAATTTCTGAGGCTGGTAACTCTAATGAACTTATCCTCTGCTGCAGAGGTAACTCTGGGTCTTCCTTTCTTGTGGCGGTCCACATGAGAGCCAGTTTCATCATAGCACTTGTTTTTGTGACTGCACTTGAAGAAACTTTCAAAGTTCTTGAAATGTTCCAGATTGACTGACCTTCATATCTTAAAGTAATGATGGACTGTCATTTCTCTTTGCTTATTTGAGCTGTTCTTGCCATGATATGGACTTGGTCTTTTACCAAATAGGGTTATCTTCTGTATATCACCCCTACCTTGTCACAACACAACTGATTGGCTCAAACGCATTAAAAAGGAAAAAATTCCACAAATTAACTTTGAACAAGGCACAGCTGTTAATTGAAATGCCTTCCAGGCAATTACCTCGTGAAGCTGGTTGAGAGAATGTCAAGAGTGTGCAAAGCTGTCATCAAGGCAAAGGGTGGCTACTTAAAGTAATATATTTTGATTTGTTTAACACTTTTTTGGTTGCTACATGATTCCATATGTGTTATTTCATAGTTTTGACGTCTTTACTATTATTCTACAATGTAGAAAATAGTCAAAATAAGGAAAAACCCTTGAATGAGTAGGTGTGTCCTAACTTTTGACTGGTACTGTATATAAATCATTGATGGCAACTGGTGTCCTTGTTACCATGCAACCCTGTCCTTCATGACCAAGGTCTCTGGAGTTCTCAGTATCCCTGACAAACTTGCTCAATGATAACAACATCCTAACAAAACATTGATTTTACACTTCATTAGGTAATTATAGTTGAGTACAGTCTTTATATTTTGACTTTGCGGGACTGTAGGCGGTGATTTTAATAAATTGGCATAGCATGGACTTAGAAGTATGTTTATGTTTTTCACCTCTCCCCTCTCATAAATAGGAGACTCATTACAGCAGGTTTTGCTGAAGGTTAACAACACGAGGCAGCATAAGCAAAACATCATTTACGTACAAATTACAGCTGTGTCTATGTGATGCACAATGACGTGTGGAAATATGCACATGCTTACTACATATGCTCAATGACATTTGTGGGGGGAACTACAACAGGCTGTGATGCAGGATATTGAATGCAATAACCTTCAAAGACAGACATCAGATAACACAGCCCTGTATTTCAGCTTGTTGAAGAATTATCTCCAGTTATGTTTTTCCATTCAACTCACTGCAAAACAAAAAATAACTACAGGAGAGTATCTTTCTGGGTCCAGATCTTATGCACACATCTTATGCACCCATATACCAGTGTCTGTAACACTGGATCAACTACTCTCATCCTACCAGGTAAAAATGCATGATTGAAACAACATTCTCTATGTGTCATATTTCATTTCCCCCCCCAACATACTGATGTTTACCATCCATTGAAGAAGTAGTAAACGTACATAGTTTGTGTTGTTATGTTGCTTTGATGATAACACTTTATATGAAGGGTATCCATAAGTTATTCACAACATTTTTATAAAACCAGTCATGATACCTTTATGAATGTTGCAGTATCATTCATGTAACATTCATAACACATATTTTCAACATAATTCATAAGCGGTCTTTAAAATAAAAGTCCCTTTTCATTATAGTACAACAACAAAAAAACTGGTTGATGGTGGTACAGGAGATGGTTGCTAGGTTACTGACTAGGTGGGTTCAAGCTCAGGTCTTCTGCGTACCACAAGACTGTGTTAGCCGGCTGAGCTAGGGGCTAGGCATTCGTTTGTGGAGCTAGTGTATGTCTTCAGGTCTCAGCTAAGGTTGTATGCTACCACAATACAATGGCAAATAATTGCTCTGTTGCCACCCAGACCTTGGTTCAAATAGTACTTGAAATCTTTCAAATACTTTTAGCGTTTGCTTGAGCCTGCCTGGATTGCCAGATGGGCGGGTGGGGTTTGCACTTTCGGGACTTATCAATTGATCCATTGTGCCAAGCAAGCTCAATCAAGCCCAGCTAGCTAATGTATGTAAAAGATCTACACCCAGGGCTGGTGCCATTCCATACCACCCTTGTGGCCTTGAGCAAGGCATTTCACACCTACAAGGTTATGCTATAAGGCCTACCCTGTGCTTCTCCCAGCCTGTTGAGTTAATAGTGTGTTAGGAGGTTGGGTACTGTGACAGTAAATATACACATTTTTGTTGTACAAAGGATTAATACAATTTAATTCAATGGAACTTAAACATAAAAAAATATGAATGATGTTGAATAAATGAGTTGTGATGGTTGTTACGATTGATACTGCAACATTCATAAAAGTGGTATGACTGGTATCATAAAGGTGTTATGTACTATATTCCCCCTTCATATAAAGTGTTACCGATTTTATATTTCGTAAAGATTTTGCCTGGAGAGATCTCTTTATGCTGCAGAAAATAGTGTCCTAAATATATGTTGCCCTATTTGGTTTGATGTGAGAATACTTTAGATGCATGATGTATATGGCCACTCCTGGAAGAAAAGGAGGTCGCACTTAATTAATACAAATCATTATATTGAGCTGAACCATAAGTCAACAAGTCATCTGTCCAAGTGTTAAAACAGGATTTGATTTAGGGGTTTAACACATTCTGGTAGCCTACATGCAAACAAGAGAAGACTTTTCTGAGATTCCACAGCGTACTGAGAATTAAACACTTTCTGAAGTTTTGAATACAATTCTTGGTCAACCAAGGACCTCTAGTGTCCCTGCAGGATGTTGCATTCCTTGAAGTATATTGCATCTACACTGAACAAAAATATAAATTGAACATGTAAAGTGTTGGTCCCATGTTTCATGAGCTGAAATAAAAAATGTCATAAATGTTCCATAAGCACTAAAAAGCTTATTTCTCTCAAATGTTGAGTACAAATTTGTTTTCCTCCTTGTTAGTGAACATTTCTCATTTGCCAAGATAATCCATCCACCTGACAGGTGTGGCATATCAAGAAGCTGATTAAACCGTATGATAATTACGCAGGTGCACCTTGTGCTGGGGGCAATAAAAGGCCACGCTTAAATGTGCAGTTTTGTCACACAAAACAATGCCACAGATGTCTCAAATTTTGAGGGAGCGTGCAAATTTATATGCTGACTGCAGCAATGTCCACCAGAGCTGTTGCCAGATTATTTAATTTCTCTACCATAAACTGTCTCCAATTTCGTTTTCGAGAATTTGACAGTACATCCAACCAGCCTCACAACTGCAGACCACGTGTATGGTGTTGTGTAGACGAGCGGTTTGCTGATGTCAAAGTTGTGAACAGAGAGCCCCATGGTGGCAGTGGGGTTATGGTATGGCATAAACTACGGACAACGAACACAATTGCATTTTATCGATGGCAATTTGAATGCACAAAAATACCGCAATGAGATCCTGAGGCCCATTGTGAGGTCATTTTTTTAAGGTATCTGTGACCATCAGATACACATCTGTATTCCCAGTCATGTGAAATCCATAGATTAAGGCCTAATTAATTTACTTAAATTGACAGATTTCCTCATATGAACTGTAACTCAGTAAAATCTTTGAAATTGTTGCATTGCGTTTATATTTTTGTTCAGTTTATTCCAAGGGCATTCTTACATGCAGGCCAAAATGAAAGCAGACAGGAACGGACTGGGACCAGAAATCGGTCCAGACACTTCTAAGGGCATTTTCACACATAGTTCGGAACTATAATTCAAATCAGAGTTTGATAATATGTTACATTGTATTGGTTTCACATTGCCATTGATTCAACCAAAACCCCAACTCCACGCTACTTAAACACACAGGTAGTAATGCTACTGACACATAACATAGGCAGTACACTATAGTACAGCGTTTATCAACTTTTACTGTACCAGGGACCAGTGAAACATAGTCCTCCTCCTTTTTTAACCACTTATTTTTGACCAGCACCTGTTTTAAGACAAATACAACAGGTAAAAACACAGCTGGAGATACAACTCACAACTATAACTGTGTCTCTGTTGCCTCCCTGTAGTGTAGTCTGTCTCTGCATCTTCTCTACAGTCACTCTGTCTCTATCTGTCTGTGCTTCTCCTTGTGCTCTTCTGTTGTCACTCTTTGACACTGTGTCATACTGTCTGTCTCACTCTGTCTGTCACTCCTAAGTGTTCATTGCTATTACATATAGAGCCAACATTTTAAGGAACTAGCAGTACATCTGTGTCTATGTTTTTTCCTACACTCGTAGAAAAAAGGGTTTAAAAAAGGTTCTTCAGCTGTCCCCATAGGAGAACTCATTTTTTGGTTCCAGATAGAACCCTCCATGGAAAGGTTCTACATGGAACCCAAAAGGGTTCTACCTGGAACCAAAAATGGTTCTTCAAAGGGTTATCCTATGGGGACAGCCAAATAACCCTTTTAGGTTCTAGATAGCACCTTGCTTTCTAAGAGTGTGGCCACACTGCACTCATCTCTGAGCTAAGACTAACATCTTTTCCCACAGAACTGGTGCCAGAAGACCAGGGGCCACAAGGTGTCGAAAGCGTTCCACAAGGATGCTGGTCCGTTTTCATTCCATGTCTCCAGTTGTGTCAAGTTGGCCAGATGTCCATTTGGTGGTGGACCGTTCTTGATACACACGGGAAACTGTTGATCGTGAAAAACCCAGCAACGTTGCAGTTCTTGACACAAACCGGTGGCACCTACTACCATACCCAGTTGAAAGGCACTCAAATCTTTTGTCTTGTCCATTCACCCTCTGAATGGTGCACATGCACAATCCATGTCTCAGTTGTCTCAAGGCTTAAAAATCATCAATAAGGGATCATAGCGTTCACCTGGACTCACCTGGTCAGTCTGTCATGGAATGAGCAGGTGTCCTTAATGTTTTGTATACTCAGTGTGTATTTTCCTTAAACAGCATGTGTTGTGTGCTTATTCTTTTGTACTGCAGGAATGGCTACCAATGGCATGCCCATCTTTTTGAGAGAAATTACACTGGTCAATCAAAACATTTATAAAATATAAAAAGCACTCACTTTAGATTAGGGACTGCAAAAATACTTTACTAATCATTAGTAAATCGTTTATTAATGTGGGAGTAATAATTAATAAATGATGAACACACAATTTATAAATGCCTTATGAATGGTTTATAACGTAGCCTTAAAATAAAGTATTACCCATCCTAGTATAAAATATTACCAATCCTAATATAAAGTATTACCCATCCTAGTTGTGAATGAATAAACACATAGAAGAAAGCAGAACATCACTGAATAAATGACTAATAGATGATTACTTGTCGTGTGTATGTACTGAATGTGTAACTGATAGATGCACACACATACACTACATGTTAATGTTTTTAAATGTATGTAAATTGTAAAGTATTTTGTCTGTATTGTATTTTTTGTTATGTCGGACCCAAGTAAGACTAGCTGTCGCTATTGGCGTCGGCTAATCGGGGTCCTAATAAATCAATAAAAATATTAAAATCACCGGCCACTTACAGTGCATTTGGAAATTATTCAGACCCCTTGATTTTTTCCACATTTGTTACGTTACAGTGTTATTCTAAAATTGATCAAATAACTGTTTTCCATCATGAATCTCCACACAGTACAACATAATGACAAAGCGTAAACAGGTTTTTAGAAATGTTGACACATTTATTCAAAATACAAAACAGAAATACCTTATTTACGTAAGTATTCAGACCTTTTGCTATGAGACTCGAAATAGAGATCAGGTGCCTCCTGTTTCCATTGATCATCCTTGAGATGTTTCTACAACTTAATTGCAGTCCACCTGTGGTAAGTTCAATTGATTGGACATGATTTAGAAAGGCACACACCTGTCTATATAAGGCCCCACAGTTGACACTGCATGTCAGAGCAAAAACCAAGTCATGAGGTCAAAGGAATTGTTTGTAGAGCTCCGAGACAGGATTGTGATTGGGAAGAGTACCTAAAAAAATATCTGCAACATTGAAGGTCCGCAAGAACACAGTGGCCTCCATCATTCTTAAATGGAAGAAGTTTTGAACCACCAAGACTCTTCATAGAGCTGGCCTCCGGCCAAACTGAGGAATCGGAGGACAAGGGCCTTAGTCAGGGAGGTGACCAGTAACCCAATGGTCACTCTGACAGAGCTCTGGAGTTCTTCTGAGGAGATGGGAGAGCCTTCCAGAAGGACACCCATTTCTGCAGCACTCCACCTATCAGGCTAGAGTGGCCAAACAGAAGCCACTCCTCAGTAAAAGGCACATGACAGCCTACTTGGAGTTTGCCAAAAGGCACCTAAAGACTCTCAGACCATGAGAAACAACATTCTCTGGTCTGATGAAACCAAGAATGAACTATTTGACCTGAATGCCAAGCGTCACGTCTGGAGGAAACCTGGCACCATCCCTACGGTGAAGCATGATGGAGGCAGCATCATGCTGTGGGAATGGTTTTCAGTGGCAGGGACTGGGAGACTAGACAGGATCGAGGGAAAGATGAATGGAGCAAAGTACAGAGAGATCTTTGATGAAAACCTGCACCAGAGTGCTCAGGACCTCAGACTGGGGCGAGGGTTCACCTTCCAACAGGACACAGACCCAAAGCACATAGCCAAGACAACACAGGAGAGGCTTTGGGACAAGTCTCTAAATGTACTTGAGTGACCAGCCAGAGCCCAGACTTGAACCCAATCGAACATCTCTGGAGAGACCTGAAAATAACTGTGCAGTGACGCTCCCCATCCAACCTGACAGAGCTTGAGAGGATCTGCAGAGAAAAATGGGAGAAACTCCCCAAATACAGGTGTGCCAAGCTTGTAGTGTCATACCCAAGAAGACTCGAGGCTGTAATTGCTGCCAACGGTGCTTCAACAAAGTACTGAAAAAGGGGTCTGATGCTTATGTAAATGTGATATTTCAGTGTTTTATTTTTAATACATTTGCTAAAATTCCTAAAAAGCTGATTTTGCTTTGTCATTATGGAGTATTGTGTGTAGATTGATGAGAGAAAAAAAACGGTTTAATGCATTTTAGAATAAGGCTGTAACGTAATAAAATGTGGAAAAATCAAGGAGTCTGAATACTTTCCGAATGCACTGTACTTCCATGGCATAAGGGAATGATGAGCGGATAAGAGGCTATCCGTAATTTCAATTAAGACATTAATCAGCGAGCTAGGAAGGATGTAGGCAATATAACTATTTGTGTAGCCCTTTTGAAATGTACAGCGAAAGAATTCAGAACATGGGCCGTTCTTACAGTATTCTCCAGCTACACCAAGTCAGAACCGTAGGATAAATAAAAGAGTCATGTAAGCATACAATAAAAGCTCTCAATGATTACATTTCTCTGAAACAGGCTATAGACTACATGTGCACCACCAAGTCAGAACAGTAGGCTAAGGTAAGAGGGGGAAAGGGAACAAATGATTAGCACATGGACTACTAACAGCTTACTACACAACAAACACTTAGTATTACTTTCTTAGCTAATGTATACATATCTCCCTGGCATATTACATAATTTATGCAGCAGAATACAATATATTTTTGGACTCACCTTGTTGTGCTGTGCTCACTTGAATAGGAAGGTGGTGCGGCAGTCCTTTGTGCACAAACTTTGTCTTCAAAGTCTGACATTCTCAAGACAACTGGGAACTATGAAAAAACAAGGTCAAATCATGACGTCAGTGATCTTCAGGTCTGAGCTCTAGAAAGAGGCCCAAGTTCATGACTTGGAATTCTAAGCTGGATGACCGTTCAAAACGTATTTTCCCAGTTGTCTTGAGCTAACTGAAGTCAGAGATTTCGCAGTTCCGAATTTTCAGTTGTTTTGAATGCTGCAGAAGTCATCCTGGATTGACAGCATGCCCAATGTATTCAACCTTTTCTGACCCAAGGCGTTGCATGGGAATGTTAATCCTTTTAAGCTTGGAAACTCAGACTTGGACCACACACCCACTCCACTGAATAGCAGGCTAGTGATTGCTTTGCCCCGCTTGCAGTTAGCCACTGATTCCTTCCAAACCACTCATTGCTGAATTTGCGACTTCCAACTTGTGTGTAATGTTTATGTCCAACGGCCGATGAGGACTGATACATTTTATCTGTAATTTCTCGTCAAATGACAATGATTGAAAAGGATTTGACAGTAGATTGTCAATTTGATTCATGATAATGACTGCTTGTCTTGCTGGCTAGCTAAGATTTTGAAAGTATGATGTTGACATGATCAGTCCAATCAAAGCTACGGTAGATGTAACGTTATTTGACATCATTTTATCTGTGGCCAATGACCTTGAGCCTTCTTGTATGGGAATTTCTAATGTAAATCTATGGCAGCACCCAAGGGAGGTGAATTTTGTTACCTATCCCCGTAAATGCAGTGTCCCCATGAGTGACAGAACACTGACCTAATCACGGCACAACTAGAGAACATTACCAACACCTCCAAAACAAAGATCATATGGTTTGGTAAGAAGAATCCCCCTCTCCCCACCAGTGTGATTACTACCTCTGAAGGCTTAGAGCTTGAGGTAGTCACCTCATACAAGTACTTGGGAATGTGGCTAGATTCTCTCAGCATATATCAAAGCTGCAGGCTAAAGGTTAAATCTAGACTTGGTTTCCTCTATCTTAATCGCTCCTCTTTTACCCCAGCTGCCAAACTAACCCTGATTCAGATGACCATCCTACCCATGTTAGATTACGGAGATGTAATTTATAGATCGGCAGGTAAGGATGCTCTCGAGGGCTAGATGTTCTTTACCATTCTGCCATCAGATTTGCCACCAATGCTCCTTGTAGGACACATCACTGCACTCTACTCCTCTGCAAACTGGTCATATGTGGTCTTACGCCTCTCTTTATGTAGTGTTGTGGTGTCTCTCTTATCGTGATGTGTGTTTTGTCCTATTTTTTTTATATTTTTTTATATCCCGTCCCCGCAGGGGGCCTTTTGGTAGGACATCATTGTAAATAAGGATTTGTTAACTGACTTGCCTAGTTAAATAATGATTAAATTAAAAAAATATAAGAACTTTTAGAAAATAAAAATGTCACATATTTAGCAGCGTCGGCCTCAAGAAAATGCACCACATTTCTGTGTTTCATGATACATTATCTGAGCTGATGCACGTTTGACTATGAATGTGAATTTTTTTGTGCATCCTCAGCTCAGCCAATCGGAAAACCGAGCCGGCCCATCTGATCAGGCAAATGTTCAAAATATATATATATATATATATATATTGTGACAGAGAAAACCAAGCAAATATTTTAAAAAATTAAATACCTTTTTGTTTTTTGTCCATTTTTTTTTTATTTGACCTGCCCACCAAACAAAAAGATGGTCCATCTTGGATTTGCCAGATAGCCAATCCGCCCATGCAGTAGACTATATCCCTGGTATAGCCCCCATCTCCCCTAATCTACATCAGATGCACTCATATATGCCCTGCTTTTTACAGTCTATGGCTGCTACTCACAGAATGTTTCAGTGCAGGCAGAGGCAAGAGTGACTTTGAAATTGAACGTCTATCCATGTCCTGAGGACTTCAGGAAATACCTTCAAAACCGGTCACTAGGGGCAACTGTGAGCTCTATTACCATCAAGTAGGCTTGACTCTGGATCTGAGGGTTGTGTGTTTGATCCCACAGGTTGACACTTTATTTTTTTTTACCCTATCCAAAACCTTAACCCATAACCTTTTAAATTTGATGGTTGGAGCAACTAAAAAAAATGTATTGGAGAAATGGAATGATACTGAGCAGGAGTCAACCCACGTCAAAAATACGTTGAAATTCGACATTTGGAGCAACATCGAAATTTGACATAAAAACCATTTTTCTTTTCATTGAGGCCCCAATTATCAGCCAAATAATGATACATCTGCACAAAAACACATATTTGGACATTCCCACTTGGCTAAAGATGGAGCAGCCCATCCGGCATTTACCCAAAAGTCCTGTTTCTGAGATCATACAAAAAAAATAAGGAAAAGGGAAAACATAACACATAAAACTGTAGTTTCTGCTTTTAATGACAGTTGAAATGAAGACTAGCAGCAAATGTCTGCTGAAGACAAAGCACTGCCTTGTACTGTAACATCCTTGTTTTGATTCTGGCTGGTGGCTTCCAGTCATGCATATAATTGAATTGACAAAAGGCTAGCGGGACACTTAAGACATCTGCATACTAGGTTCGGTTTGCTCCTAGCCAAACTCAGCTAGGCGAAGTGAACGTCTGTGCCTCGCATACTCCCTTAAAAGACCTTCGCTTGAAAAATGAATGAGAAAGTAGCGGCAATATGGGCGCGTGGCATGTGAGCGCGTTCCTATATGACATCGAGTCGCAAGCTAGCGCGAGGACGCGCTCTTTGAAAAGGGGGAGTAGTGTAACGACCCTGGGGTTAGAGCGTAATGAAACAGGCAGGGAGCAGGTCTCGAGCCCTCAACCTTCTAGTCCGAAATCCAGCGCGCTATCGACTGTGCCGCAAAATCATGCTCAAGCCGCAGAGTCGATATCCGCTATTGTAAACCCAGGGTCGTTACTACTCTTTGTCCCTCTTGAGGCGCCGTAGCCAGTGTACACTTCCTCAAAATAATCTGAATTCATCAAAAATAAGGTTTTAGTGGCGCAATTTTATATCTAAGATGTTTGTTATAGTATTTCTCAGGTGATTTTTGCATGAAAACGAGTTGTCTCACGCTGACTGACAACAAACACTTGATTGAAGAATCCCTACTGTTGACCAATGCTGAAGGCGCATAGACTTCAGTTACCGAATTTCAATTTACCTCAAGAAACTAAAATTGTGTGCACGAACAGCCCCCCAAAAACAACATTGCAGAAGACCAAAACGTCACAACATGTCGTCATAATATATACACAAACTATTTTGAACTGTTTCGGATGGGAAGCATGCAGACAACTTTACATTTCATAAGACATCCATCTTTTTACACATCATAACCTGTTTTATTGAAAAATCCAAATCACAAAATAAATCCTTCAAGACAGGCCTTAGAATCATATTTCTAAAAATTCCATATAATAAAATACTTAGCAAAGTATTGATATACAAAAACAAACCCCTAATCATGGTAGCTACTAGTGTGCATGGCTATATGTCATAGCAGATACACTTGGTCTATAAAGAGTCATTCATAAGTATGTGTCTCTCTGAAAATGGTAAACGTGGTATTCCAGCGCTTATTTCATATGGACTTAATAAAATCTTATGTAAAAGTAATACTGTTGAGAGTTTCCAAACAAAGATGTCCTTCTCTTAGAAAGACAACAAATCTCTTTAAATGCCTAAAATTACAATATAATAAAAAACTACAATCTAATTACAGTTGGATGTTTTCTCTTAATTTGTGGAAAATGCTTACAGTAATAGGTCTACTTCAAAATAAACAAACCTGCTCTGAAATAATGACACCTAAAATGTGGCCAACCATAACGTAATTGCAGCTGTCCTGCATTGTGTTGTTTTGTTAATTTTTAGTTTAAAACAGTGGGAGAGATGAATCACTTAAAAATAACTAAATTATAATCAATAAAAACACCCTCCATCTATAACCCAAATTCAAAGGCTGGAAAAATGTATTATCACATTTTATTCACTTTAAACCATTCTTCTATAAAAAATGTCCCTGATGCATCCACTTATTTCATAATTCTGAATAACATTACTTGTAATGTGATTTGTGCACCATTATTCATATACATTTTGCTGTACTTTTGTTTTGCTTTTTGATATGTATTCTGGTCTTGTTTGGGTAAAAGGCACTGTAGCTTGTGTGAGGCAGGTCTGCAGTCTAGAATGAATGGACCAAGTATGGCACCGCTGTGGGGGTTATAGTAGTTGCAAACAAGATACATCACATACACTCAAACTCGTCTATACGCTGCTTGGTGTTGCCCGACCGAATCTGCCGGAGGGTCTTGTACTTGTCCCGTCCAGCTTTCACATTATCCGCATGGATGATGTCATTTGCGGTTTTCTTGGTCTCATCTCGAGCGATGGCCAACTCCGAGCTCAAAGCCTGGTAGAGGAAAGATAACATTACTGCCAAGTCTCACTACGGCTCACACAACAACACAGGCATACCAGGACATGTTTATAGGCCCCATTCTTGTAATCTCTACAATATCATAAAGAGTGATGCAACCCCTATAAACAGCTGTGTCTCTAGTCCTGGAGGTGTTTGATGTGGACAGCAGCCACAGTCGGTCACTCACCAGCAGGTGTTGCTGCACGCGCTCGTTCTTCTCGGCTTCGGTCATACGCTCCTCCTCGCTGCGGTCTTTGTAGGAGATGCCGCCCGTGAACTCGGCACTGGCCTGGTCGCTGGTCTCGTCATTCTCGTCATGCTCATTCTCGGCCTGCATAGGCTCCTGTATGTGTGATGCCATGATTTTGCTGTTCAGCTCCTCTTTGGTCTTCTCCAGGTCCTCCTGCACCATGCAGGCCTAAGGGGGGCAGCCACTAATGTTAATGACTCATGGTATGAACTGATTCAGGAGAAGGAATATCAATCAATAGGTTATGTGATAAAAACAAACATAGGGGTGAACTTCAGGTGAACTACAGTGTTAGCTAATGGTTTAGCCAAGTCCAGTATAATCTAATATATCCATAAAGGATTTTGTGTCACTACAGCACAGTATTAGCCAATCTTTCACCTCTCTGATTCTGTTCAAATAAAATAAAATGTTATTGGTCAAATACACTTGGTTTGCAGATGTGATTGAGAGTGTAGCGAAATGCTTGTGCTTCTAGTTCTGACAGTGCAGTGATATCTAACAGTATTCTAACAATTCCACAACAACTGCCTAATACACACAAATCTAAGTAAAGGGATGGAATAAGAATATATACATATAAATATATGGATGAGCGATGACCGAGCGGCATAGACAAGATGCAATAGATGGTATAAAATAGATATGTAAACATTATTAAAGTGGCATTATTAAAGTGACTAGTGATCCATTTTTTAAAGTCACCAATGATTTCCAGTCTGTATGTAGGCAGCAGCCTCTCTGTGTTAGTGATGGCTGTTTAACAGTCTGATGGCCTTGAGATAGAAGCTGTTTTTCAGTCTCTCAGTACCAGCTTTGATGCACCTGTACTGACCTCACCTTCTGGATGGTAGCGGGGTGAACAGGCAGTGGCTCGGGTGGTTGTTGTTGTTGATGATCTTTTTAGCCTTCCTGTGACATCGGGTGCTGTGGGTGTCCTGGAGGGCAGGTAGTTTGCCCCCGGTGATGCGTTGCGTAGACCGCACCACCCTCTGGAGAGACTTGCGTTTGTGGGTGGTGCAGTTGCTGTACCAGGCGGTGATACAGCCCGACAGGATGCTCTCAATTGTGCATCTGTAAAAGTTTGTGAGGGTTTTAGCTGACAAGCCAAATTTCTTCAGCCTCCCGAGGTTGAAGAGACGCTGTTGCGCCGCCTTCACCATACTGCCTGTGTGGGTGGACCATTTCAGTTTGTCCGTGATGTATATGCTGAGGAACTTAAAACTTTCCTCCTTCTCCACTGCTGTCCCGTCGTTGTGGATAGTGGGGTGCTCCCTCTGCTGTTTCCTGAAGTCCACGATCATCTCCTTTGTTTTGTTGACGTTGAGTGAGAGGTTGTTTTCCTGACACCACACTTCAATTGTATGTCTCGTCGTTCTTGGTAATCAAGCTCACTACTGATGTGTTGTCTGCAAACTTGATGATTGAGTTGGAGGCGTGCATGGCCGCACAGTCATGGGTGACGCACCCTTGTGGGGCCCCAGTGTTGAGGATCAGCGAAGTGGAGATGTTGCTTACTACCTTCACCACCTGGGGGTGGCCAGTCAGGAAGTCCAGGATCCAATTGCACATGGCGAGGTTGAGACCCAGGGCCTCAAGCTTAATGATAAGCTTGGAGGGTACACATTATTATTTTCAATGACGGCCTAGGAACGGTGGGTTAACTGCCTCGTTCAGAGGCTGAACGACAGATTTTCACCTTGTCGGCTCGGGGGATCCAATCTTGCAACCTTAGAGTTAACTCGTCCAGCGCAATAACGACCTGCCTCTCTCTCGTTGCACTCCACAAGGAGACTGACTGCCTGTTACGCGAATGCAGTAAGCCAAGGTAAGTTGCTAGCTAGCATTAAACTTATCTTATAAAAAACAATCAATCATAATCCCTAGTTAACTACACATGGTTGATGATATTACTAGATATTATCTAGTGTGTCCTGCGTTGCATATAATCTGACTGAGCATACAAGTATCTAAGTATCTGACTGAGCGGTGGTAGGCAGAAGCAGGCGCGTAAACATTCATTCAAACAGCACTTTAGTTGGTTTTGCCAGCAGCTCTTCGTTGTGCGTCAAGCATTGCGCTGTTTATGACTTCAAGCCTATCAACTCCCGAGATGAGGCTGGTGTAACCGAAGTGAAATGGCTAGCTAGTTAGCGCGCGCTAATAGCTTTTCCAACTTCACTCGCTCTGAGCCTTGGGGTGGTTGTTTCCCTTGCTCTGCATGGGTAACGCTGCTTCAATGGTGGCTGTTGTCGTTGTGTTGCTGGTTCGAGCCCAGGGAGGAGCGAGGAGAGGGACGGAAGCTATACTGTTAAACTGGCAATACTAAAGTGCCTATAAGAACATCCCATAGTCAAAGGTTAATGAAATACAAATGGTATAGAGAGAAATAGTCCTATAATTCCTATAACAACTACAACCTAAAACTTCTTACCTGGGAATATTGAAGACTCATGTTAAAAGGAACCACCAGCTTTCATATGTTCTCATGTTCTGAGCAAGGAACTGAAACGTCAGCTTTCTTACATAGCACATATTGCACTTTTACTTTCTTCTCTAACACTTTGTTTTTGCATTATTTAAACCAAATTGAACATGTTTCATTATTTACTTGAGGCTAAATTGATTTTATTGATGTATTATATTAAGTTAAAATAAGTGTTTATTCAGTATTGTTGTAATTGTCATTATCACAAATACATTTTTTATTCATTTTTTAAATCAGACGATTTAAATCGGTATCGGCATTTTTGGTCCTCCAATGATCAGTATCGGCGCTGGAAAATCATAATCGGTCGACCTCTAGTGTTGAATGCTGAGCTGTAGTCAATGAACAACATTCTTACATAGGTATTCCTCTTGTTCAGATGGGATAGGGCAGCGTTATGTGATGATGGCGATTTCATCTCATGTGGACATATTGGGGCGGTATGCAAATTGTAGTGGGTCTAGGGTGGAGGTGATATGATCCTTGACTAGTCTCTCAAAGCACTTCATGATGACAGAAGTGAGTGCTACAGCACGATAGTCATTTAGTTCAGTTACCTTTGCCTTCTTTCAAATCAAATCAAATGTATTTATATAGCCCTTCGTACATCAGCTGATATCTCAAAGTGCTGTACAGAAACCCAGCCTAAAACCCCAAACAGCAAGCAATGCAGGTGTAGAAGCACGGTGGCTAGGAAAAACTCCCTAGAAAGGCCAAAACCTAGGAAGAAACCTAGAGAGGAACCAGGCTATGTGGGGTGGCCAGTCCTCTTCTGGCTGTGCCGGGTGGAGATTATAACAGAACATGGCCAAGATGTTCAAATGTTCATAAATGACCAGCATGGTCGTATAATAATAAGGCAGAACAGTTGAAACTGGAGCAGCAGCACGGTCAGGTTCTTTGGTACAGAAACAATGGTGGTCATCTTGAAGCATATGGGGACAGCAGATTTGGATAGGGAGAGATTGAATATGTCCGTAAACACACCAGCCAGCTGGTCTGCACATGCTCTGAGGACACGGATAGGGATGCCGTCTGGGCCGGTAGTCTTGCTAGGTTTAGCACTTCTAAATGTCTTACTCACGTCGCCCATGGAGAAGGAGAGTCCACAGTCCTTGGTAGTGGGCCGCGTCGGTGGCACTGTATTATCCTCAAAGCTGGCAAAGGTGTTTAGTTTGTCTAGAAGCAAGACGTCAGTGTCCGTGACGTGGATGGTTTTCTTTTCGTAGTCCGTGACTGCCTGTAGACCCTGCCACATACGTCTCGTGTCTGAGCCGTTGAATTGCAACTCCACTTTGTCCCTATACTGACATTTCACTTGTTTGATTGCCTTTTGGAGGGAATAACTGCACTGTTTGTATTCAGCCATATTCCCGGTCATCTTTCCATGGTTAAATGCGGTGGTTCGCGCTTTCAGATTTGCGCGAATGCCGCCATCTATCCATGGTTTCTGGTTATGGTAGGTTTTAATAGTCACTGTGGGTACAACATCTACAATGCTTTACCTTATAAACTCACTCACCGAATCAGTGTATAAATCAATATTATTCTCTGAGGCTGCCCGGCACATTTCCCAGTCTGTGTGGTCAAAACAATCTTGTAGCGTGGACCCGATTGATCAGGCCAGCATTGAATAGTTCTTGTCATGGGTACATCCTGTTTGAGTTTCTGCTTATAGGACAGGAGGAGCAAAATGGAGTTGTGGTCAGATTTGCCGAAGGGATGGCGGGGGAGGGCCTTGTATGCGCCGCGGAAGTTAAAGTAGCAGCAATCCAGTGTATTTCCCGCATGAGTGCGAGAATCAATATGCAGGTAGAATTTAGGTAGCCTTGTTCTCAAATTTGCTTTGTTAAAATCCCCAGATACAATAAATGCAGCCTCAGGATGATGGTTTAGAGTCCAGTGAAGTTCCTTGAGGGCCGTCGTGGTATCGGCTTGAGGGGGGATATACACAGCTGTGACAATAACCAACGAGAATTCTCTTGGGAGATAATATGGTCGGCATTTGATTGTGAGGAATTCTAGGTTAGGTGAACAAAAGGACTTGAGTTCATGTATGTTGTTATGATTACACCATGAGTCGTTAATCATGAAGCATACACCCCCGCCATTCTTCCCAGAGAGATCATTATTTCTGTCGGTGCGACACAAAGAATCCCGGTGACTGTACCGAATCCGACAACATATCTCGAGAGAGACATGTTTCCATGAAACAGAGTATGTTACAATACCTGATGTCTGTCTGGAAAGCAACCCTTGTCCTAATTTTGTCCACCTTGTTATCTAGAGACTGGACATTGGCGAGTAATATACTCGGAAGCGGTGGGTGGAGTGCACACCTCCGAAGTCTGACCAGGAGACCACTCTGTTTACCTCTTCTGCGGCACCGTTGTTTTGGGTCAGCCTCTGGGATCACATCAAATGCCCTGGGTGGTGGTGCGAACAAAGGATCTGCTTCGGGATAGTCATATTCCTGGTCATAATGTTGGTAAGTTGACGTCGCTTTGATATCTAATATTTCTTCCCGGCTAAATGTAATAAAACTGAAACTTTTCTGGGCTAACGATGTAAGAAATAATACATTAAAAAACAAAATACTGCATAGTTTCGTAAGGACTAGAAGCGAGGCGACCCTCTCTGTTGGTGCCATCTTGCTGTTTCCCCCTGGCAGAAGAAATATGACGTCTATAAGATTCTACAGTCCTAATGGACCCAAAATATACATTTATTCCCTGGGTGACAGGTGCACCAATCAGTGACAGTCTAAGCTCATAAATCCATCGTATGAATATGGGTTTGTTCTAGACAGCACAATCACAGGACATTTGGGACCTGCCATTTAGATTTGCTTTCTTTCAAATGCTAAAATAGGGAAAAAATGCACAATGGGGTGAAAGATATCCTCCCAGGCAAACAGGATTTCCCTAACGTAAAGACAGAGAACCCTCCCCTTACAGCCAGGCCCACACCACAGCATGAGTCATCATGCCCACAGGGAGGAGAGGAGGGGCCCTTCCTATGGAGCAATGCCCTGCACCAGAGGGAGTCTAAGTATGGTATCTTAAAACAAACAGTGCCCAACTGCTATAACTTCAGAACATCAAATCAGGGCTAAACTTGAATGCTAGACTATGGTTCATCCTAATTTTTTACTTTTTTCTAATGGATAAATTACTGTAACATTGACTATAGTTTAATGACACATGGGACTAAACCATTTGAGAAGGTGGGGGAGGTCAGAGTGAATGAAGAGAGCAGTAGCTGAGACCACACCTTCTGTTGCCACTGCGTTGCCTCATCCTCCTTTTTCTGCTTGGCGTCCTCCAGTAGGGAGATCTTTGAGGTCAGCTCAGCCAGTTCCGTGGCCTGTGGAAACAATTTTTTTTATTTTCACTTTCTTTCCATGAATTTGGATTTGAAAGTTTCAACAGATGTTTGCTTATTTTCCTTTCCAAACCATGTGAAGACTACCACAGTTAGAAAACTAGAAGTTAAACAATGATTTTCATGCATTTCACAATTTCTAGAATAATAATATTAACTATCATGATAATACATGTTCCTATACAATACAAATAATAATTGATGTGTTATATTCCAATGAATGAACTACAGTAATTCATAATCATCCCTTTACTCAGCTCATCACTCTGTAGCACAATGCTACGTGCTGACACTGCGTGTGCTGTTCATTAATGTGTGTGTAACTCACCAAGTGTTCCTGGTTCTTCATCTGGTTCTCAGACTGCTGGAGCAGGGCGGTCTTGGCCTCCTCAGCCATCCTGCGTTCCTTCTCCAGACGCTCCGCCTCCTCCTGAGCACGCTTCCTCTCCTGCTCCAACTCCAGGGCCCTCCGTGTCTGCTCCTCCAACTCTGCACACACAGTAATGATGATAGACAGAATTAATTATGTGTACTGTAGCTTGGGCTTCATTAATCTCTCTTGCAAAATATGTTTTACCTCAACAAGACTAACTTGCATAAATAAAGGATAAATTAGGCCTTACAGTGCTTTACATTGTATGGGGTAAACACACAACTTGTGTATTTAGACAACAATCAATAAAAAGCTAGGAACAACCACACTTATAAGACTCCCAACTTTAAGAGTAAAGAAAATAGTTTGTTTATACTACAGAAATAGGGTGTTTCCAACCTTGCTGAGCTTTTTTTGTCTGTTCCTCAATCTGTTTCAGTCTCTCCATAAGCTCCTCCTTCTCCTTTTCAATCTTTTCCTTTTCTTTTTCAGCAAGTTCTCTCTTCTTCTTTTCGTTCTCCAGCAGTGCCCTGGTGGACAGAGGCCGTAGAGTAAACAGGGATATAGAAGGGAGGGAACATGGATAACTTCCTAACATTGTCAAGCCTTCTTTATCAGACAATAGGCCAACGTAAACATTAGCTAAATAGATCTGTCATTGTTCTGATGGATACTGAAGTTAGAGGGAATTTCTTAAGAAAAATCCACTCATAACAAAGACCCTCATGTGTGGCCAGTGGCCACCAGTTGACACCCACAACAGTCTGCTGATTTTAATGTTAGAAACTATCAATTGATGCACAAATGCCCTTCATGTTCAGCTTTATTTTTGAGCATTGCTGTTGGGCTTGTACAAGGATGACACAAATACAGAGGCAGGAGTAACCAAAATAGACTCATGTTAGCAGTAGCTTGAGTGTGTGGTGGTGGTGACACTGACCTCTCCATCTTCTTGTGGTTCTTCTCCTCTCTGGCCTGGGCCTTCATCTGCTGTACCTCGATGGTGTCTGGTTTGCGGCGACGCATATACAGCTCATGATTGCCCATGCAAAGTGCCAGGATGCGCTTGTTGATACGCAGTCGTGGAGCATAGAATACAAAGTCCTAGAAGAGAAAGCATGTTTGACTATCCAACGTGGTCTCAGAGCATTTCGTATTATTTTATACATAAATCTCAGACACTCCATTTAGTTTGAATTGTTACGTTTCGTATAGTATGTATTAAATTGTGGATGTCCATCATCCATTTTGTATAATATGTAACAAATTGCAATTCGTACAATATGTTACGGATTTCCAAAATGTACAATATGTTACAAATTTGCAAAATGTATATGTTAAGAATTCCAATTTGTTTAGACCAATGTTAGCTAGGTGGCTAACGCTAACATTAGCTAGCTCTAGGGGTAGGAGTTGGGTTAAAATTAGGGGAATGGTTCGCTAACATGCTAAGTAGCTAAAAGGTAGTAGCTAAGTAGCTAAAGTTGTCTTTGATGAGATTCAAACATGCAACCTTTGGGTTGCTAGACATTCGTTTTTGTCTCAAGTAACTTATGTAACCATACCAAATGTAACATACTAATTACAGTGTCCGAGATGTATATTTACTATGTTATGTCTGATCTATGAGACCAGTCCATACCAGTAATCTTTCTAAAAATAATTATGGCAACAATAATGATTTTTTGTACCTCGGAGATACTGTATAATACTGTATAACCTTATAAACTATGGATGAGTATAGAGAGGGTGGTTACATACTGGTGCTTTCTTGTCAATGGGTTTGATGACAAACTTCTTGTCGTTGAAGGAAATATTCCTGATTTCACTCCATGGGAATCCAATTTTAGGTGTCATCCTGTTGAGGCAAAAATAACATATAAACAGTGATATTTGCACTATTTTGCACGTAGTCATAATCAGAAAACAACCATTGTACCTAAGTTTGTACAGCATATGTTTAACATATTTCAGTCCCATACTTGTGAGTACCCCTGTGGTGTATATTTCGACATGAGTCACTCACTTATCATTTTGTTCGTAAATGTTGAGTCCCAGGGCGTCTACTCCTAACCACAACTCTGATCCTTTCTTGTTCTTGATGCTGAAGTAGTTGACACCGTACATCTCCAGATCCTGGGCGATCTTCAGGTACTCCATCATTGAATCCTCTCTGTGGAAGTAATACAAATTACATTAAATCTTTTTTTTTTCAATGACTGGTGCAATATTCACAAGTATGTGGTACATTTTCACAACTGTAAGCACAAAAATAAAAACAGATGTTTCAAAAACTAAGTACATTTTCAATAGATTGAGTACAAAAAAACAAAGTCAAAGTAATTTGTTCACTGCACCAAATCACTCTTTCAATTTGCATACATATTCAATCTAGGTATCTGCTTTTCAAAATGTAATATTCACATTACTTTTGATATAATTTGCTTGTCATTTGTTAACAATACCTTTAACTATCACTTAATCAAACTGCTCAAAACTGATAACTACTGAACCAAAATTATGTAGTGCCTAGTTTACGTACATGTATATAGTTTAATAACTGCTGAACACTGTAAAATAAATGTATCAATTTGACATCAATTTATGTTGGAAGGTAAAACGAAATCATATGTATGTGGCTGTAAATACTACATCATAATTCTCCATCAGCCAGTGTTTCAATAGGACAAAGTGGAATGAGTCACTGTATGTGCTACCATTTAGAATTAGTGTAGTGTACAATGCACTGCTGAACTAAATGGTTGTATATAGCAATATATTCCACTCATCTGAATTTCATTGATGAATCAATTAGAGAGAAAGGCGATACTATATCAGTTGTCAAGTCATGTAGAGAAGGTGATCTTGTATAATGTTGCATGGGGCAGAAATGGCATTCAACACCATGCTACACCAACATACATCTTTAAAATCACTTATTTAAGTTTTTTTTTACAATCATAATAGGCTAGTTCATATATATACACAATTTAGCTTTCACATCAATACATGCGTTCATAATTACATTACATGGTTTACAGATTTAATAGTGTCCATGGAAGTTTCTGTAGGCCAGCTTCTTTTTAGTTTACATTTACATCATTTAGCAGATGCTCTTATCCAGAGCAACTTACAGGAGCAATTAGGGTTAAGTTCCTGGCTCAACAGGACATCGACAGATGTCGGCTCAGGGATTCAAACCAGCAACTTTACGGTTACTGGCCCAACGCTCTTAACCGCTAGGCTACCTGCCGCCCTAGTTCTGTTATGATTTGTTTAAAAATAGAGTTTGAGGGGACAAAAATTTGTTTTATAGACAATGCATCTTGTCTTCCAAATCTTATTGTTCACAATACATATTATTGTCCACCATCATTCTTTAGTTTTGTCATCTATATGAGTATTGAAGACACCTACATCAAAATCAAAACTTCATCAGATCCCATATTTCTTTAGTTCTGTAGCAGTTGCATAAAAAGTGTTCTAAACTCTCTTCATCGAGACAATTGGGCATAAGACAAAATGTACTTTTAGCGAAACAGCTCCACTTTACTACAGCACGCACTGGTAGACGTCGTACAGAAATCAACCATGCAGTATCTGTCAATTGTGTACTGAGTAGATTTTGAATGCACTCTTCACTTTCTGCAGGGATCAGGGTTTCGGTATGCAGCTTCACCACCATACATTTAATCAGATATCACTTTAAAAATAGTTTTGTTCGAGTCACTGTTCCAGAATCCTTAAGAGTCTATTGACGCACCCATGTCACGGGACTTGTCTGAAGGTAAACGGTTCCAGTTTAAAAAAATGTATGGACGTACAGTGCCTTTGGAAAGTATTCAGACCCCTTGACTTTTTCAAAATTTTGTTACATTACAGTCTATTCTACAAAAAAAGTGTTTATCCTCATTAATCTACACATAATACTCCATAATGACAAAGCGAAAACAGGTTTTTAGAAATGTTTGCACATTTATATAAAAAACAAAACAGAAATACCTTATTTATATACAGTGAGAAGAAAAATAATGTGAACCCTTTGGAATGACCTGAATTTCTCCATAAATTGGTCATCAAATTTGATCTGAAGTTCATTTATTTTTAATTGAACCTTTATTTAACTAGGCAAGCCAGTTAAGAACAAATTCTTATTTACAAACCCGGACGATGCTGGGCCAATTGTGTGCCGCCCTATGGGACTCCCAATCACGACGGGATGTGATGCAGCCTGGATTCAGCACTGTTGCTACTCTCCCTAGGAGTGGCCGTCCTGCAAAGATGACTGCAAGAGCACAGCGCAGAATGCTCAAAGAGGTTAAGAAGAATCCTAGAGTGTTAGCTAAAGACTTACAGAAATCTCTGGAACATGCTAACATCTCTGTTGATGAGTCTACGATACGTAAAACACTAAACAAGAATGGTGTTCATGGGAGGACACCACGGAAGAAGCCACTGCTGTCCAAAAAAAATATTGTTGCACGTCTGAAGTTTGCAAAAGTGCACCTGGATGTTCCACAGCGCTACTGGCAAAACATTCTGTGGACAGACGAAACTACAGTTCAGTTATTTGGAAGGAACACACAACACTATGTGTGGATAAAAAATGTCACAACACACCAAAATCAAAACCTTATCCCAACTGTAAAGTATGGTGGAGGGAGCGGCATGGTGTGGGGCTGCTTTGCTGCCTCAAGGCCTGGACAACTTGCTATCATCAACGGAAAAATGAATTCAATAAAGACATGAACACGTATAATTGTTTGTGTGTTGTTAGTTTAAGCAGACTGTGTGTGTCTATTGTTGTGACCTAGATGAAGATCAGATCAAATCTTATGACCAATTTACGCAGAAATCCAGGTATTTCCAAAGGATTCACATACTTTTTTTTGCTTCTGTAGGTATTCAGACCCTTTGCTATGAGACTTGAAATTGAGCTCAGGTGTATCCTGTTTTCATTGATGATCCTTGAAATGTTTCTACAACTTGATTAGAGTCCAACTGTGGTAAATTCAATTGATTGGAAATTATTTGGATAGGCACACACCTGTCTATATGAGGTCTCACAGTTGACAGTGCATGTCAGAACAAAAACCAAGCCATGAGGTCAAAGGAATTATCCGTAGAGCTCTGAGACAGGATTGGGTCTAGGAACAGACCTGGGGAAGAACACAGTGGCAGAGGTTTGGAACAACCAAGACTCTTCCTAAAGCTGGCCACCTGGCCAAACTGAGCAATCGGGAGAGAAGGGCCTTGGTCAGGGAGGTGACCAAGAACCCGATGGTCACTCTGACAGAGCTCAAGAGTTCCTCTGTGGAGATGGGAGAAACTTCCAGAAGGACAACCATCTCTGCAGCACTCTACCAATCAGGCCTTGATAGAAGAATGGCCAGACAGAAGCAACACCTCAGTAAAAGGCACATGACAGCCCGCTTGGAGTTTGCCAAAAGGCACCTGAAGGATTCTCAGACCATGAGAAACAAGATTATCTGGTCTGATGAAACCAAGAATAAACTCTTTGGCCTGAATGCCAAGCGTCGCATCTGGAGGAAACCTGGCACCATCGCTACGGTGAAGCATGGTGGAGTCAGCATCATGCTGTGGGTATGTTTTTTTCAGGGCAGGGACTGGGAGACTGGGACTGGAACTAGGACTGGGAGGCTTTGGGACAAGTTTCTGAATATAGTTGAGTGGCCCAGCCAGAGCCTGGACTAAACCAGATCAATCATCTCTGGAGAGATGTGAAAATAGCTGTGCAACAACGCTCCCCATCCAACCTTAGAGCTTGAGAGGATCTGCCGTGAGGAATGTGAGAAACACCTAAATACAGGTGTGCCAAGCTTGTATCGTCATACCCAAAAAGACTCAAGGCTGTAATCGCTGACAGAGTAAAGGGTCTGAATAGTTATGTAAATATAATATTTCCTCAAAAAAAAATGAAGAAAAAAAATCACTCAAACAGTTTTTCTTTTGTCATTATGGGGTATTGTGTGTCGATTGAGGGGGGAAAAATAAATTTTCATCAATTTTACAATCAGGCTGTAACCTAACAAAATGTGGAAAAAGTCAAGAGGTCTGAATACTTTCCGAGGGCATTGTATATAGATCCCGAGTAATTTCATTTCAGATTTCATTTCTATATGGATGGGAGGTTTAGAAAGCTCATCAGCCATCCAAACTCCTTCTGTTTTTACCATAGCCAACTACTTAACAATACCCCTAGTAGGATAATGAAACTGTGTTTCTCATCATGCTCACAACATGCCATTGGATTAAAATGATAAAAATTCTGGTTTGCAAACAAATAAATGTGCATGTCAAGTTATGGTAAAATGCTCTCACGGTATTTCACAAAAGATTCACGAAAAACCTAGATTTTGCATGAATGACTCAGGGGTGAAAGATGTGCACAACTCCAATGAATACACAATCAAATGTTCTGAACATAACATAGGGGGCATTACAAGTGTTATCAGTTTAGAGTAGTGATTGGACGATTGATACCAGAGCTCTGACGCTCCGATGCAGTTTTCAAAGCACTACTGATTGGACACAATGTAACGATGCTTGTATCAAAGTAACAATACCATGTGATGATGACGTTTGAAGCTTTGACCGTCACACTACTGATTTATTACTTTATCGTTTTGAAGCATATACCAATGACGGATAGTTTCAAAGTAACATTAGCACATGATCAATGGCATCTGAAGCTTCGGTTGATCACATGCTTTTTCAAAATGGGTGTTGCAAAATGCGAGATCCCACTGATTTCACCGTGGTGCTTTCTTTGATACAAAGTTGCTTTCAAACACCAACCTCTGCTGGACACCTTACTTACCAATTTACTTAATGTTTTTCAGTTTATAGCACCTAAATGGTAGCTCAGCAGGTAGGGATGGAGATTTGGAATAAGACAGCAGCATAGGCACAAGATTGAATCTTGGCTATAGTTAAAAAACATTTTTTACTGTGAACCCATCTTCCCACTGGTGTTCAAATAATTTGTTTTATTTAGTGTAGCCTATGATCATCTTTTGTCTTCAGCATCCTAAATAATACAGCGGATGCAAAGTTTTAGAAAACATAGCGAACCTGGAGGCAAAAAGGGTAAGTAGAATGTGGGATGCAAACCTATTATTCTAACTAAATTTAGTTTACCAACACTCACACCTATCCATTGCACCACAAAGTTCTGATAGATGCAATGGGAAAACAAGTCTAAATAAACATTTTGAAAAACGCTAATTTATTCCTGTTCAGCAGATGTCAATAATGTGTTAAAAACACCAGGCAGGAAAACAATTCCATCCCAACAAAACAGACTGAAATTTCAGCCGGTCTTTTCAAACAGCTCTTACACTAAAAGGGCATTATCACAACCTCATATAGTGTGGAAATATACTGTACATATAACACAGGAATATTGCGTTATTGACTGCACTGGGCCTTCAAGAGTTTTGAAAATACGCCACTTACATCTAAAAAAATGCACCAAAGTAAGCACCGAAGGAACACAAGCAGTTAAGTTATTTGAAGACTAACAGCTAGGTAGCTGCCATAGTTGTTAATAGGAGTTGATGGTCAAGATGCTTCAAAACATCACAGCACATGCTTTCACATAATCAAGCTCTCAGAGTGCAAATCTATTCACTCTATGAGAGAAGCTTAAGCAATTTTCACCATGATGTGGTATGTCCTACTGTGCAGAGATACTCAACTTTCAATTGAAACCAATAGAGATGTTTCTCAGGCCAGGGACAACAAAGCTAGGAGGGGTGAGTAAGTAATGTGTGTGTGTGATTCAGTACCTGAGCATGCCCTTGTGTTCCTCATGCCACACCTGGATTCTCTCCTCCCACTGCTCCTTGTTGAGCTTGTGCTGGTCCAGGACCCTAAAAACACAAAGAAAAAATTATATGACACCATAAAAACATGAGAGTACGAAGGTGCAATCAAAAGGTGTTATGTAGACTCTAGAGATGGCGGAGGCATCACCTCTGAGGCAGCAGTTTTTCACTGGACAGGTATCCTGGCAAGTGAATCTCCTTGTTGTAATCGGCGTACTTGGCCTGCACGGCGTAGGAGGCCAGCAGCACAGCCGTCTCCGGGGGGCAGTAGATGTCATCGTTGAGGATCCCTTCCTTTACCTGCAGGAAGAACAGCCTCTGGGTGGCCTCCTGGATCAGCTCCTCTGACACATCCTCAGGGAAGAACTTGGCCCGGAACTTGAACAGCAGTGGGCTCTCCTTCCTTACATCCTGGGCTGTCACCTAGTGTCAGGGGTCATAAAGATGAGTGGAGGCGCCAGGAGCAGTTTCTCTTTTACTTAAGGTGGCATGGAAACCTTGTTCACTATATCCTTGTTTAAATGGAGGCGCTCACCTTCTTATTGAGCTTGAGCCAGGTCGAGAAACCTTTTGTATCCTGGTACTGCAGACCAAAGAACCACACCTCCCGCAGTCCGATTGTCTTCACAACCTTAGGGCACACAATTTTAAAAAAATGTAACCCAACTCTTAACAGGGGTTAACTGTGTTAAATTGATTGTGAAAACAGTGTTACATGACATTCTTGTTTCAGGTCAGGTTTTAACTTAGGTAATGGTGAATGATGGTTGAGTCATTCATTTAAAAGAATCTGAAGATTTAATCCTCTCAAGTCCTTCTATACAGTTATATCAAATTATACTGAGGAAATTAATGCAGAAACATCTTAGCTTAGTACTTAGACATTCAACTTATCTTTAAAATGAATACTGTTTTTTTTCAGATGAAAAGAAAATATAGAATAAAATACCCATTTCAAAGCTAAACCTATTGACAATGCTAAAATAGTAAGCTAACTACTTTAATTTTTAAACACACTGAACTCATTCACAAAATTGGATATAAATGAATAAATGCTGGCCTGAGGGATAATGCAGTTGCCAGCCATTTCCTAAGAGTAATTGCTTGGACCTACGTGGTGAACAGCAGTTTAAGCTCAACATAACTCCTCATGTTCTACCCTAGACATTGGTAATCTTTTTTTGTTACATCAGTAGATCATCTCTCTCTCACACAAACACAAACAAACAGAAGATTTGAATCCATTAGGCTAACTAGTGAAAGGCACCCATTGTATGTACTATCAAAACTAGATTGAAATAAGAATTGAGTCACACGTTAAACTTTGTACTACAGCATTTCTGCCCCTTACAGCTCGCTGCCTGATAGACCGAGTAAAAATACAGTGGAAACTCTTATCTAATGGCTGTGGAGGGAGTCATCTAGTCCTCTGCCCAGATTGCCCACTACACCAACTGCCACTTACAGGGAGAGGTCTGTGGGCCGTCCTGACACAGATATGCCAGGACAGCAAAGTCCACACTTCATTTAAAAATCTATCATAATACATATAAGAGAAACAAAAAAAATCTATGTGATTATAATCATGAAGTGAAATAGGGATGACACAACAGCCATAATAACATTGGTGATGGATGCCTTGGGAGTGATTCAAGAGTCTGGCCCTTCTGCTAAAACAATACAGACGTTCTCTGAGGCCAGGCTGGCCTGCCATACAGCCATGACATATTTCTGTCTGAGAGAGCCACTGTAAAACTAGTGGGACCAAAACCTCTCCTCTCCGCACACAAACAGGCATGGCAGAAAAGTTTGAGACGGTTAGGGACTGATAACCACTCATGCATTAAATTCCTTGGAGAAAGGAAAGGGAAAGGGGGATACCTAGTCAGTTGTACAACTGAATGCCTTCAAGAAACATCTGCTGTGTTTACATTTGCTGTGTCAACAGCCTGGTAGGGGTGTTTCCCATTAAGAAGACAATGTTTATACACACCACCACTGCCTGCACATCACACCATCACTAAACCTCAGTCAAGGCAGTTTAGAATTACGATGTACAATATATATACTAAAGTATGTGGACACCCCTTCAAATGATTGGATTTGGCAATTTCAGCCACATCCGTTGCTGGAAGGTTTATAAAATTGAGCACAAAGCCATGCAATCTCCATAGACAACCATTGGCAGAAGAATGGCCTTACTGAAGAGCTTGGTGACTTTCAACGTGGCACCGTCATAGGATGCCACCTTTCCAATAGGTCAGTTCGTCACATTTCTGCCCTGGTCAACTGTAAGTGCTGTTATTGTAAAGTGGAAACATCTAGGAGCAACAATGGCTCAGCTGAAAAGTGGTAGGCCATACAAGCTCACAAAACGGGACCACTGAGTGCTGAAGCACGTAAAAATGGTCTGTCCTCGGTTGCAACACTCACTATGTTTGTGGGCAATGAATAATTAATTACATCATCTCCACCCTCAACCAGTATTCTACAAGAGAACAGACACAAGGGACAACAGACACACCTGGCTCTACATTGCAGATGATCTGAAGGCAGTCATCAATGACCTTGGACCACAGAAGGTATTTTCACAGGTGACAGACAATGCTGTGAACATGAAGGCTGCTTGGTCTAAAGTGGAGGAGTCCTACCCTCACATCACACCCATTGGCTGTGCTGCTCATGCATTGAATCTGCTCCTGAAAACTGAAACAATGGATATACTCTACAAGAGAGCCAAGGAAATGGTTAGGTATGTGAAGGGTCATCAAGTTATAGCAGCAATCTAACTCACCAAGCAAAGTGAGAAGAATAAGAGCACCACACTGAAGCTGCCCAGCAACATCCGTTGGGGTGGTGTTGTCATCATGTTTGACAGTCTCCTGGAGGGGAAGGAGTCTCTTCAAGAAATGGCCGATATAGACAGCCCCATCAAGAGGATCTTCCTGGATTATGTATTTTGGGAGAGAGTGGTAAGCAGCCTGAAACTCCTGAAACATATAGCGGGAGACAATGCCATCCTGTCTGATGTTCAGAATCTGCTTGCAGATGTAAGAGAAGAAATCCGTACTGCCCTGCCCACTTCACTGTTGCTCCAAGCAGAGGAAACTGCAGTTCTGAAATACATCAAAAAGCGTGAAGACTTCTGCCTGAAGCCCATACACGCCACAGCGTACATGTCGGACCCCAAGTATGCTGGCAAGAGCATCCTGTCTGGTGCAGAAATCAACAAGGCCTATGGTGTCATCACTACGGTGTCTCGCCACCTTGACCTGGATGTCTGGAGAAGTACACTTCCAAGCAATGGCTTTGTGATGGAGATGCATATTGGCAGTCGTGCCAACATATCTCATCTGCCACCTGGTGGAAGCGATTTTCTGGATCTGAGACTCTTTCCCCTGTTGCCTCCATTCATCCTCCAAATCCCACCAACATCAGCTGCCTCAGAGTGCAACTGGTCCTTGTTTGGGAACACACACACCAAAGCACACAACAGGGTGACCAATACAAGGGCTGAAAAATTGATGGCCATCCAGGCAAATTGAGGCTTTTTGAGCCTGACAACGAGCCATCCTTAGCAAGGTTGGAAAGTGACAGTGAACATGAGGCCTCAGAGTCTGGTGTTCAAGAGGTGGACATTGAAGAGGTCCACCTCTTGGGAGAAGACATGAGAGGAAGACAACTAAAGCTTTAGTTTCTAGACTATCATTTAACAGATTTTTTACATCGTTTTTGGGAGATACAATGGATCATTGGGGATCATTCAATATTCTCTTTTGTTGTTCAGTGAAATCATCCCACGTGAAGAGTCAACTCACTTTCAAGTTTAATTCTTTAGTTTTTAAAAATGTATTTATATATCGGAAGGATTTCATAATTTGCCATTATGTCTACTTATGATAAGGTAAAAGGTTTATGTTTCTGTCTCTATATGATATGATAAATATATCCAATGCAAAAAACATCTACATTTAAATAGTATTGATATTAATTTGCATATATTTCCGTTAATTCCTATATATTCCCGTTAATTCCCATATATTCCCATTAATTCCCACGGAAAGTTCCCACCTCTGAATATTCCCCAAAATGTGCAACCCTAGGCGTGACACTAATTCTCGTGGCTGAATGGAAGCAAGTCCCTGCAGCAATGTTCCAACATCTAGTGGAAAGCCTTCCCAAAAGAGTGGAGGCTGTTACAGCTGCAAAGGGTGTACTGTATGGTAAAATACGAATTTGTTCTTAACTAGATTGCCAAGTTAAAGGTTAAATAAAAAATAAAAATAAATAAAATAGGGGACCATATTAATGCCCATGATTTTGGAATGAGATGTTGGACGAACAGGTGTCCACAAACTTCTGGTCATGTAGTGTATTTCTAATGGTTTAATTTCAATGAGCGAGCACATGTTCACCAGGGGAAATTACTCCGCCCACTTGGAAAGCAAGTGCAAATTAAAAGTTAACAGGACAAAGCGTGCCTTTATTGTCTTGGAAATGGAGGTCCTTTGTGCTGCCAGTGGATTCTATGACTAACATTCTGTCTGCAGCTGAAGAGAGACTAGAGCCTACGCCATAGAGCACAGCTTGACTCAATAAAAGGAACAGTGAGAGATCCTCTTAAAATAGACCCTCCACTCCAGTCCCACAACTGGGCTTCCATTCCCCTGCTTGCAATTTACACTGATTGGCAATGAATGAAAGCACAGCAAGAACATGTAATTTGCCTTGTTTCAGTAGAGCAAGCAATTTTCTTACCTGGTCAAAGAGTTGCTTTCCCGTTGTGTTGGCCTGGATGGCAAACTCCAACTCTGCATCCATTGTGGTAACTCGCACACTAATCTGTTGAGGAAACCAAAATAATTGAGTTAGTACGCTATGACTGACAACCAATGAATTCCTTCAAAATAAATGTAAAAAAAAAAAATGTTACATGTGATGGTATAACTGATACAACTGGGTACTGGACTTCCTGACGGGCCGCCCCCAGGTGGTGAGGGTAGGCAACAACATCTCCTCCCCGCTGATCCTCAACACTGGGGCCCCACAAGGGTGCGTTCTGAGCCCTCTCCTGTACTCCCTGTTCACCCACGACTGCGTGGCCACGCACGCCTCCAACTCAATCATCAAGTTTGCGGACGACACAACAGTGGTAGGCTTGATTACCAACAACGACGAGACGGCCTACAGGGAGGAGGTGAGGGCCCTCGGAGTGTGGTGTCAGGAAAATAACCTCACACTCAACGTCAACAAAACTAAGGAGATGATTGTGGACTTCAGGAAACAGCAGAGGGAACACCCCCATCCACATCGATGGAACAGTAGTGGAGAGGGTAGCAAGTTTTAAGTTCCTCGGCATACACATCACAGACAAACTGAATTGGTCCACTCACACAGACAGCATCGTGAGGAAGGCGCAGCAGCGCCTCTTCAACCTCAGGAGGCTGAAGAAATTTGGCTTGTCACCAAAAGCACTCACAAACTTCTACAGATGCACAATCGAGAGCATCCTGGCGGGCTGTATCACCGCCTGGTATGGCAACTGCACCGCCCTCAACCGTAAGGCTCTCCAGAGGGTAGTGAGGTCTGCACAACGCATCACCGGGGGCAAACTACCTGCCCTCCAGGACACCTACACCACCCGATGCTACAGGAAGGCCATAAAGATCATCAAGGACATCAACCACCCGAGCCACTGCCTGTTCACCCCGCTGTCATCCAGAAGGCGAGGTCAGTACAGGTGCATCAAAGCTGGGACCGAGAGACTGAAAAACAGCTTCTATCTCAAGGCCATCAGACTGTTAAACAGCCACCACTAACATTGAGTGGCTACTGCCAACACACTGTCAATGACACTGACTCTACTCCAGCCACTTTAATCATGGGAATTGATGGGAAATTATGTAAATATATCACTAGCCACTTTAAACAATGCTACCTTATATAATGTTACTTACCCTACATTATTCATCTCATATGCATACGTAGATACTGTACTCTATATCATCGACTGCATCCTTATGTAATACATGTATCACTAGCCACTTTAACTATGCCACTTGGTTTACATACTCATCTCATATGTATATACTGTACTCGATATCATCTACTGTATCTTGCCTATGCTGCTCTGTACCATCACTCATTCATATATCCTTATGTACATATTCTTTATCCCCTTACACTGTGTATAAGACAGTAGTTTTTTTGGAATTGTTAGTTAGATTACTTGTTCGTTATTACTGCATTGTCGGAACTAGAAGCACAAGCATTTCGCTACACTCGCATTAACATCTGCTAACCATGTGTATGTGACAAATAAAATTTGATTTGATTTGAACCAATTTGCTTATAAATGTGATGCCTCCGATTGAGAATTTGAGATTGATGAGAATCAATCTACATTATAGAGACTGTTATAGAATTCCTTACAGTGATTTATGCAAATACAAAAGTCATTTTTTGATTGATCAATGGGGAATGGGCCTTATAGGCATTAGCATGAACCATCATCTGCCTATGACCCCAGGCATTAGGCTTTTCACAGCAGGTCAGGAGCGGACCTACATGACAATACAGGGCCAGGAAAATAAGCACACTAACTTCACAAAAACTATTTTTGATTAAACATTTTGTCAGAGTAACTTATAACATCTCTTGAAAGATTTACAGTTATAGCAGGGTGGATACACATCGCTTCAGAATAAATGGTGTCCAAAATATCACAGTGGAACAGATTAATGAGCAGGCAGCTAATGCATCATAGTACATCAGTTAGGTTCCAAATACTACTTTGATGGCGGTAACCAAAAGCCACAATACAACCATAATACATAATACAGATATCCCTCTAGTGGTGTGGGGGCTGTGCTTTGGCAAAGTGGGTGGGGTTATATCCTGCCTGTTTTGCCCTGTCCGGGTGTATCGTCGGATGGGGCCACAGTGGCCCCGTTGGTCATCTATGAACATTTGAACATTTTGGCCATGTTCTGTTATAATCTCCACCCGGCACAGCCAGAAGAGGACTGACCACCCCTCATAGCCTGGTTCCTCTCTAGGTTTCTTCCTAGGTTCTGGCCTTTCTAGGGAATTTTTTCTAGCCACCGTGCTTCTACACCTGCATTGCTTGCTGTTTGGGGTTTAAGGCTGGGTTTCTGTACAGCACTTTGAGATATCAGCTGATGTAAGAAGGGCTTTATAAATTGATTTGATTTGATACAACGATTTAGGCTGATATTCAACCACAACTTTTATCAAAGCAGTGTGAAACATTTTTGTCTTTAATTCGAGATACTCTTTGCATGTTAATTTACACTCCCTTACTCACTAGAGAGGGGAGGGTGGGGCAGACAATAACAATGTTTCAAAGGCATGGGAGAGAGACGATTGCACTTGGGGACTAAAATTATTGATCAGCCTCAAACCCCCCCAAAATGTTATAATAATAATGTCAGGAAGCCTACTGAGGGAGGTATTATCAGCTTCTATTAGAAAAAGAGGCACACTGACTCCACAGAAACTAAAGGGAAAATATATCAGTCTTCTCTTAATGATGCATTAAAACTTGTCCACTAACAGAAATTTGATAACAGAACACTGAACAGAATTTATTGGGAGAAAATTTTACACAAAAGATAAAACAATCTCTATATAGCTTCTATACTGGCACTGTGTCAAATGAAAGTTTAGCCACTGAGTATACCTCTCTGAATGAGTAGCTGCAGCAGAAAAACGTTTTTGGTTTTTGCGTACTAAGGGGACATGTTTTCCCCCAGCTCTCTTTCTCTACTAAGCTGCTCCACTACAGGAAGTAACCACATCCTCTGGTAGCTGGGCCTCGCAAGGCGAGGGAGAGCCACCCAACATGCAGCTCACTGAGACTGCATCCTGTAATTCATCACATTTCTGCTTGCCTGCCTGCCTCTCAGAGATCACTTGTGCTCAGTGATCACACCAGCACAATCTCTTTTAGATTTTTAACACCCACACACACGTACATGCATGCAAAGAGGATAGCTCTCTAGCTCACGGTTCTGCCCTCTTTCGACATTTACTGGAGGCTAATATGTGATTATGATAAAACGTTGCTCTAATACCTGTGCAGTAACACAGTAATAATATGAACATTTTTGTAACAGCAAGCTCTACCATTTTTGTAATTACACAAGTGTTATAAGGAATTAGTAGCCTATTTAAAGACTTGGGTTTTACCTCTGGAATGTTGAAACACATGATGAAAGACTATCTACAGATTCATATAAATGAGCAAAGTAACTGCTCATGTACAGAAAAACACTTGCATATACTAGCTTTGGGTTTATCCGACACATATACTAGTATTAGGTTATCTTAATCATGATACCAAAACTGGAATTTTAAAAATGAACAAATTGATTGAAGAATGATTCATATAACAGCAGGTATACAAAACCTGATGAGTTAGCCATCAAGGATACCTCAGTCCAGACAATTACAGTGCATTTGGAAAGTATGCAGAAATGTTGACTTTTTCTAAATGTTGTTACGTTACAGCCTTACTCAAAAATGTATTAAAAAATGTACAATACCGCATAATACATACAATACCGCATAATGATACAATACCCCAAAGCAAAGCAAAATACCACAGTAATTATTTTTTAAAATATACTGTATATAAAAAACGGAAATCATCAAAACTATGAAATAACACATATGGAATCATGTAGTAACCAAAAAAGTGGTAGACAAATCAGAATATATTTTATATTTGATGATTTTCAAAGTTGCCACCCTTTGCCTTGATGACAGCTTTGCACACACTTGGCATTCTCTCAACCAACTTTTTTTTAACCTTAATTTATCTAGGCAAGTCAGTTAAATTAAGAACAAATTCTTATTTACAATGACGGCCTACCCCGGCCAAACCCAGACGACGCAGGGCCAATTTTGCACCGCCCTACGGAACTCTCAATCACGGCCGGATGTGATACAGCCTGGAATCCAACAAGGGACTATAGTGACGCCTCTTGCACCTCCTGCTTTAGACGGCTGCACCACTCAGGAGCACGGAGGTTCATGAGGTAGTCACCTGGAATGCATTTCAATTAACAGGTGTGGTTTGTTAAAAGTTCATTTGTGGAAGTTCTTTCCTTCTTAATGCTTTAGAGCCAATCACTTGTGTTCTGACAAGGTAAGGTGGTATACAGAAGATAGCCCCATTTGGTAAAAGACCAAGTCAATATTAAGGCAAGAACAGCTCAAATAAGCAAAGAGAAATGACAGTCCATCATTACTTTAAGACATGAATGTCAGTCAATACGGAACATTTCAGGAACTTTGAAAGTTTCTTCAAGTGCAGTCGCAAAAACCATCAAGCGCTATGATGAAACTGCAGCTCATGAGGACAGCCACAAGAAAGGAAGACCCAGAGTTACCTCTGCTGCAGAGGACAAGTTCATTAGAGTTAACTGCACCTCAGATTGCGAGTAGTGTGGTGTGGTTCCCACGTGAAGCATGGAGGAGGAGGTGTGATGGTGTGGGGTGCCTTGCTGGTGACACTGTCTGTGATTTATTTAGAATTCAAGGCACACTTAACCAGCATGGCGACCACAGCATTCTCCAGTGATACACCATCCCACCTGGTTTGTGCATAGTGGGACTATCATTTGTTTTTCAACAGGACAATGACCCAAAACACAACTCCAGGCTGTGTAAGGGCTATTTGACCAATAAGGAGAGTGATGGAGTGCTGCAACAGATGACCTGGCCTCCACAATCACCCAACCTAAACTCAATTGAGATGGTTTGGGATGAGTTGGACCGCAGAGTGAAGGAAAGGCAGCCAACAAGTGCTCAGCATATGTGGGAACTCCTTCAAGACTGTTGGAAAATAATTCCTCATGAAGCTGGTTGAGAGAATGCCAAGAGTGTGCAAAGCTGTCATCAAGGCGAAGGGTGGCTACTTTGAAGAATCTCAAAAATAAATATATTTTGATTTGTTAAACACTTGTGTTGGTTAATAAATGATTCCATTTGTGTTATTTCATAGTTTTGATGTCTTCAATATCATCCTATTGTAGAAAATAGTATGAATAAAGAAAAACCCTTGAATGAGTAGGTGTGTCCAAACTTTTGACTGGTACTGTAAGTATTTAGACCCTTTACTCAGTACTTTGTAGCACCTTTGACAGCGATTACAGCCTCGAGTCTTGTTGGGTATGACACTACAAACTTGGCACACCTGTATTTTTGGAGTTCCTCCCATTATTCTCTACAGATCCTCTCAAGCTCTGTCAGGTTGGATGGGGAGTGTCGCAGCACAGCTATTTTCAGGTCTCTCCAGAGATTTTGATTGGGTTCAAGTCCAGGCTTTGGATGGGCCACTCAAGTACATTCAGAGACTTGTCCCGAAGCCACCCCTGTCTTGCCACTCCTGTTGTCTTGGATGTGTGCTTAGGGTCATTGTCCTGTTGGAAGGTGAACCTTTGCCACAGTCTGAGGTCCTGAGCGCTCTGGAGCAAGTCTTCATCAAGGATCTCTGTACTTTGCCCCGTTGATCTTCCCTCGATTCTGACTAGTCTCCCAGTCACTGAAAAACATCCCCACAGCATGATGATGCCACCACCATGCTTCACCGTAGGGATGGTGCCAGGTTCTCTCTAGATGTGACGCTTGGCATTCAGGCCAAAGAGTTCATTCTTGGTTTCATCAGACCAGAGAATATTGTTTCTCATGGTCTGAGAATCCTTTAGGTGCCTTTTGGCAAACTCCAAGCGGGCTGTCATGTGCTTTTTAATGAGGAGTGGCTTCGGTCTGGCCACTCTACCATGAAGGCAATCACCATATTCTTATCGGCAGACTCAGTAGCCCCGGTTTTTCGGATGACTGCCTTGCCTGGTTCACCAATTACTTTGCAGACAGAGTTCAGTGTGTCAAATTGGAGGGCATGCTGTCCGGTCCTCTGGCAGTCTCTATGGGGGTGCCACAGGGTTCAATCGGGCCGACTCTCGGGCCGACTCTTTTCTCTGTATATATCAATGATGTTGCTCTTGCTGCGGGCGATTCCCTGATCCACCTCTACGCAGATGACACCATTCTATATACTTCCGGCCCGTCCTTGGACACTGTGCTATCTAACCTCCAAACGAGCTTCAATGCCATACAACACTCCTTCCGTGGCCTCCAACTGCTCTTAAACGCTAGTAAAACCAAATGCATGCTTTTCAACCGTTCGCTGCCTGCACCCGCACGCCTGACCATCATCACCACCCTGGATGGTTCCGACCTTGAATATGTGGACATCTATAAGTACCTAGGTGTCTGGCTAGACTGTAAACTCTCCTTCCAGACTCATATCAAACATCTCCAATCGAAAATCAAATCAAGAATCGGATTTCTATTCCGCAACAAAGCCTCCTTCACTCACGCCGCCAAACTTACCCTAGTAAAACTGACTATCCTACCGATCCTCGACTTCGGCGATGTCATTGCTTCCAACACTCTACTCAGCAAACTGGATGCAGTTTATCACAGTGCCATCCGTTTTGTCACTAAAGCATCTTATACCACCCACCACTGCGACTTGTATGCTCTAGTCGGCTGGCCCTCGCTACATATTCGTCGCCAGACCCACTGGCTCCAGGTCATCTACAAGTCCATGCTAGGTAAAGCTCCGCCTTATCTCAGTTCACTGGTCACGATGGCAACACCCATCCGTAGCACGCGCTCCAGCAGGTGTATCTCACTGATCATCCCTAAAGCCAACACCTCATTTGGCCGCCTTTCGTTCCAGTTCTCTGCTGCCTGTGACTGGAACGAATTGCAAAAATCGCTGAAGTTGGAGACTTTTATCTCCCTCACCAACTTCAAACATCTGCTGTCTGAGCAGTTAACCGATCGCTGCAGCTGTACATAGTCTATCGGTAAATAGCCCACCCATTTTTACCTACCTCATCCCCATACTGTTTTTATTTATTTACTTTTCTGCTCTTTTGCACACCAATATCTCTACCTGTACATGACCATCTGATCATTTATCACTCCAGTGTTATTAATCTGCAAAATTGTAATTATTCTCCTACCTCCTCATGCCTTTTGCACACAATGTATATAGACTCCCCTTTTTTTCTACTGTGTTATTGACTTGTTAATTGTTTACTCCATGTGTAACTCTGTGTTGTCTGTTCACACTGCTATGCTTTATCTTGGCCAGGTCGCAGTTGCAAATGAGAACTTGTTCTCAACTAGCCTACCTGGTTAAATAAAGGTGAAATAAAAAAATAAAAATAAAAAGGCCTGATTGGTGGAGTGCTGCAGAGATGGTTGTCATTCTGGAAGGTTCTCCCATCTTGTCAGAGGAACTCTGGAGCTCTGTCAGAGTGACCATCAGGTTCTTGGTCACCTCCCTGACCAAGGCACTTCTCCCCCGATTGCTCAGTTTGGTCGGACGGCCAGCTCTAGGAAGAGTCTTGGTTGTTCCAAGCTTCTTCAATTTAAGAATGATGGAGGCCCGTGTTCTTGGGGACCTTCAATGCTGTAGACATTTATTGATACCCCTTACCCAAGATCTGTGCCTCGACACAATCCTGTCTCGGAGCTCTACAGACAATTCCTTCGACCTCATGGCTTGGTTTTTGGTCTGACATGCACTGTCAACTGTGGGACCTTATATAGACAGGTTGGTGCCTTTCCAAGTCATGACCAATCAATTGAATTTACCACTGGTGGACTCCAATCAAGTTGTAGAAACATCTCAATGATGATCAATGGAAACAGGATGCACCGGAGCTCAATTTCGAGTCTCATAGCATAAGACGTTTTTTATTTGTAATACATTATCAAAAATGTCTAAAAACCTGTTTTTGCTTTGACATTATGGGGTACTGTGTGTAAATGTACGAAGATTTTTTTGAATCCACTTTAGAATAAGGCTGTAACGTCACAAAAGGTGGAAAAAGTAAACGGGTCTGAATACTTTCCGAATGCACTGTACATCATGGCACAACACTCACAGCAGACTTATAGCCAGTATGCCCATAAAAGGAATGCAAAAAAAGTGTGTAAGCTGCCTGTCTTATGTCTGTTTTATGGTATACAAGCTTTCTCCTGCTGTGTACCCTAAACGTATGTCCTATGCTGTGAGAGTGATTAATACAACTATATTGACAAGGCTCCATGTTCTCTTTCCTCTCAAAAATGTAAATGCACAATCAGCCAGCCTGTATTTCAGTGTGTGTGTGTGTGGGGGGGGGGGCAGTACGCCTGAGCTGAGCCACAACAACATGCCTTATTTTCCAGTTGTGTGGCTGATTAGGGCTGCGTTCTTTCCCCTCTGTGTCAGCAGGCCCCGATTTGCTGGTCAGGCCACTTGTCACCCTGCCACTTCCTGTCATCACCGGCGGGCCGGTGGGATAGAGCAGGGAGCTGGAGAGGGTAAAGCTTTGGCTGGAATGAGGCCTGGCGGCGTCACACAGACAAGAGGGCTGTATAGTAGAGCTGTGACTGGGCCAAGGTCTGTAGGAGCAGGAATTAACTAGGACCCAGACACATTCAGCCATCTACAAGTGAATAGTACAAACCCTTGACATGGTTGGTTTTCAAACAAATACAACTCTACTTCAACAGTGCATATTTTAATTCCTTGTTTTCTTAAAATGTATGATTTAACAATATCTGGGACACATTTCTCATAAAGGTTTTACCTAACTTTGTAGGGGGAGAGATGAATAAAGCAACTGTATTTCTGACAAAGTCAGAGCCCAGTTTTCTATGGAGTGGTTAGCCTGATGATGTTTCATAATTTCCTCTATCCATGTCTTGGCAACATGAACATAACATTTGCCAGTGAAATTAATTTTTAAGTGCATTTGCAGAGCACTGGGAAATATTTCACCATGATAAAGATACAAGGCTATTCCATGAGTGATAATTTATATTTGTAAACAAGTTAGGGCCTAAAACTATCTATTACCATAGCCATTTCTTTTACGGTATAAACTATGAACTGAGTCACACCACAAATGTGAGTTGAATCTAAATTCAGTGATTCTTTGAACTGTGTTAATTGCCCTACAAGATCCAGTAAAACATTGATGAAAGTAGATTGCATATAAGGCCTACATTGTGTCTCTGTCACTATGTTAAAAATGGATTTGTATTAATGATATGATGAATCACCTAAATCATACACTATACTGTCTATTTTCCCAGCCAACTAGACGGACTGCTTAACATGACATAGCCTACTGATTAGACATCATTTCATTGTGTAGTTCAGGCCAACAGGTTCTTGGCTGCCAGTCATTGTTAAGAAGTGACTTTTCTGGGTAAAAATAGTTCATCTCTCACGTGAAAAAGGAACTAAGAATGTGCAGTTCTGCCCGGTAAGGGTGGGTCTCGCATGGCCAGAGTTCAGAAAACTTCTCACACACTATTATTAGAACAGCAGCAAAACATCACTCATCATAACAGGACCAAGGATACATGTTAATGTTTCCTTTTTGCCCTTCGGAACATTCAATGCCTTTTCTGTCATGTAAAGGGAGTTTGATCATACTGGGCAGAAAACAAAGCTATAACAAACCTTAGCTATAGACTGTATTTCAGTAAAGTATGCACACTTTATGACAGCAAATTATTATAAACTGGGACACCAATCACCAGAAGAAAAAACTATATATATTTCCAACATTTCGGAATGCCTCCTCCTTTAACTATCTCCTCGAGACATCTGTCTTTTTCAATTCGGCAAAGCCAAAAAGCCAAATATTTAATTGATATGATGATTGAAATACAAACAAATTAACTTCAAAGGGGATTTTAAAAATCCTAAATCTGTGGAAATCAGGAACTGATGGATAATCCCTATACAATACTATGTGGTTAGATTCTTGGTAACATATACTTTTATCTGTTTTGGGGTGCATTTTAACCATTCACAAAGTAGAAGCTAAAAGCTCACTCTAATTCCACGAAATTCTGAGATTTAGGTTAGCCTCAAACTATTACCTCTCTTCTCCATAGAGCAAACATGTTCTAAACTACCACTAAAGTCAATTTTACAGAATCAATACATTTTCAATTATGTAGATATTTTTCAGGTTGAATGTGTGAGTCTATTAGATTCAAGTTAGTTAAACTCACTGTACTATGACTTATCCTTTTTTCAAAACAGGTTCATGAATCACAGATAATGCCATCTCCTGTGTATTCAAACAACTTAAAAGCAACTACTTCAGCACATATTGATACGGTCATTATCAGAATCATTATTGTTCACTTACTAAGAAATACTGGAGTGCTTTATGCTAACCAAGGGTGAGATCCTATTTAAAACATGAGGTTTGTTAGAAACAAAACTACATCTAAATCAACAAAAAAACACAAAACAAACAACAAAAGACAACTCACTGGTTGGTTTTCTGCAGCCAGGGAAAGACGTTTCAGACTTGCCACACAGTTACTCTCCATTTATGGGCTAAAGCCCCCAAAGGTTTGCATAATTTCTGCCTTTCACACACTCTACCGCCTGTGGCTTAGTTTATTACAAATTGTTAATCTCAACTCTGCTATGTGCATTTACAGAGCTGCTTAATCCCTTTCTTACATAGCACTAGTCTTTCCACTTCATTTGTTTCTGTTTGTGAAGAACTAACACTTGTCAGCTAACACAATTATACTCAAGCCAATATAGTAGTTCACTTCATGGACAGTAAGAAGTAGAAATGGCTGTTGATTAGAATATCATATTTCTGAAGGAAAGCAACCGCATAGAATACCAACACATTTCTTAGTGATGTGTAGAGTTATATAGTCTAAAGGTACATCAAAAGGAAAGTTAACCAGAGTGCAAGTAACTTTTTATTGATGAAAGGGTCTTATGAATGTAATAAGATGTTTTATTTGATGTAAAATAGCATATTATAACATATGTACTATAACATTATCTGGGTAATCTGTTAACGAGACAGGAATCAATTTGGTTTCTGACATGGGGTGACCTGTAGAAGTGCTTAAAAACATCAAGGATCATTCCACATCAAAAAGCACAAGAAAGAGGCTTGACACCAACCAGTTCAGATTGTGCTGAAATCGTTTCTGTAGTTAGAGACAAATAAGATTAGCATTTTGTTAAAATATAATTTGATCTCTGAGAAATTAAGATAATTGATTTGAACCTAGGGATGCACGGTATATCAGTGAACATATCGGAATCGGCCGGTATTAGCTAAAAATGCCAACATCGGTATCGGCTGATGTCTAGTTTAACACCCCGATGTGCAAAACAGATGTCATGACGTGCTTACCTATATAACTTAGGTACATGACGTAATGACGCCACGTAAAATGTTGCGCTATACGTGCAACACAGCATTCCTAAACTAGCCCACAATGTCTGCTCTGTGGATCGAGCAGTCATTAGAAAGAGTAACAAAATTTCAGCGAGACAACTCAAAGGCGAAACCCATTAAAGCCAAGATATGGCCCTTGACAATCAACCTTTCTCTGTCGTGGGCGATGTTGGCTTTTGCCGACTGGTCGAGCACCGGTACACACTACCAAGTGCGCTATTTTTCAGATGTTTCCCTACCGGAGATACACAGTAATGGCATCACTGCTATTAGCTTCACGACATACACGATGTGTTTACAATACCCTGTTGGTAATAAAGAATAGTTTGTTCAACCGCAACCAGCTTTAGCTTGGTACCTAGCTAGCACCAATACAACCAGCCTGAAAACAATGACCAGTAGAACCTGCAGTCACTTTCATTATTTTTAGCAACTATTTAGGAATCCTTGTGAGTAAGTATTAGCTAGGTTCCCACTTTTTGTTAGCCTATTGAAAATGAACTTCAGTTTACGAAAATAAATAGCAAGTCAAGTTTCCCAAAGCTAACGTTATAAGCAGCCAACTAGCTTCATCTGGCTAGTGAGGCTCAACTGCACCAGGTTGTGTTGTGAAGCTAGCCAGGATTAGGCACAACAGTGGAATTTGCAGTTTGCCTTCCAAGTAAAAGTATGTAATTGACAGTAATGCAAATGAATACAAATAGTAGAATTATGCCATACTTTTATTTTGAAGTCCACTATTGTGTCTAATCCTTATTGTGGCTAGCTTCACATAGATGTGTCTGACCACCATTAATTAATTAAAATAAGAACTGTCTTATAAACTAGGGTTATTTTACATGATGTCACCTAGCTAAATAGTTAGCTAGCTAACTATAGCCACTGAAACAGATGTTGCGTTATTTGACACGTCAAATTGTGTTATTTGACGTGTGTCTTTTTTGACACGCAAAGACCCAGACGGCCTTCTATAGAAATCCTGGTTGAGAATGAAACAACTGAACAAATGAACAACGAAACAGCACAGCAAGTAAGTGAAAGAAATAGGTTTTGATTATGTTTTACTGGTAATGGGGACATACGTAAATGCCAACAAAATAACCTTTTGGTCAGTGTGGTGGGTGTGTTTAAACTCTATCTAACTAGGCAAGTCAGTTAAGAACAAATTCTTACTTACAATGACGGCCCGGCCAATGCTGGGCCAATTGTGCGCCGCACTATGGGACTCCCAATCACGGCCGGATGTGATACAGCCTGGATTCGAACCAGGGACTGCAGTGATGCGTCTTGCACTGAGATGCAGTGCCTTAGACCGCTGTGTCCATGTGTGTGTGTTAACTATTTAACTGTACTAGAATGCTTAAAAGGATGCTAAAATTGTAAATATCGGTTATCGGCATCATTTTTTTGTCAAGGAAAATATTGGATATCGGCCAAAAATTAAATATCAGTGCACCTCTATTTGCACTCAAATTGTCCTTTTAATTTATAGGATTCTTAAGTAATCTTAAATAAATATAGTACCTAACATCTGATTCTAAACTATGAATAAGACTTAAAGAAGCCAATAAAATGACCAAAAACCAACCCCGGACACACCACACCACATGCCAAACCCACCACAACAACCAGTATACAGTATCAGTTCGCTATGTCTAACAAATAGTATACAGCTGCGGCTTGAAGGATTGGTCTTCATCTTATGTAATGTATTCCCAGTGAATCTGGTGATGGTTTCATGGAGGAACTAAAATGTTTTCATGGAGGACTGGCTTGACTTGTGAGGATGACTACACAATTTATTTTTATCATTAGCAAAAGCTATTTGTTTTCTACCCAAAGTCGCAAAAAAAACACAAAAGACCAGCAACATTGATAAAATGATGTAGCGGTAGCAGGAACAGCAGCACCTAGTGGGAAAAAACGGGTACTTTCACACTAATGCGAATACAATGGCTAATCTCTCTTAACAGGAGAGAGAAAGAAATAAAACAGATTCAAAGGAAATACATTACATAGGATGAAGTAGTAATACTCCAAGCTGCAGCTCCATACTACTTGTCAGACATAGAGACCTACTATACTGTATACTGGTTGTTGGGGTGGGATAGTATTGGGGTGTGGGGGGTCCACTGGTGGCCATTTTATTGTATTCCTCGTGTCTTACTCAATAGCAGGAAGAAGTTTGATCCAAATTGGATATTGGGTACTATAATTCTTAAATATTATGGGAATCCTATAAATTAACCCAATGAATCCCACTGTTGTGCGGGCGTGATTTAAGACGTTTAACCACTTTTAAACATTGTGTGTTTGAGCCACAGACTTATTGGTTGTACAATTGGATTTGTCTTTTTCTTCTGTATCCATTGGGGGCTGAGATAGAGAGGTGTTTGTGAGACAAGGGCTGATCCCGAGGGGCCCGGGGCGTGGTCTTTTTTTACAAAAATGTCTGTTGAGTCTGAACTAAAAACTATTACGCTATCTATGAAAAGCTGACTCTCACGAACACGCATTTGTAACATGTTTGCTCTATGACGCTCACAAGCTACACAAGAATTATTACAAGGTAAGGGGTTCTTCTACATAGAACACCATAGGAAATCTCAGGACAGTGTCATATTACTGTAATAAGCTCACATAGTTGCTGTCAAACTCCACACAGTTGTCACTGACTAGTGATTTTCCCACTGAGCAAACAAGTTCTGTACTTACAGCATTCATATTAATGTATTTTTATCAGGTTTTTGCTTTGGCAGACCATGACCCCAACTGCTTATGTCAAATTGCTTTGCGTTCTACTAGTAACCCAATCTTATCTCAATCTCTTAATTCAAAGACTCAATCATGGACACTCTTACTGACAGTTGTGGCTGCTTTGCGTGATGTATTGTTGTCTCTACCTTCTTGCACTTTGTGCTGTTGTCTGTGCCTAATAATGTTTGTTCCCTGTTTTGTGCTGCTACCATGTTGTGCTGCTGCCATGTTGTGTTGTCATGTGTTGCTGCCATGTTATGTTGTCATCTTAGGTCTCTCTTTATGTAGTGTTGTCTCTTGTCATGATGTGTGTTTTGTCCCATATTTTTATTTTATTTATTTGTATCTTTAATCCCAGCCCCCTTCCCAGCAGGAGGCCTTTCGCCTTTTGGTAGGCTGTCATTCTAAATAAGAATTTGTTCTTAACTGACTAGCCTAGTTAAATAATGGTTAAATAAAATATAAAAAACCTGGCTGTCCTAGAAAGAAAATGGTAAAACACTTCATTGTGAGGCTAAATATAAGGGCTACAGATAAATGAAAAGCCTGGGTTTTGCTGGGGTATCGGGACTGATATGGTTAAAAGGGCCAATTCAGGGACAATAAACTACCTTAAAGGTATGGTAAATAACGCAATAAATAATGTTGCAGGAATGCCAATCTTATCTGTTTCTAACTACAGAAGCAATTTCAGAACAATCTGAGATGGTGGGCGTCATGGTTTACTGAAATTACATGGAACGACTCTCAAGTGCTGAAACGATGGCTGAGGAACCATGCAGTTGCAGTTGTGCAGGGCGGAGAAGGGGGAGTCTGTGCTGTGAAACACCAAATAAGGCTTTCAGTGGCAGTCAAGAGACTGCAGGCCAGGAAATAGCTAAAAAGGAACTGACGTAATCTCAGAAACCTTGAGTCACTAGATTACAGTTCCTTGGGAAACTGTAACAATGCCAAAAGAAGCAAAGCCTACACTAATGGTAGGGGGACACATGAATGACTGGTGTGAAAAGACATGTTAATACAAATACAAAGATTAAAAAAATAATACAACTATAATCTTCTCATGAGTTAAAAGTCTTAAAAGGTAAATGTCACAACACTGCACTTTATTTCACTGTCATTACCTGAGGCGCATTTGATCGCAGTGATTTTTAAAAAATCCTGATGTCTTACTTTTCGGTCTTGTGAATCATGTAGGCCTATGCTATGATGCTACACAGAATGGCATATTCAATGTTCCTAATTTGATGTAAATACTTGATAAAGATAATGTAGAAAGTATATCAATTACAGATGCAGTGCAATGTAACATCAATAGAACTGATTCAGTGGATTCTACATTGAACTACATTTCCCTGGGCTGGGCTATATAGGAAAAACCTAATACACAGGCCTGGTAAACTTAACAAAGGTTTGCCATAGATCAAACTTTAAGTACTTTTAGATTCTGTATAGACTACATTTTGATAGAGCAGATTGCATGTGACCTGACCTGCATCATTCAATAGCAATCTTATAGGACAGACTACCGTAGGAGTTCACTGTTGAAGAGTGCATCTGTCAGGCTAGATGTTGTACTACTGGGTACCACAAAGACAAACAACGTCAACGAATGGGAACCTCCGGTAAACCCACAGCAAACAAAACCCAAACTAATTGGCCGCGTTGATATGAATAATAACGTACAAAATGTCTGACATAATTGTTTACGAACTGGGATAGAGTTGATATGAATACAACGAAGCGCCATTCAACTTCTTTTAAAGTTCATTCGGAAGCCAATCACGTTCCAGGAAGGGGGGGGGGGGTTGTCGATAGCGCATAGGTTGACACAAAATAACGGTTAATAGAATTGACACAAACATAGGTCAACAAAAAATAAATTTGGCCAACATTATAAACTATCAATTCATTGAAATCGTTAATAAAACAAGTTTTGGAGAATCTGCAGGGAAAATATAGGCAACAGCGATATAGACAATAAACGTTTCATTCATTTGATGCGCGCGAAACCTTTTCAGACCTATAGCCCTAGGCTACTTTAGGATACAAAGTCAGACAGATTCAGTATCCTCACTTAGTTTATTGCGTCGAATAGATGCTTATGAAGACATATAGTGTAGTCAATCCAAACATTTGACCTTGTATCATGGGCTAAATTATCTTTCTCGATTTAACAAGACCGGAATACATTTTGACCAGAGTGGCGTTTTAAATAACGTCTATGTATATGTGAACGTTGGAAATAAACTGTCCCCAAAACACACACAAAAAAAATACTCACCGTCTTTGGCATTTTTGCAGTTCTCGGTCTTTAGTCACTGATGTCAGGAATTGGATGATGGCAACAATGGAGTCAACTAAAACGTGTGTCCATTAGATAAGGTGCGCAATCTGAAATAGCGTCAGTCACGTTCAGTTTATCTTTGATTTCAAACTTTTCCCACAACCTAAAGAAGGCTACTCGTATTTGACTACTTCTTTGTTTCGCCTCAAAGTCGTGGTCCAGAGCTTGATTTCCTGCACTGTGACTGAAAAACCACACCCAACGCAATGAAGACATACTAAAAGTAGTTTTCAGCAGACTCCGCCTGTATTCTCATGACCCGTTATGCCTTTGTAAAACTCCAGTTAAACGTAAACAGTTTAACTATACTGAACAAAAATATAAGCGCAACTTGCAACAATTTCAATGATTACTGAGTTACAGTTCATATAAGGAAATCGGTCAATTGAAATAAATACATTATGGATCTATGGATTACCTATTAAATAAAGGTTAAATAAAATAACAAACATATAATAATATATGGATTTCACATAACTGGCAGTGGTTTAAAGTACTTACGTATTTGTTTTTTACAACTTTTACTTTACTACATTCCTAAATAAAATAATGTACTTTTTACTCCATACATTTCCCCTGACACCTAAAAGTACTTGTTACATTTTGAATGCTTAGCATTGCATGAAAATGGTGTAATTCACACACTTCTCAAGAGAACATCCCTGGTCATCTACTGCCTCTGATCTGGCACTCACTAAACACAAATGCTTTGTAAATTATGTCTGAGTGTTAGCGTGTGCCCCTGGCTATCAAGCAATAAAAAAAAGAAAATGGTGCCATCTGGTTTGCTTAATATCAAATCAAATCAACGTTTATTTGTCACGTGCGCGGAATACAACAGGTGTAGTAGACCTTACAATGAAATGCTTACTTACCGGCTCTAATCAATGGTGCAAAAAAAGGTATGTGTGTGTGTGTAGGTTGGTAGGTAAAGAAATAAAACAACAGTAAAAGGACATTTGAAGAAAGAGTAGCAAGGCTATATACAGACACCTGTTAGTCAGGCTTATTGAGGTAGTATGTACATGTAGGTATGTTAAAGTGACTATGCATATATGATGAACAGAGAGTAGCAGAAGTGTAAAAAGAGGGGTTGGCGGGTGGTGGGACACAATGCAGATAGCCCGGTTAGCCAATGTGTGGGAGCACTGGTTGGTCGGGCCAATTTAGTAGTAGAGATAACAGTCTATGACTGGGGTGGCTGGGGTCTTTGACAATTTTTAGGGCCTTCCTCTGACACCGCCTGGTGTAGAGGTCCTGGATGGCAGGCAGCTTTGCCCCAATGATGTACTGGGCCGTACGCACTACCCTCTGAAGTGCCTTGCTGTCGGAGGCCGAGCAATTGCCGTAACAGGCAGTGATGCAACCGGTCAGGATGCTCTCGATGTTGCAGCTGTAGAACCTTTTGAGGATCTCAGGACCCATGCCAAATCTTTTTAGTTTCCTGAGGGGGAATAAGCTTTGTCGTGCCCTCTTCACAACTGTCTTGGTGTGTTTGGACCAATCTAGTTTGTTGTTGATGTGTACACCAAGGAATTTGAAGCTCTCAACTTGTTCCACTACAGCCCCGTCGATGAGAATGGGGACGTGCTCGGTGCCCCTTTTCCTGTATTCCACAATCATCTCCTTAATCTTAGTTACGTTGAGGGACAGGTTGTTATTCTGGCACCACCCGGCCAGGTCTCTGACCTCCTCCCTATCGGCTGTCTCGTCGTTGTCGGTGAGCAGGCCTATAACTGTTGTGTCGTCAGCAAACTTAATGATGGTGTTGGAGTCATGCCTGGCCATGCAGTCGTGGGTGAACAGGGAGTACAGGAGGGGACTGAGCACGCACCCCTGGGGAGCTCCAGTGTTGAGGATCAGCATGGCAGATGTGTTGCTACCTACTCTCACCACCTGGGGGCGGCCTGTCAGGAAGTTCAGGATCCAGATGCAGAGGGAGGTGTTTAGTCCTAGGATCCTTAGCTTGATGATGAGCTTTGAGGGTACTATGGTGTTGAATGCTGAGCTGTAGTCAATGAACAGCATTCTCACATAGGTGTTCCTTTTGTCCATGTGGGAAAGGGCAGTGTGGAGTGCAATAGAGATTGCATCAATTGTGGATCTGTTTGGGCGGTATGCAAATTGGAGTGGGTCTAGGGTGTTGAAATGATTTATACTTTTACTTTTGATACTTAACTACATTTTATCAATTACATTTACTTTTGATACTTAAGTATATCTAAAACCAAATACTTTTAGACTTTTACTCAAGTAGTATTTTACAGGGTGACTTTCACTTTTACTTGAGTCATTTTATAATAACATATGTTAACTTTTACTCAAGTATGACAATTGGGTCCTTTCCCCCCCACTGATAACTGGGCAGGAGCACAGAAATACTGGCTGGTCTCAGATGATCGTGAAGGTGAAGAAGCCGGATGTTGAGGTCCTAGGCTGGCGTGGTTACACATGGTCGGTTGTGCAGCCGATTGGACATACTGCCAAATTCTCTAAAACAATGTTTGAGGTGGCATATGGTAGAGAAATTAACCTTCAATTATTTGGCAACAATTCTGGTGGACATTGCTGCAGTCAGCATGCCAATTGAACACTCCCTCAACAATTGAGACACCTGTGTCATTGTGTTGTGTGACAAAACTGCACATTTTAGAGTGGCCTTTTATTGTCTCCAGCAGAAGGTGCAGCTGTGTAATTATCGTGCTGTTTAATAAGCTTCTTGATATGCCACACCTGGTCAGGTGGATGGATTATCTTGGCAAATGAAAAATGTTCACTAACAGGGATGTAAACAAATTTGTGCACATAATTTGAGAGAAATAAGCTTTTTGAGTGTATGCAAAAATGTAGGGATCTTTTATTTCAGCTCATGAAACATGGGATCAACACTTAACATGTTGTGTTTATATTTTTTGTTTAGTATACATTCCTGGACTATAAATTAAAGCCAGGATATCCCTCCAAATTCTGATTGATGTAATTTCCCACATACCCTAAAACTAGGCAGCTAGGCTACTAGTAGCCATTTAATTTTACTCCAGTTTATCAAGGTATAATAATGAGATTTTTAAAGTCACCTAAGCGCCATTGTTTCTGGGACAGGCACACCCAATAGTTTATTTGATAACTGCCATTGCCTTTTGCCAATTCTTTTCAACAAACACCTAGAGCTCAATTTCTATAATGGATTGAATATAAAGAACAGTTTTACAAAAATGATTCAACCTCAGAGGAGTTTTGTCTTGTGACACATAGTCAGGCCTGCACATGTGTACCACCCATATGAAAAACAGGCCTATTGAAGTCGACTTTCAAGCAATACAATCATTTGAATTTCATATGAAGTACATTTTTGTGTATGCAAATATATCATTGCATCCAGCCTCATTCCACTTCTCCTGACCCATGGACAAATATGGACACCTACTGAAATAATTACAGAAATAGGATAGGCCAAGGCCTAATATAAAGGCCTGTAACCACTCATACAAATATGGGCCAGATGTCGATACCAGTAAGATAGACTGTACTGTACAAAGCTATAATAATAGTAGCCTACAATAAGCCTACAATAAGCGCCAAGTGTGCTTGATTAACAGTGAAAATCATCACAAAAGTAATAATGGCATTAGAATGAATATACAGTGCCTTGCGAAAGTATTCGGCCCCCTTGAACTTTGCGACATTTCAGGCTTCAAACAAAGATATAAAACTGTATTTTTTTGTGAAGAATCAACAACAAGTGGGACACAATCATGAAGTGGAACGACATTTATTGGATATTTCAAACTTTTTTAACAAATCAAAAACTGAAAAATTGGGCGTGCAAAATTATTGTGTCTTCACGCAATGGTATCAGTTGGAGCATGTGCATGTTACAAACAAAATCTGGTGAGTGCATTGCTGATGTTGCATTTTTGCTTTATATGTAGGGCCTGCTCTCTCTTTTGAATAAAAGTGTGTGCTAAATGGCGTATATTATCCAGTGATGACATTTTGTGTTTATAATCCTGATAATCCAAACGTTGTCACAGTTTAATTTGTTGGTGTCACAGGCAGTGCGCCTCGGAGGTGTATTGTTTTTAATATTAAAAAAAAAATGTAACCTTTATTTAACTAGGCAAGTCAATTAAGAAAAATTATTATTTACAATGATGGCCTACCCCGGCCAAATCACATCCGGATGTGATACAGCCTGGATAGGTTCAGGCTGAGGCTCAGAATCAGAAATATAATCATCAGAAATATGATTATTAAGTATTTAGACACCTTCCCTTTTTCCACATTTTGTTACGTTACAGCCTTATTCGAAAATTGATTTTTTAAAAATGAATCATCAATCTACACACAATACCCCATAATGACAAAGCGAAAACAGATTTTTTGAATTTTTGCAAATATATTAAAAATCAAAAAACAGATACCTTATTTACATACTGTAAGTATTGAGACTTGATGGAAACCTGTTCCAGAGCGCTCAGGACCTCAGACTGGGGCAGAGGTTCACCTTCCAACAGGACAATGACCCTAAGTACACATCCAAGACAACGCAGGAGTGGCTTCGGGACAAGTCTCTGAATGTACTTGAGTGGCCCATCCAAAGCCTGGACTTGAACCCGATCGAAAATCTCTGGAGAGACCTGAAAATAGCTGTGCTGCGACACTCCCCATCCAACCTGACAGAGCTTGAGAGGATCTGCAGAGAAAAATGGGAGAAACTCCACAAATACATGTGTGCCAAGCTTATAGCGTCATACCCAAGAAGACTCGAGGCTGTAATCGCTGCCAAAGGTGCTTCAGCAAAGTATTGAGTAAAGAGATTGAATACTTAAGTAAATGTGATTTTTTTTAAACCTGTTTTTCCTTTGTCGTTATGGGGTATTGTGTGTATATTTACGAGGGGAAAAAACTATTTAATCCATTTTAGAAGAAGGCTGTAATGCACTGTGCCTTCAGAAAGTATTCACACCATTTTAATTTTTCCACATTTTGTTGTGTTACAGCCTGTTTTTAAAATGTTGATTTTGTGTCACTGATCTACACACAATCCCCATAATGTCAAAGTGGAATTTTTGAAATTAACAAACAATTCAAAGCTGAAATGGCTTCAGTCAATAAGTATTCAAATTCTTTGTTATGGCAAGCCTAAATAAATTCAGGAGTAAATATGTGCTTAACAAAGTTGCATGGACTCATTCCATGTTCAATAATAGTGGTTAACATGATTTTTGAATGACTACCCCATATCTGTACCCCACACATACACATATCTGTAAGGTCCCTCAATTGAATAGTGTATTTTAAGCACAGATTCAACCACAATGACAAGGAAGGTTTTCAACAGACACAAATTCACCTTTCAGCGAGATAATAACCTAAAACACAAGGCCAAATCTACACTGCAGTTGCTTACCAAGAAGACATTGAATGTTCTAGTTACAGTTTTGACTTAAATCAGCTAGAAAATCTATGACAATTCAGGTGTGCAAAGCTCTTAGAGACTTATCCAAAAAGACACTGATATAATCACCATCAAAGGTGCTTCTACAAAGTATTGCTTCAATGGTGTGAATACTTTTGCAAATTAGATATTTCATTTTCAATACATTTGCTAACATTTCTAAAAACACGTTTTCACTTTGTCATTATGGGGTATTGTGTGTAGATGGGTGAGAAACAATCTATTTAATCAATTTTAAATTCAGGCTGTACACAAAAATTGTGGAATAAGTCAAGGGGTACGAATACTTTCTGAAGGCACACTATATTTACATTCCAGATTCTGACATTTCTCATTCTAATATTTCTGTATTTCTTTATTCCTTTCTTTTTATTTTTGGGATTTGTATGTATTTTTGTATTATTTTAATTTTATTTAACTAGGCAAGTCAGTTAAGAACAAATTCTTATTTACAATGACGGCTACCCCAGCTAAACCCGGACGACGCTGGGCCAATTGTGCGCCGCCCTATGGGACTCCCAATCACAGCCGGATGTGATTCAGCCTGGTATTACTGTACCGTAGGAGCTAAGAACATAAGCATTTCACTACACCCATGATAACATCTGCAAAATATGTGTACGTGACCAATAGAATTTCATTAAATTATAACCACATCAGAACACTTTTCCTATGATTTGTGAGACTTGTGCACTCAACTCAATATACTATATTAATAGAGGGTCATGACGTTCTGTCTGTTCTCTAGTCGTCACAGCATCTCCTCTACCCCATCTATACACAAGGGCCTCTCAAGAGAGACATTTTGTTATTACTGTAGAGTAATTTTATAGCATATGGTTGTGTACTCATCCCAGCCATTCACTGTGATGCCATTAAGTTGTGTTGAGGGGTAGGGTGGGTGCAATAAACAGGTGGCATGTGTGTTTTTCGGTTGTGACGCAATAGGGCTCAAAGCAATCATAGACTATACTTCTCTTTTCAATTCTATGATCTACACATTCGGTCCCAGAACATGAATTGTGAGTTTGGTCATCATTGCTATGTTCTTTTGTTGTGTAGACGTTTGAAAGATTTCGAGAGGAAGACAAACCAAAGAGATTATGGCCAGCACCCTCTGCAGACATGAGCTGGATCCTTGCCCAGATCAAGCACTTTGCACTAGAGTCTGGGTCAGTTAACACATCCATTGGTATTGTAATGGTTATGTCAACTCGACAAACTGCATCAGAAGGTATTTAACAAATAGTAATTGTATTGAAATGGAAAAGCTCCAGGCCCTCATTGATCTTTTTCCCACATAGTGAAATACAAATATATGCATTGATGGAGGATGGAGTCATGGTTCCAACCATTGTACAGCTGGAGTCACTTGGTGTTGACCCCTCAGGTAAGACTGGGATTAGTTTGTTTTCCCCCAATAAAGTTAAAATAAATCTGTGTAAATTCTATGATTAATTTATTGATGAATGGATGTTGTAGTAATACTGGGGTCATGTCAAAAATAGTGTAAGCCATACACACTTACCTTACTAAGAGAAGAATGCCTTAGTTTTTTAAGAAAATGCCTACCCCACTGCTCCCGGCCTTCTTCGAGTCGTCCTGCATTTCTGGCTGCCCCTCCTGAAGGCTCTCAACTCTCAGCTCTTTATTCACCTCCTCCTGGAGAAACTGTTTGTGGAGCTGCAGCAGCTCTCTGAAGAAGTCCAGAAACACAGACCCTTCTATATTGCTGGGTGGATCTCTGAGGTCATCCTCTGCAACGCCAACTGTACAATCATGTTCTACCCCAATAATAAACTCCATTTAAAGATAAAACAGTGCCAGATTTACCTGATAACATTATGAATCAAAAAGCCAAAGGAATGCCAGACTGGAGGACAAGATCTTCATGAATCGTATCCATCTGAGGTGGCAGCAACTCCTTGCAGCATGTCTGAACGCTCCGTGTGGCAATGCCACACCTGCTCCAGCAGCAACTGACTTAATTATGTACACACATCACTTATTGTATTCTCTATTGCTCTGTACCAGCTTATGAAAAATATTTTCTGCCATTATGTTTGAAAATTACTTACTGTTTGAACTTTTGGTATCCTGGTGGACATGGAGCACCGGGTCTGACCCATGCAAGGCCCAGCCAGAGGATGGAGGACGTCCAAGAGTACCTGAGCCCATTTGTCCGGGCCGAGAGGGCCGCGGAACTCAGGGGTTCTCCCTGGCAACTTTGCACAGGTCAGTTCAGTTGTCATGCCAATTTGCAGAACATAAATATGATTGGATATTCTGATTCCATGTTATTTCATTATATCTAAACAGGATTGTATTGATAAGCAATAATCAACTTACAATGCATTTTGTGTTCTCGCCTCTTTAGACAAAGTCCAGTGAAAGAACACTTGGGAAAGTCCCAGGCCAGTCGGAGGACTCTTCCTGCCTGATGGTGAATAGCCTCTCTACCATGACCGTGTTTGACCATCAGGTGGAGATGGAGATTACCAGTCAGCACGATGCACATGCAGGCTAAGAAACAACAAAACAATATCAGTTATACTCTAAATCATTTGGCTTCCATAGAAATATAACTAGAAATATAGACGGGTTGGTTGTTTAACAACAAAAACATTGAGTGCGCAACCATGGGGCAAAACAGATTAGGCTGGCTCGCTTACATTGTTGACAACATGTTAGCTATATTTCGTCTCCACCGTTTATTGAAAACAAACACATTTGCACAATGACCACTTGTCTCTCAAATACATCGTTACGGTTGTTGGTTCGCTAGCTGGCGAATTTTAACATTGACATGAAATCCCTCAAAACAAGGTAATAATAAGATGAAACGAGTCACTTACGATTGCACACATTGCAGTTTTTTTTAAATCAATCTGGCCAGTCAAATCACAACCAGCCTACCTCTGCCCCATGGAAGCACGCACATCGTTTGTGACGTTTTCAGCCAACCCATCTATGAGTAAGCAATAGATCAACGCAAACATAAGGTTCCCTTCATCACTTTTATGCCACTAATATGTATCAGAATTACAATTGACAAATTTTTATGAATTATATTCAGTCAGAATACTTTCAAAAAAAATCCAGTGGCATATAAATCAAAGTTAATTTGTCATAAGCACAGGATACAGAGTAGTGTACACAGTACGCTACTTTGCAGACATGAGCTGGATACTTGCAAGCTCTCCTCAGTGACTATACAATGGTGACTATTTTCATTTCCTGCACCCCTCTGCTGGCCCTTGGATGGGGGACTGCTGTAGAATATCAAAATGCTGTTAAAAAACGTGACATCTGAAATGCTTGACAAGATGAAATGCTTGATAGGGCCAACAAAATAACACCGTATAAACATAGTTTTGCTTTATTTGAGGAAACAAACACACTTGGTCATAGAGACTTACATTTTGTTTGAGCCAACAGACCCAAAGAGTTCAGTGTTTTTGTCTTTTTGTAATTGTTTTCTTACTTAAAACAATTTAAAAGCAATGCATTTCATTCAACATAGAATAGAACAAACTACTGCAGCTCATAACACATGACCTAGTTGTCAACTCACTCTTATAAACCCTTTTACATTGCAAAACCACAATACAAGACAGTTCAATGTAGCTTTAGGACATGAGACCTGAACTAATTCACAAATCTGACTTTGTAAGCGCATTTATCATTTATAGTAATAGCACACATCAATAATATTGTTTCTGAAGTAATTTGTAGTAAATCTCATAGTACCTGAGAATTGCTATTGTGGTGTATAAGAGAATTTACAATGTCAGGTGAGCTGGTCTATTTAGAACATTGATTCAAGGTTAATCTACACATTGACAATTATTTGTAGCATTTCAACCCTCTATCTGCTGTGTTCAATTCAAACAATAAAATCAACCGCAAGCCTAGTTGCTGAGACCAATATGAAGATTGATTTCACTCTGTCATCAAATGTAGGCCTATCTTTTAAATTCAAATGTAATTACAAATGCTCAGGGCTAAAATAACATTTCTCATTTGAAACATATTATAACTAAAAACCAATATAATCTCACATGCTTTAAAATACTTAAGGCTAGATCAAGTGCCATTTGTGAGTGACAAATTTACCAAAGTAAACTTTAAATCAATAAAGATATAATCTTGTTACCAAATAAGAGGGTTATTCATCAAATCCCTTTCCACACGTTTTACCCTTGTCCAATCAGAGGTAATACAGATTACTTGTCTCAAATACTCACTTAATCATACTGACACACAGTTACTTGACTTTATTGTGTCAGTAGACTAAGAGTTGAATATATTATTATCTGGGTAAAATCCTTTTTTCTTTATAGAATTTAACAAATAACCCCCGAAGTTTCGTAACCCAAGCAATTATGACTGGCATTTCAATCTATTCAGTTTTCTGTGAAGCAACTAAAATGTTTTTCAATGTTTTTCAATGTCAATACATTTAAATACGGATGGTATCAATGCAGGAAAAGAGCAGAAAATATATATTTTTTTATCAAGCTGCTTGGGTTACAACACAGCAAAAAACTTTAATGCAACAAGTTTAAAAGCACATTAAAACGGTACATTGAGTGGTAATTTTAGTATACACAGAGAGAGAGAGAGAGAGAGAAAGAGAGGGAGAGAGAGAGAGGACACTATGCTTACAGCTACACACAGGGTATCTGTGCACTTCTATGTAGCACGTAAGTGTCCCTGTAAATAAACTACTGTGCCCAGTAAGAAATAATACATACCAATGGGCTACTCCCAGTGACACATAGTGTCACAAACATTATGGCATTGTATTTTTTTCTTCTTAAATAAAACAATTTTTTATAATATACATTTCATAAATATATTTTACAATCAAGAAATAGATACAATTTGTATCAACAAACAAATGTCATTTCTAGACATTTTAGGCTTTGTCGTTTGCGGCACTTCAAAAGGCGAGGGTGGGGGGGCTTTCTGCTATCATCAAAAGTATGAAACATGCACATGCCATGTCAAAATAAACTGAATACTAATGTGCATTGGATATGGCCCAAGACCTTGATTTCAGATCATGATATTTTACTCACTGAGAAAAGAAACATGATTCCGTGACAGATTACATTATAACCAACAAATTTCACATTTCAGTAGTCTATTCCCACTTTTAATGTCACTTAGTGTAAGTGTGGGGGGGGGTCTTTATTACTTTACCATTATGAAGCCTTTCAAACTTGAGGGAAAATAGTGAGGGGAAAGGTAGGCACGCAAACTGTAAGCCAAATGCCAGAAACAACCCTGACGGCAGCCTCGCTTTCTGAGTGTTTCACAGGAAGAAACATTTAGGCAGTGTGTCACACCTTCTCATGAAGAGACAAGAGGCCCAACATGGCCTGCTCTTAGTTCATGAAAAAACAAACTCAACAAAGCCCGAAAAATATTTTGGGCAAATAACATTCAGAGATGTTTTCGTTTTCTTTACATGTGTTCATTTACATGGCTTGTCTCTCAGCATAAATAAGGAAATGGATGCTTTTCTTTAAAGCATTTTGCAGATGAGACTTCACCAGTTCCTTAGTAATTACAAATATAAGTCACGTTAAACACTGGATGTGCCATCAAGTCACATGCCAGGTCCCAAGGTGCAAGACAAGGATATATACATGCCCAAAAATGTTCCCAATCATTTCCATGTAACAGTTACATTAAGGTAACTAATCAACACAGCCAGCCATACAATACATCAACGGTTAAGTCTTACAACACTGATGTGATGTTACACTACTACCCAATCAATTGTCTGCATCGAAACTACGATCGCTTTATAATGACAAGGTTAATTCTCAAAATTTTTGGCATTATTTCAGCAGCTTTGAAATGTCTTTTAAATGGCTTTCATGTGTTTTATATGTGCACAGATGTTTTAAGTATAATCTTTCCCAGTTGTAGTTTGGCTTGCTTATGTACGTGCACTCGCAAGCTCTACCAAAATAGTAGCTTTGTAAAGTGAGATTGAGAAAATATATATAATTCTAAATACTTAGTGCTTAACATTTAAAACGCAAAGGAGACTGAACTCAACTACATTAGGATATTAATCGAAACCCGTTAAACAATGACTGGAGCAGTGAGGTCATTCAGATATAAGGCCATTAAACGTGAAAGTTCATGCTCTGAGGTATGCTTGCACTCACTTCCCTCTGTCTTTTACCCCAAAATAATAATTGCACAATAAACCAAAAAGTCACATAGTATTTACAGCAATGTCAGATATGCACAATATGATCTACGTATAGTGAAACAATTCTGCTCTGTATTAAAATGGACGACTTCGTTCAAATTCAATATCTTACCATCAGTCAAAGTTTTCGCTTACATTAGTGAATTTCATGAGGACAAATTGTTTGGATGACAATCAAATAACTTACTTCAAATGTAGAGTACTAATACTATTCAGACAATTGTAGATTCAAAAATAAAATTTAAATAATCAATGGCAAGACCTCAGCTTCGTGACAATGACGGCAGCGAGTTGTTGTGGGTCCGTCAGATGAGGGTTTTTCTCCATGACAGAGTGCACCACGAAAGATGGGAAGATGTTGCAGAGGTTGCGGTATGTTTGGTACAGGTGCTCTGGGATGACATGGCGCTCCTGGTGCTCGACTTGAGGCGGGTTCTCCCATGGAGACCTCCAAATCTGCTCCATCTTGTCAGGCATGCTGCGGACCATCACCCGCTCACAACACGGCTGCATCAGGCTGTTACTCAGGGGGTAGGAATGGTAGCCATAGGACTCACTGCCGCAGGGCAGCGGGTCCCAGCTGGCATGCTGCTCGCGGCACAGTGGGGGTCTGCGCTGCCTCATGGGGTTACTCTCGTACAGCCTGGAGTCTGAGATGCTGTCCATACGTGTCATGCCCAGGGAGCGTCCCGGCTGCGAGGACTGTGACGGGAGGACATTCTGAGGTAAGGGGTAGTCCCCTGGGCAGCTGGACCGGGCCCCAACAACAGGGTGCTGGACATGCGGTGCCAGGTGGGATATGGACTGCTTCCTGCATGGACCTTGCTTGGGCTCCTCATGGCCATAGCTCTGCACCCGGGTCAGGGCCTCGTGGTGGAACCCCCCATGGGAGGAGGCCTGGAGTCTGCTCTGTGCTGGAGACTGCTGTCCCTTCATGCTCTCATCCACGCTACTGTCCACTGAGCTCATGTATAATTCCCCATAAGAGGAAAAGGAGTCACTGTTCGAGTGGCTGAGGCAGGGATCAGGGCAATGCTGGCTGGGATTTCTCAGATAAACCCCATGCTCATGCTCCATGCTACAGAAGCTGTCCACGTTGTGCATGCTGCTCATGCTCATGTTAGAAAAATCACTAAGCATAGAGTAGTATCCGTGGTCCGTGCTCACAGAATCGTACTTAGGAAACTGTTCACTGTAAGTGACAGAAGCACCATGGCTGTTGGTGACTAGGATGGGTGGATGTGGGTACTGTACACTAGACATGTGCTCCAGGGAGCTGTGGGTGAACTGGAGGGAGCCGGGTACTGGGCTGCTGGCTGATCGTGTGTTCAAGGCACCAGCCGCATGGCTCTTTGCAGGCTGCATGGTGGGCACGCTGAGGGCAGACACAAGGGAAGGCACAGAATTTGCCTCAGGCTTACGGACAGCGGACAGTCTCTCCTCTGGCTCGCAGGCGACTGAGCGGATGCTGGGGTCAGACTGGCGCTTCGGGGTCACTCGTTTAGCCTCAGAGCCACTCTCCCCCTTAGCTGTGGCGAGTCCAGTGCCACACTTGGCCAGGGCCCCCTCGCTCATTGTCTTCACAGCAGACAACTTGGCAAATGCCCTCAGTTCATCAGCCACTGACCGTTGGGGCTGGTTTGCACGCTCTGGATGGTAGTACTTGCACTTATGTCCATAAGTGCATTTTTTCCCTGTTTAAGGTGATATAAAAGAGAGCACAAACTAAACAATATATACATCAGCAGTTAAACCACAAAAATACAATATAATTATTTGTTGAGACAACCTACCATATGGACAGGGTTGCTTTTTGTGCTCTGGAACAACAGGACGCTTGCGGAGAAAATTCTCTAAACTTGGACCGTGTCTTCCCAAAGGGTCATCAGGTGGCATGAATCTAAAACATAAAATGGGAATATGCTTAGTTATTGTGTAGTTAATTACACTCATTGCCCAAGTAACTAAGGCCTTTGATGACTTACTTATCATTGACAAACGAGTACATCAGCAGCCGCTCCTCTATGAACTTCTTCCACTCCGGCTTCTCATTCTGTAAGTCCCTGTAGTTGTCATTTGACACAATTATGCCATCAGAGTCACAGGCCAGTTTCACTATAAAGCGATCATCATAGCACACCACTCTCCTCCCTTGGACTCTTCTAGATGGGGTGAACACTAGGATCTTTTCTTTCTCCAGCTTCCGCAAAATGTCTTGGTCTGTGAAATGAAAGTTAAAACATCAGTCAAGAACAGCAGTGAACAAATTGTTACACAGAACTCTGTAGGCCTATGTACCTGTGGTTTGCGTGATTACACATTGAGATTTTCATATGCATTACATTTGTAAACAAATGAATTGCAGTCCAACATAATCCAAACTCAAATAATTGTTAGATCATCTTAAATTATTTAAAATGGTAACAATAATTTCTCACTGTAGGTGCTTTTTTTGCACTGGAAAATTGAGCTCAATGTTCACACACGTCGATAAAACACATACACACACCCTCCCCCCAAAACATAGACAACCTTTTTAGAAAATATCTCGGGCTTGTACGTCTAAATGTGGCTAATTGAAGTAGAGTTTTAGTACCTGTAATGGGGGCGTCAGGTCTCGACTGCTCTTTCCTCCAGGCAGGAACAAACACTGTGATGTCTTTGTGCCCTTTCTCCACAAACCAATCAACAGCCAATTGGATACCAAGGCAAGAGAAAACCTCTTTGTTTCCATGGCTACAAAACAAAACAACCACATAGTAAAAAAGTCTGCTTGTAAAGGTAATTCAAGTACAGTCTTTCAAAAACAGATGGTTCAGAACACATTTTGCACGAGGTAAGGTACAAAATGAGACTTACCTCATTGCCACATTCGATCCATCAATGACAATAGGCCTGAGATTATCATAAGGATCCACGGAATCATCTTCAAGTGACACCTCCGGACTGACAGCCTCTTTTACACAGGGGCCTCCACGGGAGACCAACGTGCCTGTGTTACTGCTGGCTTGAACTTCCAGTTCACCTTTATTACCAAGCCTCACAAGCTCAGCCAGAATATCATTGATGAGGGCAGCAGCCCCTAACTTGTTCAGCACTGTCTCCACCTGTTCACCTGAGTATCCCAGCTTCAAGGCAAACTCCATCTTGGTTTGGTACACCTTGTCACTGGCCTGTTTGAGGACTGCGGCGGCCTTGGTGTCGTCAGGGCGGAGCTCTGGTAGAGTACTGCTCTGGGAGAAGCTAGGCCGGTCCAGGCATGGAGAGCGACAGAGCTGACGGTGAGGCTTGGTGGCACTGAAGAGCTCCGTCCTCTTACAGCTGCCGCTGTTCACTTGCAGCTGATGCTCTGACTCACTCTCTGAGCTGTTCCCCTCCTCCGACTCCCCACTGGGCTGCTGGGCCTCAGTCAGCTCAGAGGCCTCTTCCCTGCAAGGGTGTTTCTCCATTTTGATCTTCTCCACCATTGACCATGCCGTCATCACGTTCCTCTCGCCACCGGAGATGTCCACCACATGCTCCCTCACCTCCACCACAGCCTGAGAGTCATACTCGATGACTGGCTTCAGCACAACCAGCTGTTTGTGTTGAGCCAACGTTAGATGCTCTCTCTTTCGGTGAGCTGGTGAAGTTAAGGAAACGATGTAATCCTGGAAAAAAACAAAGGGTGATTGTCGATAAAAACGCCAAACTGGCCAAATGTCATCCCTGCCTACAAGTAAAAAAATTCAATGCATGTCTAATAGGGCTGGGAATTGCCAGGGACCTCATAATATGATATTATCACTATACTTAGGTGCCGATGCGATATGTATTGAGATTCTATATGCATTGCGATTCCGTCCTGTGATTTGAATTTCAAAACATATTGCTCACTATATGTCTGCTGCAGAGACAAGAGAGAGCATTATAGTTTATCAGTCATGGAAATAAGTGTTGAAAACATGATGGCTCACCATTTAAAAAGAAGGTCGAGACAAGATATAGAATGACAAATACAATAGTTTTGTCCCAGGTACAGCTGACTAGCGCTAACTAACATTACCTAGCCAAAATGTGGAGTCAAAGTATCGAAACAATATCATCCAAAATAATATTGTGATATGTAATCGTATTGATTTTTCCCCCATCACTAATGTCTAATGCATGTGTAAATGTTAAGAAAGAGCTGGGATGATAAAACGAAAAATTGACATCGCCTTCCTCTTTACCAAAGCATATATTGCGCAGGTAGGTCATTTCCGGTGATTAGGCTACACAACGTTCCTGCAGATTTTTGGGTTCTAAAACCCTTATCTGGTGAACAGTAATGTCTATTATCCTGATTCTTGCAATGAAAGTATCTGCAAAGTAGGGCTACCTGTTTTACTGCCAGCACTCACTCCCTCTCTCCACTGTGAGTTTAGGACTGAACAGAGACACAGGAGAAGTTGTAGAACTGTATACATGTATTAATGAGCATCATTACATGTCCTCCTTTTTGTAAAGACAGATTTAAATCAAGACACTTTTTAGGAACTCGAGATAAAAATGTTTTTACATTGCAGATACATTGGGCTCCCGAGTGGCGCAGCGGTCTAAGGCACTGCATCTCAGTGCTAGAGGCATCACTACAGACACAGCCTGGATTCGAACCAGGGTATCACAACCGGCCATGATTGGGAGTCCCATAGGACGGGGCACAATTGGCCCAGAGTCGTCCGGGTTTGGCCGGTGTAGGCCATCATTGTAAATAAGAATGTGTTCTTAACTGACTTGCCTAGTTGAATAAAAGGTTCAATTAAACAATAAAAGGTGCAATATGCATAAATCGCTCCACCATTTCTTGGTTGCTAAAATTCTAATATTTTGACTAATTTCATTTTGTGACAAAACAAGCAAGTACCACTGTGAAATATATTTTCAATAACCAAAAATATTGTATTTTCAACTGTTTGAAGCTGGTGTACAAAACCCAAAGTAAAAGATGCAAAAACTAAACTTAATGGAAGCATAGAAATAGAGCACATAAAACAGATCTACCACTTCTCAAATTCACTTTCAATGAGAATGACATATCTATAACTCACATTTCTATGTGAATTTGGTCAGGTCGCCCAAAAAGTTACATATATTGCAGCTTTAACCAATTTATTTTTCCAGGAGCTCTTTTCTTTTCAGAAGCCAAGGTAGACTACCTGAAACTCTGTGGTAGGGGGTTATTCTGGCCCTCGTGTCTCTATAAATTAATCCTCAAAGGAGGTCTTATGATGCAACCAGAACTTGTGGTCGTCTGGTAGGACGCTCTGTGGGATGACATGTAGCGGAGACCTGTTTCTTCTCAGGCTGCCTGTTGGCATCGCGATGTTGTAGGATTTTAGAGTCTGCCGAGCTGCTGACCATGCCAATGCTTGGGGACGTTCTTGATACAGACTGGTTGGAACAAGGTTTGGTGGTTCCTGCGCTCTCCGTCGTCTGTTGAACCAGGCAGCTTGTTTATCCTTCATATCCCTATCCTTCCTCTCAAAAGAACTTGAGGTCTGGCCACTCAGGTTTGAGTTGAGATGGGACTGGCAAAAGAGTTCTGATGTTGCGCCACATCAGCAGCTGAGCAGGGGACGCAACATGAGCCAGAGGGGTGGCATGGTACGCCATGATCTGACAGCTCATGATCCATTATGCCTACTACCAGTCTGCCTCTGATCGTCGCCTCTTGTACTATCCCCCCATACTGGCAGTGCTCTGCTAGTTTATGAACTGCAGTGATAAATGTCTCAGCTGACACACCTGGCTCGACGCCATGTGTTGAATCTAGCCCTCTCATAGATTGTGTTTGCACACAAATTTATTCTCAAAAGCCTCGGACTTTCATGAAGATCTTTTTGTCTTCACTAGTTAAGGCTAACGTTGAGAGAACCTTTTTTCAGGTGAACTTTTTCAGTGGCTAGCTTAGCTGTTATTGTCAGCTGCTCCCAGGGGAGAATGGCTGCCCCCTCTCATTGACGCCATTGAAGTTCAAGGCTGGCCGTGTTACTGCAGGCATTGTTTGTAGAAAACAGTATCCCAGTTACAGTGAAAAGAAAAATTGCATTATTTGTGGTCAATCTTCATGTCAAAACACATTTTTGAAGACAATCCTGGTACCAATAATTGCTTTAAATAAACCAGATGTAGGTCCTTGAACCAATTATATTAAAAGTACACAGGGAAAACATTAAGGATAATTTAGTTGCTAATGGCAGTAACCCGGTCAGCCTTCAACTTGAGTTACTCAATGCGAGGGGGCAGCACTGAGCCAGCCTGCAACGTTACTTCCTGGAGTAGCTCAAACTGCGCACGTTAGGTCACCATGAGACGCCATCTTAACCAACTTAATTTGCACTATTGAGTCTTCGCATATTTATATATGAATGGTACCACATGATCGATGGCTTTGTTAATTCATTCATACATACACACAGTACCAGTCAAACGTTTGGACACCTACTCATTCAAGGATTTATCTAGATTTTTTTACTATTTTCTACATTGTAGAATAATAGTGGACATCAAAACTATGAAACAACACATATGTAACCATGTACTAACCCCAAAAAACTGTTAAGCAAATCAAAATATATTTTAGATTCTTCAAAGTAGCCACCCTTTGCCTTGATAACAGCTTTGCACACTCTTGGCATTCTCTCAACCAGCTTCATCTGGAATGCTTTTCCAATGGTCTTGAAGGAGTTCCCACATACGCTGAGCACTGTTGGCTGCTTTTCCTTCACTCTGTAGTCCAACTCATCCCAAAAATCTCAAATTCAGACTGAAGGACAGACTTCCACCAGTCTAATGGCCATTGCTTGTGTTTCTTGGCCCAAGCAAGTCTTCTTATTGGTGTCCTTTAGTAGTGGTTTCTTTGCAGCAATTCAACCATGAAGGCCTGATTCACACAGTCTCCTCTGAACAGTTCCTGTTGAGATGTGTTTGTTAATTGAACTCTGAAGCATTTATTTGGGCTGCAATTTCTGAGACTGGTAACTCTAATGAATTTATCCTCTGTAGCAGAGGTAACCCTGTGGTGGTCCTCATGAGAGCCAGTTTAATCATAGTGCATGATGGTTTTTGCAACGTACTTGAAGAAACTTTAAAAGTTCTTGAAAATGTTTTGCATTGCCTGGCCAGGTCTCAAAGTAATGGACTGTCATTTCTCTTTGCTTATTTGAGCGGTTCTTGACATAAAATTGACTTTTACCAAATAGGGCTATCTTCTGCATACCACAACTGATTGGCTCAAATGCATTAAGGAAAGAAATATCACAAATGAACTTAAGGCACACCTGTTAATTGAATCAAATCAAAAACGGTATTTGTCATATGCGCCAAATACAACAGATAGACCTTACAGTGAAATGCTTACTTACATCCCTTAACCAACAATGCAGTTTTAAGAAAAATATGTGTCAAGTAAAAAAACAGACAAGTAAAAATGTTTAATTAACAAATAGTTAGAGAGCAGAAGTAAAATAACAGTAGCGAGGCTATATACAGGGAGTACCGGTACAGAGTCAATGTGCAGGGGCATAAGTTAGTCGAGGTAATATGTACATGTACGTAGAATAAAGTGGCTATGCATAGATAATAACCAGAGAATAGCAATGCAAACAGTCCATTTGATTAGCCATTCAAGCTTGGAGGTAGAAACTGTTAAGAAGTTTTTTGGACCTAGACTTGGCGCTCCGGTAGCGCTTGCTGTGCGGTAGCAGAAAGAACAGTCTATGACTAGGGTGGCTGGAGTCTTTGACAATTTTTAGGGCCTTCCTCTGACACTGCCTGGTATAGAGGTCCTTGATGGCAGGAAGCTGGGGCGTACGCCCTACCCTCTGTAGTGCCTTGCGGTCGGAGGCCGAGCAGTTGCCATACCAGGTAATAAATGCATTCCAGGTGACTACCTCATGAAGCTGGTTGACACTCATGGTTATTACATGATTACATGTGTTATTTCATAGTTTTGATGTCTTCAATACTATTCTACAATGTAGAAACTATTAAAAATAAAGAAAAACCTGAATGGACACATCTTGTCAAACTTTTGACTGGCACTGTACGTACATTGATGACGACTTCAAAATGCACATCAGAATGAAAAGGGGCACCTTCCAAACCCTCTGCGAGGAAACAGCTACCCAAATAACCAACCAGGCAGTCTGTTTGCCATTCAATCTAGCAGACAAGCAGCTCATGATCGTGCTGTGGTTACTAGGAAATCAGGACTCATTCAGGTGAATATTGTTGTGCCATTTTAAAATAATCATGAATGTGACAGAGGCTCCCGAGTGGCGCAGCTGTCTAAGGCACTGCATCTCAGTGCTAAAGGCGTCACTACAGACCCTGGTTCGATCCCGGGCTGTATCAAGGCGCACAATTGGCCCAGTGTCGTCCAGGTTAGGGGAGGGTTTGGCCAGGGTAGGCAGTCATTGTAAAATAAGAACTTGTTCTTAACTGACTTGCCTAGTTAAATAAAAGGTTCAATATAAAAAGGTACAGAACTTGACAAAGTTGTCAATCTACAGTACAACATCATAACTAGCCAATTCCATCCCAGCTAGTCACTGTAGTCCATACACGTGCACAGACCAACAACATACAATTAGACCGACAGTTGAAGTCGGAAGTTTACATACACCTTAGCCAAATACATTTCAACTCAGTTTTTCACAATTCCTGACATTTAATCCTAGTAAAAATTCCCTGTCATAGGTCAGTTAGGATCACCACTTTATTTTAAGAATGTGAAATATCAGAATAATAGTAGAGAGTATGATTTATTTCAGCTTTTATGGGTCAGAAGTTTGCATACACTCAATTAGTATTTGGTAGCATTGCATTTAAATTGTTGAACTTGGGTCAAACGTTTCAGGTAGCCTTCCACAAGCGTCCCACAATAAATTGGGTGAATTTTGGCCCATTCTTCCAGACAGAGCTGGTGTAACTGAGTCAGGTTTGTAGGCCTCCTTGCTTGCACACGCTTTTTCAGTTCTGCACACAAATTTTCAATATGATTGAGGTCAGGGCTTTGTGATGGCCACGCCAATACCTTGACTTTGATGTCCTTAAGCCATTTTGCCACAACTTTGAGGAGTTGTGGAGGTCTACAATTTTTTTCTGAAGTCTTGGCTGATTTATTTTGATTTTCCCATGATGTCAAGCAAAGAGGCACTGAGTTTGAAGGTAGGCCTTGAAATACAGCCACAGGTACACCTCCAATTGACTCAAATGATGTCAATTAGCCTATCAGAAGCTTCTAAAGCCATGACATCATTTTCTGGAATTTTCCAAGCTTTTTAAAGGCACAGTTAACTTAGTGTATGTAACCTTCTGACCCACTGGAATTGTGATTCAGTGAATTTTTAGTGAACTAATCTGTCTGTAAAAAATTGTTGGAAAAATTACTTGTGTCATGCACAAAGTATATGTCCTAACTGACTTGCCAAAACTATAGTTTGTTAACAAGAAATTTGTGGAGTGGTTGAAAAACGAGTTTTAATGACTCCAACCTAAGTGAATGTAAACTTCCGACTTCAACTGTAGATACTTCAAACACTTTAATAAAGTTGTCATAATGCTCAGACAACAGGTTAACAGGGCCAGACTGTCACTCAAAATATTTTATAAAATAAACAGCAAGCGATCTGCAATAAAACTCACCAGAAATTCATCCTGCTAAATGGTCGATTGGTCGTTTACATTATATTGACATGACCTTTCAACTGTCATTAAAAGGCACATGGTAGCTCTGACGCCTTGTGGTGGTAATGATGAACTGCATGTTACTTCAGCATCATTTGGATTTGATCTCAAATCATGACTGATAGGCCTAGTTGGCAAGGCTTGAATTGTTTCAGCGTTATGTTATTATAACAGTTACATCATAATGTATATAATATCATAATATACATTATATTCCTTTGTGCAGGGGAATCGGCATCAGGTTCGATGTCTCTAAATCTACGGTCGAAGCCTGCTTCCAAAGGGTGATCGTAGCTGTATCTCATCTCTCAAGGGCCAGAGCATGAGAAGTCATCAGTGGCATCACAAAGGCAGCTAAGTTCCCTGGAGTGATCTGAGCCATTGCGGAACACACATTGCCATCAAGGCCACCCTAGAATACAGAGACAAACTGCATGTCAACTGAAAGTCGTTCCATTCTATGCACCTCCAGGCTGTATGTGACGACAAAATGCTTTTCACCAGTGTATTTAGTGCCTACCCCAGCACAGTGCATGATGCAAGGGTCTACCGGAACTCAGAACTACACCAGATGATTACCACCAACCCTCAGTCTGTTGCCCAATGCAACTCTAGAGGAAATCTAAAGCCCCTGAACTCCTCCTGAAAAGTATAAACTGAAATATAAATATTCAAATATAATTGTCACATGCGCCAAATAAACAGTCAAATAGTTACTTACAAACCCTTAACCAACAATGCAGTTAAGAAAAATAACTTCAAAAAAATGAAATAAAAGTAACAAAAAAATGCAATATCAGCAGTAAAATAACAATAGCGAGGCTATATAACGGGGGCACCGGTTAGTTGAGGTAATATGTACATGTAGGTAGAGTTATTAAAGTGACTTATGCATAGATAATAACAGAGTAGCAGCAGCGTAAAAGAGTAAAAGAGGGGGGCAATGCAAATAGTCTGGGTGCGTCTTTCTTTTTCCCAACGCAGTTAAGCCAAAACCACGCCCCGTTATTCAGAGGTGCATTCTACTACGCTCTCATTGGCTAGCTCTAGCATTGTCTCACTCACAGGCGATCAGCACAGAGACAGTGACCTAACAAGGTAAGGATGGAAAGTGTAATTTAACAATTAGCTGCCTACCGTAATGCATCCCTATTATTATCATGTTTGGTAACATTTGCCCATGTATTTATTTTCAGAGTTTCAATGAGTTGTAAAAATGTCTCAGAACTCTTCTGGATCAGTGCAAGCTAATGCATGATGGTGCCCATGTTGTAATTGTATAAAATAAAATATTGAAATGTATATATATATATTTTTTAACTAGGCAAGTAAGTCAGTTAAGAACAAATTCTTATTTACAATGACGGCCTAGGAACAGTGGGTTAACTGCCTTGTTTGTTCAGGGGCAGAACAACAGATTTTTACCTTGTCAGCTCGGGAATTCGATCTTGCAACCTTTCGGTTACTAGTCCAACGCTCTAACCACTAAGCTACCTGCCTCCCCATATAAAAATACGGCCTACACTGGCCAAACCCTAACCAGGACAACGCTGGGCCAATTGTGTGCCGCCCTTTGGGACTCCCTATTACAGCCCGGTATCGAACCAGGGTCTGTTGTGACGCCTCTAGCACTGTGATGCAGTGCCTTAGACTGCTGCGCCACTCGAAAGCCCCCAAATAAAATAATGAATAGCTCAATCTTATCCATTGTAAATCGACAGCAGAATGTAAAGGCTGAAATGCATTTGACATTACATGTGCATTTAAAAACCTTTATTAATTTGTATCCAAATATGCAAACAAATCCAAGTGCTTTAAAAAATGTAAATGGACACCAAATGCATGTGCTACTGAAAGCAGTACTTCCCCAGGTCTTGCAGATAGTAGATAGCTACTTCCATTCCTGCTTCAAGAGGCTCAGCTCATGACATGGGTTGCCTAGCAACGCAGCCCTGTCATCAGCTAACTGCTTTTTAGCAGTCACGACTAACAAAACAGAGCCCATCTTTCTCTAGGCAGCCTGGCAAACACGATTAACGTAGCGTGCCTAAAAATATGAGAATTACAATGTTAAACAGAGGTAATAAGTTGCACAAGAAACAAACAATTCAGTTCATACCTACATCATTCCCCCAGTTTTGTACAGATTGCATCATCCTATTTTCAGATTTAACCTCCACATTGTGAATAGGCATTTGATAACCACTTAACAGGACATTTCCATCTCTAGTAGTCTTTCTACTACGATTTAGTAATGTGATGAGCCTTATGCAGCTAATGTCCTAATGAACATGTGCACAACAGCTTAAAACCTTGGATAGCCTAAATAATACTTATTTAGATAGCCTACTTATTTCCCCACCTCTTATTATAGAAAGTGAGTCAGGAAACTACACAAAACCTAAGATAATGGAGTAGATCTGGCTTGAGAAAATTGAATGAATGAAACTACTGTACTTCATCCTAAGGACAAAGTAGTTTATTTCGATAAGAATAACTAGGCTATATATATTATATAAAAAGACAACATATTGGGAAGAGGCTAACCCATTCTATTACAAAAGTGGCAGATATTGTATAGGTGTCCTCACAAAGTCAACACAGACATTTATGTATTTGCAGGAAACCCGATAGCTACCTCACAACAATACTGATGTGTTGGAATTTCCTGGAACAAAATGACATAACTGTCGAGGAGCAGAGCAGCATGAAACAACAAAGAAGCCCCATCTTTTTTTTCTCCACCTCCACATCACAGGCTGAGACACAGCAAGGCCACTCAAGCACTGCACATGCACAGGCTTGTGCAGCCCTGTATCATAGCAACAAGTGGAGCATGTGCATTCAGAAGGACTAAGATGCTTGGCCAAGCTGAGGCCCCACAGCGAGGATGCAAAGTACAGATATGCTGCAGTAATGGAGGTACACACCTGAATATTGTTCTGAAGCACAAAACATTAACGGTTCAACACCATGAGTAGCCTAAGTCCTGGAAGTCAAACCCCATAAAATGTCAAATAAGGAGTATTTTGAAGTAGGTATTAGGTGTACATAATTTGTTAGAAGTGTTCATAGTGCAGATTACATAGACACCAACGACTAATAATATAATTAGATAGATAGATAGTTAGCTCCGGTAGTTAACGTTAGATTCGAATAGTTTATTTTGCATAAGCTATGTTTCAGCAACATTTCTGTAAAAGGTAGATAGGCTAACGTTAACTCACAATCATAGTTTACCATACAACACAAATCTACCTAGTTAAACAGTACAAACGTTAATTCTTCCTTCTGGTTACATTGGCTAGTAGCTGAGACATGTAAAGACTAGCTTAGCCAGAAACATTATTTCAGCTATGTAAAAAATGTAATTTATATACATTTAAAAAAAATACTCAAACACGTTAACTTAGCTAGCACTTGTTAGAACACAAAACAGTTAATATTGCGCCTCGTGAAAATGACGTTAGCTAAGAATGTTATTGGCAGTAAAGTTAGTTAAATTACTAGCTAGTTACCAACCAGAAAACAATAACTAACGTTAACGTACATGTAAACATGAAGCTCTAGTCATACATGACCAAATCCACCAAAAGCGAGATTAACGTTAGTTTAATATTAGCTTAGCGAATATAGTAGGGAGCTAGCTAGTTAATAGCAAACACTAGCCTGCAGTGAAAGCTAACTACACCGATCCAGAGTAGATCAACTAACGTTAGCTAGCAGACTTATCTAGCTAACTAGTTGACCGCTTCTATGCGGCTAACGCGTTACCGGTAGCTAGCTAAAAAACACGAAGCAAACATTAACAGTAGCGTTACAGCAAAGTTATCTTACTTTTGCCTTGGTGCAGTCATCTTCCTTGCCCTCCGCGACACGTACTATTATGATATTGCTGGTGCTGACATTTGCGCTGTCGCAGCTTGACTCCGCGGATCCGTAGCTGACCCTCACCCGGAAAATACGCTCAATGTGCGGGATGGAGCGGTGAAGCAAAGGGCCTGCATTTGCGGGCACTGCCAGCTCCAAAACCATTTATTTATGGTAAATCAACGACCCACAAATATAATGCACTCAGCCGTCAAACTAATTTATTAACCTTAGCTATGATGTCTTGTTCAGAAAGTTCAAAATTGAGCTTGCTATTAAAGTCTATCTACGAACATTACAGCAAATAATAAACACAGCTAGCAAGCTACTATAGCTAAATATCATTCATCATCCCCTCCCTTCATCATTTTTTGTCTGCCTCCCACAGACTGTATCTTAGCAACAAGTCCTACACCAGGGCAGGCCAGTGAAACGGAAAAGAAAGAATGTGGTGCCGTTCCAGGTCGTCTTTTTACTATCCCGCTGTGCAGACGATCAGATTTAACAATGCCTCGAGAATGAATTGATCATCACTACCGCCTCTTATAGCCAGGTTACTTTGATCAACAGAGACAGTTTCAACTGCATATTCAAGTTGGTTATTTATGTATTTATTTATTTTCAGCTAAATATATATATATATTTTTTTAAGTAAGCTATGAGTTGGCTGACTCATGTGTGGCATCAAAATATATTACAATAACTGAGTTTGGTGGGCATTGTATCTAAAGACTTGTTCTCAGTTGAGATGTGCATGCTGAACTGAAATGTTTTTCCATGTCTCACATAACAGAAATAATGTGAACACTAAATACTACCCCCACCCATTATATAGGCTATAAGCCTACTGTATCACAACTACAGTCCTATGTAAAACGTTTTTTAGTCTCAACAACACTAATGACTGTGCATCCTCTTAGTCCCCAGCTGTGCCCTCTTATGCTATTTACTTATCCCTCACTTCCCCAAACTAATTTTCAAGAGACAAGGCCTACCAATCTATTAGTAGGCTAAGAGACTTGCCTAGATAAAGGTTAAATAAAAATAAAATATATATATTTTTTTAATCCTCTGTGTGAAGAGATTGTCCTTCCCTCCCACTGTTTTTCCCCACACACCAGCAAGGACACTATTTAAAAAGCTTATAGGATAGTATACATCACAAAATCCTTCAACTCCTGGCTATCCTGAAGATATAGCTTGTTTGCAGCCCAAAACATTGGAAGGCTATTGTTCTAGCATTCTACCATGGCATTCATTTTACAATGCCATGAGTCATTTTGTCAATATAGGCCTATGGGATGATTGTCACACTATGTATTAGTCACCTTTATTACGGTGGGATTTTAGACAGTTTGGAATCATTATTATAGGATCAGTTAGGACAAAATTGCTGAAAATAATTTTATTTACACATAAATATGCACTGAAATCAGTGAATAATAAACATGTTACCAAAATGTACTGTATGTACTCTCTCCATAGATAACTCTTAGTTCAACAAGTGGGTACTCACAAATGACTGTACGATGCAAAGTGTCCACCAATATAATCAACTATGTTTGTTTTCCAAATACCATTTTAGTCCTGCTCGTTTCTGTGTCATGTGGCAAAAAAAAGTATCTATAGAAGTGTAATCGCATCATATCGTGACACCTGTGTACAACTGTTCTGTGTGCATTGGAGACTGCGGGATGGAATGGACCAGTTGGTGTCTGTACATGTAGCGGTTATCTAAGACTGTTGGACCATTAGCATTGTGTGCTCTGGAGACATCAAATAGTTCACATATGGCTGATAGAATGGACCAGGTGGCTGCGTGAGGCACATAACGGTTAGATTGTGTACATTTTTTTTATGATTGAATTTAGGCAAATTAGCTGGCTAACTCGTTGAACCTGCTTTGTAGAATACCCCTCTCCATTCAGTGCAACAAAAATTGTGAGGAGGAGTTTAGGGAGGATGTGTTTAATGCTACAATGTAGACTTTCTTTCTTTCAATCTGTGATTGTTACATCCATTTTGTTACTTTTAAATTAATTATATGTACCCATTGATTCTTGAAGAATACAACTTATTAATGCTGAGTTCAACTGTCTTATGTCATCAAAACACAAAATATAACCTTGTTTTACTCTGTTCTTGCATCCAGAGATGCAAGAGTGGTTACATTACATTTTTGAGAGTGGTTACATTTCTCCAGCTCCATCCCTCAACTGTTTACTAAAAATACTATATTATTCACTGTTGTGTTTTTGCAGAATTCACTTTAGTATTCACTGTAGTGTTTTTAAGGGATAAAGTCAGCAAAAACACTACAATGAATAGTGTAGTATTTACTGTAGTACTGTAATTAATGTTGTGTTTTTTTGCGTTTTGCAGTATGCTTTGGTATTTACGGTAGTGCTTTTGGACTGTAGTATACTGTAGTGTTTTGTGGACTGTAGTATACTGTAGTATTTATGCAGAAAATACTGTAGTATTTACCATAGTGTTTTAGTTGTATTATCTTTTACATACAAGTGGAGGCTTTCTACTTGAGGAAACCTACTGGGTAAATACTAAAATATCAAATTTTCATAGCCTATAGGTTGGTAGGACTGGGGTCTGAATGGATAGTTCAGAGCTTTTGCTCTTTTCTATAACCTGTAGGGAACAAAATATATGGTCTATACTTGGCATTTAGGTTTCTCACTTATGGGTGGCACAAATTGGCATACGGGGTGGGGAATGGGCAGATAAAAACAATTTAGTGTTTTTGCGGACATTACTGTAGTATTTACTACATTGTTTTTTGCAGATAATACTGTAGTATTAGTATTTTACAGTATACTACAACATTTTATAATAAGTACTACACATGATCAAGTGATACTACAGTGTGTAGTATAGTATTCTACAGTTTACTACAGAATTCTATATTAAGTACTGTAATATATTTCATGTGGGATGAGCTGAAGGAAAGTGACATTGTTTTGTGTATGCTTTCTATATCATAAACACCTAACTAACCTAATCAAATGTTGTTGCTGTATTGTAATAATAGTGTTTCAGAGAGATTTCTTCTTAATAGCAGTCAAGATACAATATATTTTCTATGCCCTTATAGGATCACTACTATGGAAATAAGAATGAATAGAATGGGCTTGGAACCTATAACTCTGGTAATTTGACAGTGATGTAATCATTTCTATGGTACTGTAGAAAGTTAATTTAAATTATGCTAACTGATTTGGCTCATGCAATAGAATGTATTTTTTTAAATGTAATTTGAGTTGATTCAACAAATCACAGCACAGATTGATGGTTACACTTCCTGCTTTTACTTCCTGCTTTGCTCTAATGGATACACTTGCAATGACCGCCAGTCCACCCATTATGCCATCATTCACTTAAATGGGGACACCTGTTATATTCATTCTTATTTCTATGATCACTACCCTCTACAAATAGATGTATCATACAGCAGGGGAAAAATTATTCATATTCTATATGCCCCATCTGAGAAATCCATTGCAATGTTAAGGGACATTACTAGCAAGTCAGTAAAAACACGCTTGCAAATTTGCATCCAAAATCCTCAACTGGCTAGCAGTGTCAGTTGAATACTAATGGTTTGCAATTTAATCTCTTTGTGCTATACCAAATCTCTGCTAATAACATGATGACCAATGTTCCCTGTCATTTATTTTGGCACTGAGCAAATTTCAGGTCCGCTGAGCGCAAGCTTGAACGTTGTGAGAATTCTGTGCAACTGCCAGCATGTGTTTACTGTGAACACTGAGGCTGTACCAGCTTTAAGTTACAGTTTTAACAGTGGCCATGTAGTCTACTGTGGCTATTTCATGATAATGTAGGCCTACCAGTGGCCTACCATCAAAAACAATGGAGAAAATGCATCCCATAAAATGTTACCATGGAAATAGCTATTCTATCATCCAGCCTACAGTAGCAGCCAATGTAGGCTGCATTCTACATTCCATGAGACTTTTGAAACAAACATGGAGGGCTTGACATGAACCTTTTTATCCACTTGTCCTTTAGACAAGGAGGTGACTGAAAATGTTATTGTATTGATGCAAGAAAACAATTTAAAAAATAAAATACATTATTATTTCAATACCATTATTACATATAATCAGACAGATTATGCTACCCTCTGCCTATTGGCTATAACTGGGCTAATAACTCAATAACTAGGATATGATCAAAATGTGCACACGTGGCTACATGCAGCTCTTGCTTTGATTTCAAAACAAGCATCTACTCATGACCGCTCATGCTGTAAACACAGTTCAGTTCAACGTAAATGGCACAGATCCATATATGGCAATGGTCTATTTGCATATAGGCCTACTGCAGCTTTAATTGTTTATGCCGCACTGGTCTCTGTAGAGTATGAGCTGAGTAGTGTGTGTCAATGCAATAGAATCCTAATCCGATGCATTCTGCCTACAACAAAATCTCTTGCATAGTTTGTTTTGTTTCAGTATGTTGCATTGAAAATATTGTGTTGCTAATATATAATATTGTGTTGATTCGATCACAATTGCCACAGTAAAGGGAAACGTTGATAGTATTAACAGGAAACACTTTAGAACAAAATGCAAGCCGAGATCTACTGCTCAGATTTTTTTTAACATTACTTTAAAAAAACATAAGCCGTTGCAAAATTAACCAATTAAAAACAGTACTGTAGCAATACTGTAGTTTGTGCAGTAAGCCATAGGCCCAATACATTATCACAGTATATTGGCTTTGCTTGAATTGACCTGCCAATGCATTGTTGTTCGGGCCATTTTTTAAAATTATATTTCAAAATTTGAGGTAGGCTATATGATCACACCGGTAATAGATCTGTTGTTGTATTACTTGTGAGGCACAGCTGAGTTAGCATACATTTAAATAATTTTCTTTTTATTGTTATTTTACTGGGCTGATGGTGCCTGCATCTCAGTGGTGTAAAGTACTTAAGTAAAAATACTTTAAAGTACTACTTATCAGGTTTCAGGTAAAACGCAAGTGCAGACTGTGTTGTAGTAACAATGTTTATTGCAACAGGGGCAGGCCAATGACAGGTCAAGGCAGGCAGGGGTCGATAATCCAGAGTAGTGGGGCCAAGGTACAGGACGGCAGGCAGGCCCAGGGTCAGGTCAGGCAGAGGTCGGTAATCCTGAGTAGGGGCAAAGGCACAGTACGGCAGGCAGACTTGACTCAGGGTCAGGGCAGGCAGGTGGGCTCAGAGTCAGGACAGGCAAGGGTCAAAACCAAGAGGCCGCAAAAAAGAGAGACAGTGGAAAAGCAGGCGCTGAAACAAACCCATGGTTGATTTGAATAAACCAGATGAACTGGCAACAGACAAACAGTGACCACAGGTATAAGTACCCAGGGGATAATGGGGAAGATGGGCGACACCTGGAGGGGGGTGGAGACAAGCACAAGGACAGGTGAAACAGATCAGGGCGTGACATACTAAGTTGTTTTTTGGGGTATCTGTACTTTACATTACTATTTATATTTTTGGCTACTTTTACTTTTACTTCATAACTTTCCAAAATAAAATAATGTACTTTACTCCATACATTTTCCCTGACACCCAAAAGTACTTGTTACATTTTAACAGGAAAATGGTCCAATTCACACACTAATCAAGAGAACATCCCTCGTCATCCCTATTGCCTCTGATCTGGTGGACTCACTAAACACAAATGCTTAGTTTTTAAATTATGTCTGAGTGTTTGAGTGTGTTCCTGGCTATCCATCAATAAAAAAAACTAGAACATTTTGCCTTCTGGTTTGCTTAATATAAGGAAATTGAAATTATTTATACTTTTCCATTTACTTTTGATACTTAAGTATATTTAAAACCAAATACTTTTAGACTTTTACTCAATTAGTATTTTACTGGGTGACTCACTTTTACTTGAGTCATTTTCTGTTAAGGTTTCTTTACTTTTAGGGAGAGAGCAGCAGACTGAGGGTCCGCCTCTCAACATCCCTCCACTCTCCCTTTCCTCCACTGACACTGACCAAAAAGGGACACAGTCTTCCAGCTGACGGGGCGACTCGAGTCTCTTCTAGTCTCGCAGCATTATTTTTGCCTCGTGCACAAATTCATGTTGTTGTTCATATGAACAGAGAAAGTGAAATATTCCTCGATATTAAAAAAGACCCAAGCCGCTAATAATAAGAACAGCTCAAGCCTACAGATACACTCTCCTACTCAATCAGTACTGCTGCACTGCTTGTTGTAGCACTGAGTGGAAATAGGAAGAATGCACATTTTATGTTTTATAAAAGTGTTGAATACATGCACAATTTATGGCTTATAAAAGTGTTGAATACAAAGTGTTGACAGTGCTGAGTAAGAATTTAAACATGAACTCACTCATAAAAACACCAACTATTTGCTGTATTCGTTGACAGTCTCTCTAGTCATGGTTTTAAACGTTTTGAAATATCACAGTATCAATTTTGCTGTAGCTTTCTCTTACGCCTGCTACATTACTGCAGACACGGTAATCTGAGCAATTCGATTGGACAGCAGTAGACCTATAGTGCACTTGATTTGCTCTCTGGGCCCGCCGGGAAGGCAGAGTTTATACCTTCGGACACACGAAATGGTTCAAAATGACAACAGTTTGCCTTCCTGGCACACAGGGCAGTTGAATCAGGTGCATCTACCCCCAACAGCCCAAAACGAATAAACCAAATAGGAACACAAGGCTTCATCGTTGGGTTTTTTACAGAAATGTTTGGCGATCGACTAGCAATGCATTGGAGAACAACCGGTTGGTGACCACTGCTCTAGAAAGTTGAGTGAAGTTCAATCTCGTGTTTCTCTCTGTGGGCTGATATTTCTGTGTGGCAGTCCCAGTCATCGACTGGCACCAGGTTGCTATAATATATGATGTGGTTAGCTGATACAGTAGCCTATCTAAAATATTATATCCAGGCGCTGTAAAATCTGGCATGCATCAGCAACGCCTGGGCAGAGGAACACGCCCATTATAAATATCCATCTTGACATTCCAGAGCAATAGTAATGGTGTCTTTTTTAGGGACTAATGGCGGCTAACTCCGCCATGGCTCGTTGGCCAAAGCCGATGGGGAAATTAATGGGCTTTTTGTACTGTTTTGGATAAATGCCGAAAATAAGGTCGGTGGTAAAACACAGGTTTAGGAGATATTATACATTTTGTTCTATGAGAGTATCTTAATCTACAACATCACTTTTTGTGAATGTTTAAGCATTTAATCAAAACAAGCACACAAAGGCTTAATAATTCATGAAAGTAAATTTAACTGACTGATATTATCTCATAGAACAAAATGTATAAGATCTCCTAAACCTGTGTTAACCTCGGACCATATTTTCAGTGTAAATCCCCATTCACTTCCCACTTAGGAATGGCCAACTAAACATTTTATATATATAACATGAAAATTGTGGATCAATTTACTTCTACCAGATGCCTTTTCATTAAGTTTTTGCGCTGAAGACCATTGCTCTATGTTTTTGCTCATTGAAAAGCATTCAAAAAGTATACAAAATTACAGGCTACTTGATCCATCACTTGCAAAACATATTTTGCATCGTTTATTTGCTTGCAGAAAACAAGGAGTTCTCATAGACCACCAGGGTAAAAACAACAACAACAACAAAAAACATTTACATGTTGCTTATGAGTGAATTTCACAATACTTTTAGATTATAATTAGATTTTATGTATTTGTATGCATGTCCTACTTAATATACTGTTTGTGTCATCATCGCAAATCAACTGTGTTTTACATTTTATTTTATTTTAAATAAACAAGTATAATGGCTCTTTGGCTAGCTTTGCTTCCAGCCTATGTCAATGAGCGTTAACATTCAAACTACAACTGCTGCATCCAAAATAGGTATTTTGCAAAGATCACAACCAAATATAATCTGAGCAATTTTTCAAGCGATAATCAAAATAACATTGCAAGCGTATTACAACCCCAAAACGTGTTTGTTGTTTATAAATAATAACTACGTAAATATAGGCTATACATAACGGGTACAGATGGTGATGGCTTTCTTTCTGCATCCTAAAGTCCCGTGCTTCTGTGCGTGACGTAGTATGTGTCATGTACTGAAAAGGGGCTTATACAGTGAGTGATATTCTTTGAAAGCATTCATAACCTTTTCTAAACATAATTAATATATATGTTTTAAACAGCATCGAGATTACAACAAAAGCATAAACAAGAGTAGTATGTTCTTATGATTTAATCAAGGGTTGTATTTCATATAATTGAAAGTACCAATTTTGCAGCTGTACAATAATATCTCACATCAGCACAACTTTGGTATTTTACCCTTGCTAAAATCAGAGCAAACGGACAAAAATGGAACAGTGATGAGGGTGTGTTTGAAAAAGCCAATAAGCTGTCTCAGCAAATGCATGTAATTGATGTCCAGAAATGTTGTACACATACACATGCTGTACAAAGGCACACTACTACTAAGTCATGCATGTGTCTGGTAGGCATTTCTTTCCTGTGCAAATGGTCATACTGTAGCACAAATGACACGTGGCTACATGAATTTGAAAACTGCTACACTGTCAAATTTGACTAGCTTTGTAACTTTTCGCTTGAAACATGAAACTGCTAAAAGTTCCAAATATAGAGGAAGTTCCTTACAAATTAGGCGACCTTGAACGCACCAACATTTTATTGCTAGGCTGGCTTGCGCTAGGTAGGAAGGCAGAATTACAGAATGTGCAAAGTTTCTTCGGGAAATAGCAACCGAAATTTTAATAAAAGTCGTTTTTAAAAAATGAATCTTGTTTAGACCAGCACCCATTTCTTGGCATTGGACGATGGAGCACATTTTAACGCCAAAGGTAGGTGGCCACTAGCTAACGTTAGCCAGTGATGCTAACTGGCAATAACTAACGTTAGTTAGCTAGCAACTACGCTAACATTACCTGACTTCGTTATCTAGCCTGTTACGTTTCATAGGATAGTTTTAAAACTGAATAATCTGCCAGCTCTCTGATTTAGCTACATAACACTGTTAAATTAGTCATGTTTGATTGTTAGCTAGCTAGCAACTATAGTTGTCATGAGACTGACCGTCACAACAAGCAACAGCAAATACGCTAGCTAGCTAACTAAAGTTACATTCCTGCATGTCAGCACACCTGTGTTGGAACCTCTAGGTCTCCAGGATTTCCTGGTGTTGGTTTTAGTAAGAGTGCTTGGAAATAATTTCTCAGCCATTCATTCACCTGTTGATATTTGTTATTCAGAGAATGGCATGTGGTGACTCAATCTGTCCTAATGTCGTTTTTATTTGAAATACAGGTGGAAGAAGTGAAATTGTTGGATCGATACACTGCAAAGAAGCCAGCCATTGGCACTCTCTATCTAACAGCAACCCATCTAATCTTTGTGGAGACCTCCTGTAACACTCGCAAGGAAACCTGGGTATGACACTTGCTCAGAGAGCATGGCAAGGGTTTGAGCGCCAAAGGGGTGTAATTGCCTGGTATGAAAGCAACCCATGGCCCTTTCCCATACTATGTACACCTTCACTGTTCACATATATGAAGGCACTGGATAGGATATAGACTAAGTTGGTGTGTAAGCAACTACAGTGGGGCAAAAAAAGTATTTAGTCAGCCACCAATTGTGCAAGTTCTCCCACTTAAAAAGATGAGAGAGGCCTATAATTTTCATCATAGGTACACTTCAACTATGACAGACAAAATGAGAAGAAAAAAAATCCAGAAAATCACATTGTAGGATTTTTAATTAATTAAATTTGCAAATTATGGTGGAAAATAAGTATTTGGTCACCTACAAACAAGCAAGATTTCTGGCTCTCACAGACCTGTATTTTTTCTTTAAGAGGCTCCTCTGTCCTCCACTCGTTACCTGTATTAATGGCACCTGTTTGGACTTGTTATCAGTATAAAAGACACCTGTCCACAACCTCAAACAGTCACACTCCAAACTCCAGTATGGCCAAGACCAAAGAGCTGTCAAAGGACAATAGAAACAATATTGTAGACCTGCACCAGGCTGGGAAGACTGAATCTGCAATAGGTAAGCAGCTTGGTTTGAAGAAATCAACTGTGGGAGCAATTATTAGGAAATGGAAGACATACAAGACCACTGATAATCTCCCTCGATCTGGGGCTCCACGCAAGATTTCACCCCGTGGGGTCAAAATGATCACAAGAACGGTGAGCAAAAATCCCAGAACCACACGGGGGGACCTAGTGAATGACCTGCAGAGAGCTGGGACCAAAGTAACAAAGCCTACCATCAGTAACACACTACGCCGCCAGGGACTCAAATCCTGCAGTGCCAGACGTGTCCCCCTGCTTAAGCCAGTACATATCCAGGCCCGTCCGAAGTTTGCTTGAGAGCATTTGGATGATCCAGAAGAAGATTGGGAGAATGTCATATGGTCAGATGAAACCAAAATATAACTTTTTGGTAAAAACTCACCTCGTCGTGTTTGGAGGACAAAGAATGCTGAGTTGCATCCAAAGAACACCATACCTACTGTGAAGCATGGGGGTGGAAACATCATGCTTTGGGGCTGTTTTTTTGCAAAGGGACCAGGACGACTGATCCGTGTAAAGGAAATAAGGAATGGGGCCATGTATCATGAGATTTTGAGTGAAAACCTCCTTCCATCAGCAAGGGCATTGAAGATGAAACGTGGCTGGGTCTTTCAGCATGACAATGATCCCAAACACACCGCCCGGGCAACGAAGGAGTGGCTTCGTAAGAAGCATTTCAAGGTCCTGGCGTGGCCTAGCCAGTCTCCAGATCTCAACCCCATAGAAAATCTTTGGAGGGAGTTGAAAGTCCGTGTTGCCCAGCAACAGCCCCAAAACATCACTGCTCTAGAGGAGATCTGCATGGAGGAATGGGCCAAAATACCAGCAACAGTGTGTGAAAACCTTTTGAAGACTTACAGAAAACGTTTGACCTCTGTCATTGCCAACAAAGGGTATTAAAAATTGTAGGATTTTTAATGAATTTATTTGCAAATTATGGTGGAAAATAAATATTTGGTCAATAACAAAAGTTTCTCAATTACTTTGTTATATACCCTTTGTTGGCAATGACAGAGGTCAAACATTTTCTGTAAGTCTTCACAAGGTTTTCACACACTGTTGCTGGTATTTTGGCCCACTCCTCCATGCAGATCTTCTCTAGAGCAGTGATGCAGAGCAGGGACTGTTGCTGGGCAACACGGACTTTCAACTCCCTCCAAAGATTTTCTATGGGGTTGAGAACTGGAGACTGGCTAGGCCATGCCAGGACCTTGAAATGCTTCTTACGAAGCCACTCCTTCGTTGCCCGGGCGGTGTGTTTGGGATCATTGTCATGCTGAAAGACCCAGCCACGTTTCATCTTCAATGCCCTTGCTGATGGAAGGAGGTTTTCACTCAAAATCTCATGATACATGCCCCCATTCATTCTTTCCTTTACACGGATCAGTCGTCCTGGTCCCTTTGCAGAAAAACAGCCCCAAAGCATGATGTTTCCACCCCCATGCTTCACAGTAGGTATGGTGTTCTTTGGATGCAACTCAGCATTCTTTGTCCTCCAAACAGGACGAGTTGAGTTTTTACCAAAAAGTTATATTTTGGTTTCATCTGACCATATGACATTCTCCCAATCTTATTCTGGATCATCCAAATGCTCTCTAGCAAACTTCAGATGGGCCTGGACATGTACTGGCTTAAGCAGGGGGACACGTCTGGCACTGCAGGATTTGAGTCCCTGGCGGCGTAGTGTGTTACTGATGGTATTCACTAGGTCCCCCCGTGTGGTTCTGGGATTTCTGCTCACCGTTCTTGTGAACCATTTTGACCCCATGGGGTGAGACCTTGCGTGGAGCCCCAGATCAAGGGAGATTATCAGTGGTCTTGTATGTCTTCCATTTCCTAATACTTGCTCCCACAGTTGATTTCTTCAAACCAAGCTGCTTACCTATTGCATATTCAGTCTTCCCAGCCTGGTGCAGGTCTACAATTTTGTTTCTGGTGTCTTTTGACAGCTCTTTGGTCTTGGCCATAGTGGAGTTTGGAGTGTGACTGTTTGAGGTTGTGGACAGGTGTCTTTTATACTGATAACAAGTTCAAACAGGTGCCATTAATACAGGTAACAAGTGGAGGACAGAGGAGCCTCTTAAAGAAGGTCTGTGAGAGCCAGAAATCTTGCTTGTTTGTAGGTGATCAAATACTTATTTTCCACCATAATTTGCAAATGAATTCATTCAAAATCCTACAATGTGATTTTCTGGATTTTTTTCTTTTCTCATTTTGTCTGTCATAGTTGAAGTGTACCTATGATGAAAATTACAGGCCTCTCTCATCTGTTTAAGTGGGAGAACTTGCACAATTGGTGGCTGACTAAATACTTTTTTGCCCCACTGTATATGCCCCTTGGTAGCAGGGGTGGTGCCACAAATATTAGGCCTACACCTATCTGGGTTTCTGCCAATATTGAAGTGGTAGGGAACTTAAAAGCCAGGACTCAAGATTAATAGTTTTTGGTTTCACTCTCATCTTCACCAGATGTTACACCATCTCATAGCCACAGTAGAGAAACTCCCTCTTACAGCCATGGGATGCCCACTTCACATTTCCTGCAAGAATTTCCATGTGGCTCACTTTGTCATTTCTAGTGAGAGGGACTGCCAAAATGTTCATCAGTCCCTGGTCAGACTCTCCCAACCAGGTACTTACAGTAGCATTCCAGATCAACCCTCCTCCCTTTCGGGGAAAAACAAAATTATGATCCACTGTGAATATTTATACAATTCGTCCATACAGTAACATTGGACATTTTTTTATAGGGAAAGTGGAAGAGTTGTATGCTTTTCTTTACAACCCAAAACAAGATGAAGATGAGAGAAGAAATGGTTGGGGCTTTATTGACTCAGCCATGGATTTCAAAAGAATGGGATTGCCCAATGAGTTTTGGGAAATGACAGACCTCAACAAGAACTATGAGGTAAGTTAAGCAATCATATGCCTTTCAGACTCTTTATTGGATTTGCTTTTTTGTCAAACAAATGCTGTCTTGCCTCCCCCATGCAATTCTTTAGTTTTGCATTAGCTTCTCATCAAGCAAAGGCATTTGCAACTAATGCATGCACACGTTATTCTGTTCCCTCTGGATTGCTTAGCTTTGCAGCACATATCACTCAGAACTGGGCATTCCTAAAACCGCAAGCAAGGGCACAGTCTTTGGGAGTGCCAAATTCAGGAGCAGGGGGCGCATTCCTACTCTCTCCTACTACCACAAGGAAAGTAATGTAAGTTCAGACTCTCCCTTATTTAATGCAAGGTTCAGTCTCATCTCTGCGCATGCTATACTTACTGTATCTGTTAACCCTCCTGTTGTGTTTGTTTAATGTTAATTAATTCTGTGTTCCCGGCCCAAAATGACCGTCCCATTATAGCTGATTTATAAATCCATAATAATACATATATTATCACCTAATGTTGTTAAATCTTTTTATCAACTTAAGTTCTTGTGAACATTACACGTTTTGAACTTCTATTTGCTATTTATGGCCTGTAGGCCTCATTGACCTGAGCTCATACAACTCGTTTTTGAGTTAAAAAAAAAAAAAAAAAGCATAATGTATGGATTATTTTGACTACAAATACTCAGATGAAACATATTGTGCACTGGTGAAGACTCTCCTCACCAGTGTCATGATAAAATATATGGTCAAGAGCCTCACATACAGTATATCGTTTGGTCATTGTGCTGCCACAGAATGAATCGTAAGCAAGGTCTCAAAAAAGCTTTATGTACCAGAGCTGCGAGAAAAGTTGTATATATTATTGCGACAATGTTGCAATTGTTTGTGAGAATGCCAACAGGTGTGGTTCTCGTTTGGGGGAAGATTATATTGGAGAAAGGTTCCCGTGGGGGTTGCCATGGAAGCCAAGAAGGGGAGTGAGGTGTTTGTATGTGTGTACTCAAACACACATGCATGTGGGGGTCTGGGAGAGGAAGTGTGTCCATCTGATGAATGGGCATGTGCCTGAACTCAATTTTATACATTAATTGTAGTCTCACCCATTCATTTCTAAAGACTGGTCATTTTTGATCGGGAATACCACAGGTGTACAAAAGTTAAATAAAACACACAAAATGTAATGAAAATTATCAAAATGTATTTTGTGTGTTCAAATGCCCTGTGTGGACAAAGTCATGGCACCTTATGACAATCAGATTAAATTAACTACATTTTTCAGAGAGAACTTGTAAATCGGTCCAATTCAACCGGAACACAGCAGGAGGGTTAATGATTACAATGGCATTCCAAATGCACTTCATGGTGAAGCTGTTTTGGTTTCCCCCTCATCTACCAGGCTGCCATTTGCCGCTGTAGCCAGCCCCTATCCGGGTTAAGTGCTCGGTGTGTAGAAGATGAGGAGATGCTACAGGCAATCAGCCGGGCTAATCCCAAAAGCACCTTCATGTATGTGGTGGATACCAGGCCTAAGGTAATAAATACGCTTTCAGATAATTGTATTGCTAATTTCCCCTGTATGTTTCAATTGCCCCATCCTAATCCAAACCATCCTACTTTTTTCCCCAGTTGAATGCAATGGCCAATAGAGCAGCAGGGAAGGGATACGAGAATGAGGACAACTACTCAAACATCTGCTTTCAGTTTGTGGGCATTGAGAATATCCATGTCATGAGGAACAGTCTGCAGAAGCTTCTGGAAGGTTACTGTCATTGCTCTCACATTAAAACGAGGAACCATAATCATTGGATGTAATGGGTTATACTTATGAATCATTTACTAAAGTGAAAAGTCATTTTGCAGCATGGACTAAAGACCAGGCAAAGTTCATGCTCGACAAAGTCAAGTTTATAAGGTGCTTAGTTGTCATCTTCTGTTTTCAGTGTGTGCTATGAAGTCTCCAACAATGAGTGACTACTTGACGGGACTGGAGAATTCTGGTTGGCTGCGTCACATCAAGGCTGTGATGGATGCTGGAGTATTTCTGGCTAAGGTAATAGACATCCTGCCATGTAGCGATCTTCTTAGTTCAATATAAACACAGCAACACATTCTTATTTAGTACCTATAACCTTAGAAATGTATGAAAACAAATCATTTTTTTGCTTTGTATCCATCTAGTTTTTTAAACTAGCGTGTATGATGTGGTTCTGAGCTATCCTTTGTCTCTGCTAAGGCTGTGGCTGAGGATAAGGCTAGTGTGCTTGTACACTGCTCAGATGGCTGGGATCGCACAGCTCAGGTGTGTTCTTTGGCAAGCATTCTCTTGGACCCCTTCTATCGTACCATCAAGGGACTCATGGTGAGAACAGAGTGGTTTGCTTACATTATCTTGACACTGAGTATTTGTTTGCTGGACAACACAGTTATTGTCTACAAAATATAATGATTTTAACACTATTTAAACTCTCATTCTGTTTATTTCTTATTTTAGGTTTTGATAGAAAAAGAATGGATATCTATGGGGCATAAATTCACACAAAGGTATTAACATCTAATATATTTGGAACAAGGCTAATCATCTAACCATGTTGGTGTCTGCTAAATTACACAACTTTGAGACGAAAACAACTGAACTATTGGACAAGCTAAAACCCAGATAAGTCTTAACATAAGATTTTCATGGTATACATAGGACATAAGAAGATAACAGATATATTATTGAGTTGCAGGTGTGGGCATGTGGATGGGGATCCCAAGGAGGTGTCCCCTGTATTCACCCAGTTCATTGAATGTCTTTGGAATCTCATGGAGCAGTACCCCTGTGGCTTTGAGTACAACGAGAAGTACCTTTTGGAAATCCACAACCATGTTTACTCCTGCCAGTTTGGAAATTTCATTGGCAACTGCCAAAGAGAGCGAGAGGAGATGCGGTGAGGAGTCTTCTGAAATAAACTGCAGTGCCTATGCAGACATCTGATTTCCTTTTCTTTAGTAGTCATTTCCGATTTGGAGGTTTTAATCTGTTCGTGAACAATTTATCCTTTCAATCTTCAGACTTTATGAGAGGACCTTCTCAGTTTGGCCATTTCTCTGGGAGAACCGCCATCAGTACAGAAATCCTCTGCACAAATGCTCATTAGGGAGGGAGGTTCTGAGGCCAAGCACATTGCCGTTGAATTTCAAGTAAGTTCTCATTGGTTTCCTGAGTTTTCCACTATGAGCAAATAAATATATTGTCAATGTACATGAACAATATCTGTACAGGAGTATTTTTTTCAAACATTTGAAATTGTGTTTAATTTGATAGAATACCAATTGCATTATTTATTTGACAGGTTTTGGTGTGGCATGTATAATCATTTTGACAAGGGCATGCAGCCAAAGCAGTCCATTCTGGATCACCTGTTAACCATAACACAGAAAAAGGCAGAGGGTGAGAAGAAAATGACAGATCTCCAGATAGTAAGTGGATATAGATTTTTCTAATGGCACATGTAAAAGCTTTCTTGGGTGGCTTGAATACATTTCTCCAATATGTTCATTCCTCTGTAGCAGTTGGCAGTCATGGATGGGGTTCTGGCAGATCAGGGCAGTCCAACAGGCACGCCACCTGAACAAACCTCTTTGTCTCCTGTATCGGTTAGCCACACAGCCGAAAATGCTAAACCACTCATGAATGGCGCTGCAGTGGAGGAGGCTGAAATAGAGTTGGTACCTACTGCAGGGAGCGAGAAGATGGAACCAGTAGCTATAGAAAATTGAGTTACTGCCACAAAGGGCACAGTTGTTTCCATGGAGATCAAATATGTCAGAGGAGGGACAAAGTTCCTCTGAAATAACCACTGAAGCAGTTAAGCTTGTGGCCTGATTATCCAATCTGTTAGTTGACTGAGCAAATTACAGCCTTATTGATGAAACAAATTCTGATCCAATTCTTTAGCAGCCATAGAAGTTGGAACATTTATTTAACAATTTATTTTACAACCTTTTTGGGGGGATAAATACAGTGTCTTTGGAAAGTATTCAGACCACTTGACTTATTCCACAGTTTGTTACGTTACAGCCTTATTAACAGTTTTTACATATGTATTACTATGTTATGTTATGTTTACTCAGCACTTTGAAATCGCTGCCAAAGGTGCTTCAACAGCCTCGAGCTACACGCTTGGTACACCTGTATTTGGGGAGTTTCTCCCATTATTCTCTGCAGATCCTCTCAAGCTCTGTCAGGTTGGATGGGGAGCGTCGCTGCACAACTATTTTCAGGTCTCTCTAGAGATGTTCAATCAGGTTCAAGTCCGGGCTCTAGCAGGGCCACTCAAGGACATTCAGAGACTTGTCCCAAAGCCACTCCTGCATTGTCTTGGCTCAATGCTTGGTTTCATCAGACCAGAGTATCTTGTTTCTCATGTTCTGAGATTCCTTTAGGTGCCTTTTGGCAAACTCCAAGTGGCCTGTCATGTGCCTTTTACTGAGGAGTGGCTTCCGTCTGGCCACTCTACTGTAAAGGCCTGATTGGTTTGGCCGGGCGGCCAGCTCTAGGAAGATTCTTGGTTGTTCCAAACTTCTTCCGTTTAAGAATGACGGAGGCCCTTCAATGCAGTAGATTTTTATTTTGTACCTTCCCCCAGATCTGTGCCTCGACACAATTCTGTCTCGGAGGTCTGCGGACAAATCTTTCAACCTCATGGCTTGGTCTTTGCTCTGAAATGCCCCGTCAACTATGGGACCTTTTTATATAGACAGGTGTGTTCCTTTGCAAATCATTTTCAGTCAATTGAATTTACCACAGGTGGTCTCCAAGTTGTAGAAACATCTCAAGGATGATCAATGAAAACAGGATGCACCTGAGCTCAATTTCGAGTCTCATAGCTGAATACTTATGTAAATAAGGTATTAATCTTTATTTTTTATACATTTGCAAAAATGTCTAGAATCCTGTTTTTTTTCCGCTTTGTCATATTGTGTGTAGATTAGGGGGAATACATTTTTTTAATTAAAAAAATCTATTTTAGAATAAGACTGTAATGTAACAAAATGTGGAGAAAGTCAAGGGGTCTGAATACTTTTGGAATGTCATATATATATATATATATATATATATATACCAGTACCAGTCAAAAGTTTGGACACACCTACTCATTCAAGGGTTTTTCTTATTTTTTTCTACTTTGTAGAATAATAGTGAAGACAAACTAATAACACATATGGAATCAGGTAGTAACCAATAGTGTTAAATAAATCAAAGTATATTTTTATATGGGTGGGCAGGTAGCCTAGTGGTTAGAGCATTGGACTAGTAACCGAAAGGTTGCAAAATCGAATCCCCGTGCTGACAAAGTACAAATCTGTCATTCTGCCCCTGAACAAGGCAGTTAATCCTCTGTTCCTGGGACGTCATTGAAAATAAGAATTTGTTCTTAACTGACTTGTCTAGTTAAATAAAGGTAAAATAAATATTTGAGATTCTTCAAAGTAGCTACCCTTTGCCTTGACAGCTTTGCATGGTCTTGGCATTCTCTCAACCAGCTTCATGAGGTAGTCACTTGGAATGCATTTCAATTAACAGGTGTGCCTTGTTAAAAGTTCATTTGTGGAATTTCTTTCCTTAATGCGTTTGAGCCGATCAGTTGTGTTCTGAGAAGGTAGGGTTGGTATACAGAAGATAGCCCTATTTGGTAAAATACCAAGTCCATATTATGCCAAGAACAGCTCAAACAAGCAAAGAGAAATTAGTCCATCGTTTTAAGGCATGAAGGTCAGTCAATGCAGTTTCTTCAAGTGCTATGATGTAACTGGCTCTCATGAGTAGGACCGCCACAGGAAAGGAAGACTCAGAGTTACCTTCATTAGATTTAACTGCACCTCAGACTGCAGCCCAAATAAATGCTTCACAGAGTTCACTTAACAGACACATCTCAACATCCAACTGTTCAGAGGAGACTGCTTGAATCAAGCCTTCATGGTCAAATTGCTGCAAAGAAACCACTACTAAAGGACACCAATAATAAGAAGAGACTTGCTTGGGCCAAGAAACACGAGCAATGGATATTAGACCGGTGGAAATCTGTCCTTTGGTCTGATGGTTCCAACCGCCGTGTCTTTGTGAGACGCAGAGTAGGTGAACGGGTGATCTCCACATGTGTGGTTCCCACCGTGAAACATGGAGGAGGAGAAGTGGGGGTGCTTTGCTGGTGACACTGTGAATTATTTCGAATTCAAGGCACATCACAGCATTCTGCAGCGATACACCATCCCATCTTGTTTGCCCTTAGTCCCACTATCATTTGTTTTTCAACAGGACAATTACCCAACACACCTCCAGGTTGTGTAAGGGCTATTTGACAAAGAAGCAGAGTGATGGAGTGCTGAATCAGATGACCTGGCCTCCACAATCACCTGACCTTAACCAAATTGGGATGTTTTGTGATGAGTTGGACCGCAGAGTAAAGGAATAGCAGCCAACAATACTCAGCATATGTGGGAACTCCTTCAAGACTGTTGGAAAAGCATTCCAGGTGAAGCTGGTTGAGAGAATGCCAAGACTGTGCAAAGCTTTCATCAAGGCAAAGGGATCTCAAATATAAAATATATTTTGATTTGTTTAACACTTTTAGGTTACTACATGATTCCTACATGATGTGTTATTTCATAGTTTTGATGTCTTCGCCATTGTTCTACAATGTAGAAAATAGTAAAAAATTAAGAAAAACCTTTGAATGACTAGGTGTCCTCCTTGCTTGCACATGCTTTTTCAGTTCTGCCCACAAATGTTCAATATGATTGAGGTCAGGGCTTTGTGATGGCCACTCCAATACCTTGACTTTGTCCCTAAGCCATTTTGCCAAAACTTTGAAAATATGTTAGGGGTCATTGTCCATTTGGAAGACCCATTTGCGACCAAGCTTTAACTTCCTGACTGATGTCTTGAGATGTTGCTTCAATATATCTCCATTTTCCCCCCTCATGATGCCATCTATTTTGTGAATGCACCCCCACAACATGATGCTGCCATTCCCGAGCTTCACGGTTGGGATGGTGTTCTTCAGCTTGCAAGCCTACCCCTTTTTCCTCCAAACATAATGATGATCATTATGGCCAAACAGTTCTATTTTTGTTTCATCGGACCAGAGGACAATTCTCCAAAAAGTACGATCTTTGTTCCCATGTGCAGTTGCAATCCGTAGTTTGGCTTTTTTATGGCAGTTTTGGAGCAATGGCTTCCTTGCTGAGCGCCCCTTCAGGTTATGCCGATACAGGACTTGTTTTACTATGGATATAGATACTTTTGTACCTGTTTCCTCCAGCATCTTCACAAGGTCCTTTGCTGTTGTTCTGGGATTGATTTGCACTTTTCGCACCAAAGTACGTTCATCTCTAGGAGACAGAACGCGTCTTCTTCCTTCCTTTTTCTGAGGTCTTGGTTGATTTCTTTTGATTCTCCCATTATGTCAAGCAATGAGGCACTGAGTTTGAAGGTAGGCCTTGAAATACATCCACAGGTACACCTCCAATTGACTCAAATTAGATCAATTAGCCTATCAGAAGCTTCTAAAGCCATGACATTTGTTTGAAGTTTCCAAGCTGTTTAAAGGCACAGTCAACTTAGTGCATGTGAACTTCTGACCCACTGGAATTGTGATACAGTGAATTATAAGTGAAATTATCAGTCTGTAAACAATTGTTGGAAAAATTACTTGTGTCATGCACAAAGTAGATGTCCTAACTGACTTGCCAAAACTATAGTTTGTTCGCAAGAAATTTGTGGAGTGGTTAAAAACTAGTTTTAATGACTCCAACCAAAGTGAATGTAAACTTCCGACTTCAACTGTATTTAGTATTTTATAGAAACCCACTCTATGGCATAATAAATGTTGAGGCTCTGTATGAATCAAGGATACTGAAATACTCCCCAACAAAGGGAATATGCTGTAAAAGTATAGACCTAAGTTTGGTTTAATTTTGCGATGTAATGATTGTTAAAGGTGCAATATGCTAAAATTCAAATAGTTGTACCTTATATCAGTTTCACAAAACAAGCAGTCATTGTGTAGAGAATCATTTCACCATCTATCCTGCTAGAAAAATATGTTTTCCATAACCAATTATATTGTATTTTCAGCTGTTTGAATCTAGTGTACCAAAACTAAAGTGAAAGACTCAAACAAAACTTAAGAACGGGGAGAATAGAAGTAGTGCACATAGAACAGATATACCACTTCTTATACTTGCTTTTAATGAGAATGACAGATCTGTAACTCACTTTTCTATGTGACTTTGGTTGGGTCGCCCAAAAAGTTACATATTGCAGATTAAATGAGAGATTCCCTGAAAATAGTTGTTTTTATGCATTTTATAATGCCCTTTTATTCTACTGCAAACATGCTGAATATGCTCTACATGTGTCTTTGTTATTTGCAACAACATTTTAATGAATTGATATCTGCCTTTTCTTGTCACTTTCTTGAAATGCCATTTTGTTGAAAAGGACCAAATAAATGCTCAACTGTTTATGTAGAAAGAATAGCACAGCCTGAACAAATTGCAATGCATGGATCTTTTTCAAACATGTCAGAGTACGAAAGAGGCTGTACCAGAGATGAGGCATGTGTGAATTTAAAAGCAATGATCAAATGTGTTTTATATTTTTTTGCAGGTTTTTCTAGAATATTGAGGCCAGTAATATAAAGTGTTCTTTCTCATCTGTGATTAAGGTTGTGATAATGCATAGTTTGTGATCAACTGTAACAAATTTATTTCCAACAAAATGATTGCACTTTTATTTGTTTGAGTTGCCAAACCACATTTTTAAGGCAATATAGTTCATCTGAATGGACTGTGTGTCATTGTAGCATGGAGCAAATTACATTCTGTTTACATTCTCCATAATCAAGTGCAACCTGTGAGACGGAGCAAGAAAAAAATACACCAGCCAGAGGGTCATTTCCATTATTTCAGGGGGCTTTGAATGTGAGAAGTTCATTCTAGTGTATAAAGGGAATTTGCAAGCAGTTAATTTGATGTAATGGAAATGTGTAGGATGTTAAATGTAAAGGGAATTTATATACTGCAATGTCACTGTGCAGGAAGAGCAATCAATTTTCAATCAAAAGTTGAGCAATGAACACCATGCTGATGGGAACAATTTTTGTACAATATAAGTTTCTGAATATTCTTAAATGTATACCCAAAATGTGTGTGTGTGTGTGATGGTATTTGTTTTGAGCTAGAGAATCATGTGTTGGACTCCTAATTGAATCCCTTTGCTTAATGATGGGCATTTTGTCTTTTCCGTTGACCCTTTTGGAAATGATCGGAATATAGTGACTTGCAAAAGTATTCATCCCCCTTGGTGTTTTTCCTATTTTGTTGCATTTACAACCTGTTATTTTTATTTGGATTTCATGTAATGGTGTTACACAAATTAGTCCAAATTGGTGAAATGAAAAAAATAACTTGTTTCAAAAAAGTCAAAAAAATGAGAAAGTGGTGTGTGCATATGTATTCACCCCCTTTGCTATGAAGCCCCTTAATAAGATTTGGTGCAACCAATTACTGTCAGAAGTCACATCATTTGTTAAAGTCCACCTGTGTGCAATCTAAGTGTCACATGGTCTGTCACGTGATCTCAGTGTGTGTGTGTGTGTGTGTGTGTATATATATATATATATATATATATATACCTGTTCTGAAAGGCCCCAGAGTCTGCAACACCTCTAAGCAAGGGGCACCACCAAGCAAGCGGCACCATGAAGACCAAGGAGCTCGCCAAACAGGTCAGGGACAAAGTTGTGGAGAAGTACAGATCAGGGTTGGCTTATAAAAGAAAATGCCCCGAAATGTTGAACATCCCACGGAGCACCATTAAATCCATTATTAAAAAATGGAAAGAATACGGCACCACAACAAACCTGCAGCACAAAGGGCAGCCCACCAAAATTCACGGACCAGGCAAGGAGGGCATTAATCAGAAAGGCAACAAAGAGACCAAACATACTCCAATCTTCACTGTGGAGCTTTGAAGCTCTTTCAGGGTTATCTGTTCATAGGACCACTTTAAGCCGTACACTCCACAGAGTTGGGCTTCACGGAAGAGTGGCCAGAAAAAAAGCCATTGCTTAAAGAAAAAAATAAGCAAACACGTTTGGTGTTCTCCAAAAGGCACGTGAGAGACTTCCCACACATATGGAAGAAGGCACTCTGATCAGATGAGACTATAATTGAGCTTTTTGGCCATCAGGAACCACCCTTCATTACCCCAAGAATACCACAGTGAAGGGACTGGGAAACTAGTCAGAATTGAAGGAATGATGGATGGTGCTAAATACAGGAAAATTCTTGAGGGGAAACTTGTTTGTCTTCCAGAGATTTGCTACTGGGACGGAGGTTCTCCTTCCAGCAGGACAATGACCCTAAGCATACTGCTAAAGCAACACTCAAGTGGTTTGAAATGTCTTGGAATGGCCTAGTCAAAGCCCAGACCTCAATCCAATTGAGAATCTGTGGTATGACTTAAAGATTTCTGTACACCAGCGGAACCCATCCAACTTGAAGGAGCTGGAGCAGTTTTGCCTTGAACAGGCAAAAATCCCAGTGGCTAGATGTACCAAGCTTATAGAGACATACCCCAAAGGACTTGCAGCTGTAATTGCTGCAAAAGGTGGCTCTACAAAGTATTGACTTTGGGAGGGTGAGTAGTTATGCATGCTCAAGTTTTCTGTCTTTTTTTGTCTTGTTTGTTTCACAATTAAAAATATTTTGAATCTTCAAAGTGGTAGGCATGTTGTGTAAATCAAATGATACAATCTATTTTAATTCCAGGTTGTAAGGCAACAAAATAGGATAAATGCCAAGGGGGGTAAATACTTTCGCAAGCCACTGTAAATGTTTGATTCCTACAAATGGTTTGTAGTTGAGATACCAGTTTTACATGGAATTGTACGTTTCCTGCCGAGTATGCAATATTGTCCAGGGATAATCAATATGCTATGGAGCTTTTGCCATGTTTATAATGTGTAGCCAGTTTAAGTATCCCATATCCCCTCAGTTTACACCATTTACAAATAGGCCTATTGAAAACAGTGTGATGAAAATTAGTACAGTAGCCATCTTATATACTAGACAGGAGTAGAAGTAAATAGTCCATGAGCGAGGGGTGTTGGTCGGGCTCACCTGGGGTGACAACTTCTCTGTGATTTTCTTAAAAGTCTATGTCACTAGAGTTGGAAAATGTGTGATAGCAGTGCAGCAATGGGTGATCTCTGTGTTTCTTTCGTACCTCCATCCCTTTAAAGGAGTTCTCCTGTACTTTTTTTTACACATTTAGCCAGTAGTTCTGAAAGTAAATCTCACAAGCCAAAAGTGGTCCCTGAAAATTGCTTACTACTTCTAGGGGTGTAACGGTACACCCTACCTACGGTTCGGTACGTTTTGCGGTTTTGGGATCACGTTTCGGAACAGTGGAAAATTAAATGCCAACATTTATGGTAGTTAATTTTTGTATTTAAGAAAATACGAAGTGTTGGTATTCCTGATTCCATATATGATCATGAGTCATAATGCCTGATAAGAGCACAATCAGAAATACCAACACAGTATTTTCTTAAATGAAAAGACAGTTACTCATCAACAACACTAAAATAATGTGCAATATGTGTGTGAAATCAACATGTAAACATGGCTCAGACATTGTATATGTAACCGATATGAAATGGCTAGCTAGTTAGCGGTGGTGCGCACTAATAGCATTTCAATCGGTGACGTCACTCGCTCTGGGACCTTGAAGTAGTTGTTCCCCTTGCTCTGCAAGGGCCGTGGCTTTTGTGGAGTGATGGGTAACGATGCTTTGTGGGTGTCAGTTGTCTATGTGTGCAGAGGGTCCCTGGTTCGAGCCTGTGTCGGGCGAGGGGATGGACAAAAGCTATACTGTTACTATGCTAGAATGTTTTCTTGCAGAGAAAAATAAACTGAGTGTACAAAACATTTGTATTTATTAAGGATCCCCATGGCAGCAGCTATTCTTCCTGGGGTCCAGCAACATTAAGGCAGTTATATACAATAAAAAATATGACATGACATTACATTTCATAACACTTTTCACAACACATTAAGTGTTCCCCTAGGCCACTACTCTACTACCACATATCTACAATACAAAATCCATGTGTGTGTAGAGTGCATGTGTTGTGTGTGCGTGTGTGTGTGTGTCTCTTCAGTCACCGCTGTTCCATAAGGTGTATTTTTTTTAAAAATATTTTTGAAATCTGATTCTACTGCTTCAGTTACCTGATGTGAAATAGAGTTCCATTATAATGCACTGTCTGATGTCGCAAGGATCTGTACACAATTTCTGGAATCTGAGCATTTCCCAGTTCTTCCATGGCCTGCATACTCACCAGAATTGTCACTCATTGAGCATGTTTGGGGTGCTCTGGACCGACACACCAATGTACAGCAACTTTGCACAGCCATTGAAAAGGCCACAATCAACAGCCTGATCAACTCCATGCGAAATAAATGTGTTGCGCTGCATGAGGCAAATGGTGGTCACAACAGATACTGACTGGTTTTCTGATCCACTCCACTACTTTTTTTGTTTTGTTAAGGTATCTATGACCAACAGACACACATCTGTATTCCCAGTCATGTGAAATCCATAGATTAGGGCCTAATGAATTTATTTCAATTGACTGATTTCCTTATGTGAACTGTAACTCAGTAAAATCTTTGAAATTGTTGCATTTTAATATTTTTATTCCGTATAAATCAACTGAGGTGAATAAAGCCATAGCAACCAATGTGCTCTTCTCCAAATAGCTTTTTAGAGTTTTTAAATTGTATAGAAGCGCAGTAATGAGCTTCAACGTTCTTAACATTTCCAAGAGGATAGCCCAAGGGTGTGTGATTCAACTGAGTGAGTATGCCTGAATAGAGACATCCAGAGAGGATGGGTAAGATAGCTAGAAACACAAGAAATCCTATGGTTATTAATTGTACTGCACTGATGGAACATAAATCCCAGAAAATAGATGCGGTAGTGGCAGCAGCAGATACATTTTTGGGTGTAGAAGATTTTAGTGCAGATGATCTACAGGGGCGTTAAGAGAATTGGTTCCATCCTCCCAGGCTGTTGGCTTGGACTGGGATCTGGTAGGGATAGTTTTTGTTTGGTATAGTGTTGATATGTGTAGGGTTAGATGGTGGTAGAGGTCTTCACGGGTCCACCAGACCCAAAATTCTGAGATCTGACCTGGGATCTGAGCAGGTTCTAAATTCTGACATTTGTCTTGGAATTTGGTTCGGGTCTGATAATTGCCACGGGTCTCGGGTATGTTCAATTAAAACTGATTTACCGACTGGACCAGTCCTTTTGTTCATTTAATGTATGAGGACTCATGAGAACTGTGTGAGCTTGTTATGTGTCAGCCAATTGCAACTCAACAAAACATATCTTATGAACGAGTATATTGAAAAGAAGCCGACGAGGAGAATGTCCTCCGGACAGGTTTTAATATTGTAGTGGACAAAGATGAGAACAGTAGCGAGGCCAAATGGACTATGTGCAACTCTTTTCAGGTTTGTTCAATTTCCTGAATTAAAAGAATGTACTTATGTATATTTATTAGGGGGGTTAGAATACATTTTTGCTGTATCGGTCTGCTAATAGAAGACTAACAAATGCCCAGTGCACTAGTTTTTTTAAGGAGGGGGGTGTTATTATTTTATGTTTTTATTCCTAATTTTTCAGGCGGTGCTGCATCACCCTCAGCACCCCTACTTCCTGCGGCTCTGCTGCCCAGGACCCTGCCCTGAACTTTAGTCACTGTTGCTAGCTAGCCACCCTGTACTCAATCATGCACTTTAGAAACTGTTGCCCTGTGTATATTACATAGTCATTGAACACTGGTCACTTTAATAATGTTTACATACTGTTTAACCCATTTCATATGTATATACTGTATTCTTGTCAAGGCCTATCCTTTATAACTACGGCGGTACGCATCTTTTTTTTATACATATACTGACCATAATGTCTATACACACCATCATATAGATAAATATATATATATTCCGGACTCTGACATTGTTCGTTCTTATATTTCTTAATTCCATTATTTTTTTAAAGAGATTTGCATGTATTGTCAGGTGTTCCTGCACTGTTGGAGCTTGGAACGTAAACATTTAGGTCCACCCGAAATAAAAATGTAGTAAATATGTGTACGCGACGCGTCCAATAAAATTTGCTTTGATTTGAATGCGCGCGCTCACTGCTGTCTCCACGACACGGCCCAGAACTACATCGACTGTTGTTCATCTGTCAAGGTAACAAATGTTTGCCCGTTAGATAGTCATGTTACTGTTTGAAAATTGTCTCGTCTTGCAAGTATTGACAAAGACAATATGAGTTTATCTGTGTTGTTGACTTGTCCCTAGCTAATTAGATAACACAGCCGCATCGATTAGCATAGGCATGTATTAGTTAGCTAGCTAACTTAGCCAATTTAGCTAGTAAGCTAGCAAAGCTTGGTGATGAACGGTTTTGACTGGTCTCTTCTTAAAATGTGATTTTAAACCTAATCTTATGCCTAACCTTAAATTAATAATAAAAAAAACAACATTTTAGATGTTTTCATGAATTTTTACGATGTAGACCATTTAGACTTTGTGGATGTGGTAACTAGTGGACACTGTTCTGACTAGGTAGAAGACGGCTACGACCGGAAGTTACTTTTTCGTAGTAGGTTAGAAGAATTTACGCAGCAGGTTAGGATAATTAACGTAGCAGGTTAGGAAAAGGGTTCATGTTTGGCTTAAAATGATCTGTGCTCACAGAAATAATCGGATATGGATTGTTAGTCAGGAAGTCAACTAACTAACGTTAGCTTCTTCACCAGTTCGTTTTTATAGTTATTTGCTAGCAAACATACTAATATTTAGTTATTGTCAAAGATGATTCCGTCTATTGTACATACTGTTAACTAGCTAGATTCACTTTGGTGCAAATGTCTGCCGTATCCTTCGTCATAGAAAAATAGCTAGCTAGGTAATGTTAGCTAGCTATCAACAGCCTTTTAACAACAAAAAATGATACCAGTATAACTAGTTGATGCTCATCATTTTGTATAACCAACAGTGTGTGTATTATGGATATTATTGCTTTTATGATGGTGTTTTTCTTTCTTATTTTGAAACAGATTTCTATGATCCAGTTTAAAGAAGTTCTAGAAGAAAAAGACAACGGTGAAGGTCAACTGCTCCATCAGGCAGTGTCCAACAATGATGACAGACTCCTTGATGAACTGCTCTCTCAAGAAAAGTACAGAAAGTTCATCAACTGTAGGAGCGGCTGGGGTATCCCAAGAACACCTTTACGAATGGCTGCATCTAAAGGTCATCTCAGGTGTCTGCAGGTTCTGCTGGCCCATGGAGCAGAGGTGGACTGTCTAGACGTGAAGGCTCAGACTCCACTTTTCACAGCTGTCTGTGGGAAATACTTCAACTGTGTTTTAGCCCTACTCAGGGCAGGTGCTAACCCCAATGGCAGCTTGTATAACAACTGCTCTCCGGTCCTGACTGCAGCCAGGGAAGGGGATGTTGAGATTTTGAAGCAACTTCTTAAACATGGTGCTGAGGTCAACTCCAGATCTAAAGTCTTGCTGTTTACTTCAAGTGCCAGTGTTTCTAGTGGTCCCCTCTATCTGTCTGCTGTGTATGGACACTTAGACTGCTTTAAAGTATTGCTTCTCTATGGGGCTGATCCAAATTACAACTGCACAGATGCAAAACTACTGAGTAAAATCAAGCAGCCGAAGACCGTGCTTGAAATGTGCCTCAGACATGGCTGTGGGGTGGAGTACATCCAACTTTTGATTGACTTTGGTGCAAATGTCTACCTCCCCACTCTCATCATAGAAAAGTCCACAAAGCAGAATGAGGCGGTAGAGCTGCTGCTGCAAGAAAGAGGTAATGCAGGAGTTATGCTGTTGATGACTTTGGTATTCTCCTATTGATTTCTGATTTCTGGTGATGTTTTTATTGACATTAAACAAGCATCTGTTTTTTTTTATTTTTTTTTTATAAAATTGAATTGCTACTTGTCAATACAGTACTGAACTGCTTTGCTGACAGAGCAGCATTTGACTATTTGAATAGGCTATTGAATCTTGTGTATGTGTAATAACCAGTTTTAAAAAATGTTTTAACTCTTAACTGAAATTCAATTGTTATTTTTGCTAGGTTTTCCCAAGTCCCTTGTATCACAGTGCCGACTTGCCATCCGAGGATACCTCAGGAAGATCAACAGAATCCAGTCCATTGACCATTTGGAAATGCCATCAAGCATGATAAACTTCTTGCAATACAAATCAGTCCCAACAATTGCTATGCATCTCTGAGAAAGCATATCTTGTCCCTATGCTTTTGCTACATGAAACATAATGCTTACTTTTTTCAAAACATTTCATAGTGATGTTGAAATGGTACACATTTGTTGTCCTGCATTTGAGAATAGTTGTGTAATGTTTATTCTCAATGTTTTCAATCAATTATGCAATCATGTTTTCATTTTCTTGTTTTATCCCTCTTCCATAATATATGTGGGAATTTTTTTGTAATACTGCAATGTCAGCGTAAAATAGAATGTACAGTAGAAATGACAACCATTAAAATGTCTTAAACTAATTTTGCATCAGAAAATATGTATTTTATTTTTAAACATTATGTGCGTACACTATGTATGATAAAGTATTATATAATTATGTGCAAGGTGCTTTACACTTATATATAAATATGTGTACAAACAGTTAGGAACACCTTCCTAATATTGAGTTGCACCCCCTTTTGCCCTCAGAACAGCCTCAATTTGTCAGGGCATGGACTATACAAGGTGTCAAGCTTCCGCAGGGATGCTGGCCCATGTTGACTCCAATGCTTCCCACAGTTGTGTCAAGTTGACGGTGTCCTTTGGGTGGTGGACCATTCTTGATATACACAGGAAACCGTTGTTTGACAACCCTAGCAGCGCTGCAGTTCTTCACACTCAAACCAGTGCTCCTGGCATCTACTACCATACTCTGTTCAAAGGCACTTACGCCTTTTGTCTTGACCCTTCACCCATTTGGCAGACGCTTTTATCCATTGCGACTTACAGGAGCAATTAGGGATAAGTGCCTCGCTCAAGGGTACATCGACAGATTTTTCACGTAGTTAGCTCGGGGTTTCAAAACAGCGACTTTTTGGTTACTGGCCCAATGTGCTTAACCACTAGGCTACCTGCAGCCCTTAGAAACAATCAATGTCTCAATTGTCTCAGGCTAAAAATCCTTTAACCAGTCTCCTCCCCTTCATCTACACTGATTCGAAGTGAATTTAACAGGTGCCATTGATAAGGGATCATAGCTGTAAAGATGGTGGAAGTGGATTCTGAATCTAATGGCCTAGAATCAAGGAGAATTGGAATATTGTCCAAAAGAAAGGAAAACGGAGCAATGTAGAGTATAGTGAGAATGTCACTTCATATATTGTAGTAGTACTGTTTGTAAATGAGGAGCAGCTGATCGACTTACCAAGCTTGAATCCATTTGAGATATCCAAACTGGTGGAGAGAGTGGGTAGAGTTAAGGCTGTGAGGATCAAGAGACGCGGGCTGGTTTTGATTTGTTTGTGTTTCTGAGGATCAGAAGAAACGTGTGTTACGTCTCACCCAATTTGATAAGTTTGAAGTGTTGCGTGTGTCTCTTAGGAACAGGGCACCCCTCAAGGGGATTATGTCCGGTGTCTTGTGGGAAGTATATTTTGAACAGAAATATTCCTGGTGTGATTGATGTACGTCGGATGAATTGTGTGGTGAATAAAGAAAAAGTTAAACCTATCTGTTCTTTTGTTTTTTGATATGGAGTCTCTCCCTACTCAAGTACAGTTAGGGTATATTAACTACAGAGTTCTAGCATTTATCCCAAGACCAATGCAGTGTGATCATTTTAAAGCTTTTGGTCATGTGTCAAGTGTTTGCAGAAGGGAGAAGCCGAGATGTCCAAGTTGTGGAAAAGATCATATGTGTTATAAAAGTGATGAAAATGTGACTTTGCAATTGTGGTGGGAACCATGAAGTCACATCTTTCAAGTGCCCCACAAGGGTGAAAGAGAATGATGTGGCCAAAGTCAGGGCTGTCCAGAGCATATCATATGCAGCTGCTGTTAAAAGGTTTTGAGGGTGTGAATGGTGCACTTGAAGAGTCCATGGTGGTTTATAAGCCTTCACTGCTGGCTGCAGGGGTTGACTTTCACCAGAAGGATCCTGACTTTTTAAAGGTTAAGAAGGTGAACTTTGTGGTCTTTATGGCTATGGTGATAAATGGCCCTGCCAAGGTGGAGAGAAGGTCCAGGAAGATAGAAATCATTGTGGAAGAGCTAAAGCGGTTCCTGGGGCTGAAGGATTTCTCGGCAAAGGACTTACATGGAATATTGACACAAGACGTACTCTAGAACCTGAGAAGGGAGATATGGGGAATTGAAATAAGGATGAAATGGGAGTTTTGTTTTGTCAATGTACATTTTATTTGGTTGGATTAAGTTAGTTTCCATATCACGTATCGGTTTTCTTTTTGACCTTGTTTTGATTTCAACCTGTCCAGTTGGTGGCAGCAATACATGTTTTTGGTTTGTAGTCTGCCATAAAACCCACAGAAGAAGAAGGGATCATAGTGTTCACCTGGTCAGTCTGTAATGGAAAAAGCAGGTGTTTCTAATGTTTTGTGCACTCGGTGTATGTATGTATGTATGTATGTATGTATGTATGTATGTATGTATGTATGTATGTATGTATGTATGTATGCATATATTATTGACTGAGGGTGTAACTGAAGCTACAGTGGGGCAAAAAAGTATTTAGTCAGCCACCAATTGTGCAAGTTCTCCCACTTAAAAAGATGAGAGAGGCCTGTAATTTTCATCATAGGTACACTTCAACTATGACAGACAATGAGAAGAAAAAAAAATCCAGAAAATCACATTGTAGGATTTTTAATTTATTTGCAAATTATGGTGGAAAATAAGTATTTGGTCACCTACAAACAAGCAAGATTTCTGGCTCTCACAGACCTGTAACTTCTTCTTTAAGAGGCTCCTCTGTCCTCCACTCGTTACCTGTATTAATGGCACCTGTTTGGACTTGTTATCAGTATAAAAGACACCTGTCCACAACCTCAAACAGTCACACTCCAAACTCCAGTATGGCCAAGACCAAAGAGCTGTCAAAGGACAATAGAAACAATATTGTAGACCTGCACCAGGCTGGGAAGACTGAATCTGCAATAGGTAAGCACCTTGGTTTGAAGAAATCAACTGTGGGAGCAATTATTAGGAAATGGAAGACATACAAGACCACTGATAATCTCCCTCGATCTGGGGCTCCACGCAAGATTTCACCCCGTGGGGTCAAAATGATCACAAGAACGGTGAGCAAAAATCCCAGAACCACACGGGGGACCTAGTGAATGACCTGCAGAGAGCTGGGACCAAAGTAACAAAGCCTACCATCAGTAACACACTACGCCGCCAGGGACTCAAATCCTGCAGTGCCAGACGTGTCCCCCTGCTTAAGCCAGTACATATCCAGGCCCGTCCGAAGTTTGCTTGAGAGCATTTGGATGATCCAGAAGAAGATTGGGAGAATGTCATATGGTCAGATGAAACCAAAATATAACTTTTTGGTAAAAACTCACCTCGTCGTGTTTGGAGGACAAAGAATGCTGAGTTGCATCCAAAGAACACCATACCTACTGTGAAGCATGGGGGTGGAAACATCATGCTTTGGGGCTGTTTTTTTGCAAAGGGACCAGGACGACTGATCCGTGTAAAGGAAATAAGGAATGGGGCCATGTATCATGAGATTTTGAGTGAAAACCTCCTTCCATCAGCAAGGGCATTGAAGATGTAACGTGGCTGGGTCTTTCAGCATGACAATGATCCCAAACATACTGCCCGGGCAACGAAGGAGTGGCTTTGTAAGACGCATTTCAAGGTCCTGGAGTGGCCTAGCCAGTCTCCAGATCTCAACCCCATAGAAAATCTTTGGAGGGAGTTGAAAGTCCGTGTTGCCCAGCAACAGCCCCAAAACATCACTGCTCTAGAGGAGATCTGCATGGAGGAATGGGCCAAAATACCAGCAACAGTGTGTGAAAACCTTGTGAAGACTTACAGAAAACGTTTGACCTCTGTCATTGCCAACAAAGGGTATATAACAAAGTATTGAGATAAACTTTTGTTATTGACCTAATACTTATTTTCCACCATAATTTGCAAATAAATTCATTAAAAATCCTACAATGTGATTTTCTGGATTTTTCTTTCTCATTTTGTCTGTCATAGTTGAAGTGTACCTATGAGGAAAATTACAGGCCTCTCATCTTTTTTAGTGGGAGAACTTGCACAATTGGTGGCTGACTAAATACTTTTTTGCCCCACTGTATATAGAGCATGACATATTCCAGTACTAACAATTCAATTGAGCTATATTAGCCATGTAGTCTGACAATGTCAAAGGAAAGACATTGTCAGTCAGGAAACTATTTACTAAATGTTTTGTTGGCAAAATGATTCTAGATTGAGCATCCTCTTTGAATGAATTTGGGGGGTATAAATGGTCTTTAGCAATCTAGAACTACCGGTAAAAGATCAATCAGAGAGGAAGAGGCAAAGCCGCTCAATATATACTCTAGATCCTCTTTGGACCCCAGGACACACCCCGCTCTCACGACAACTACCAGAATTCAATGCGTACATTAACAAGAGGCTCAGGACTGTTTGTGTTGCACGACTGAATAAAGTGATTCGGATTTATTCTTTGTAATTCTGGCGTGTAGAAGCCCAACAAGGTCGGTTCATTTATATATCCCCCACCCCATAAACCCTTATTGGAAATATAGCAATTTTTCCCTTCAATTTAATGCTTGTCTCCTAGGCTAGTCAACGTGTATTTTCCAGCCATGCATTGCCGTTGTTGCTGGCGACCTAAGGGTTTAAAATGTTATTTAATTGAAGAAGCTAGCTAGCAAGCAAACTAGGTTAACACAGCCAACTCCGTTTTCTAAATATTGCTAGCTTGGTCGATAACTTGCTGGTAGCTAGCCTAGGCAGCCGATAGTGCTACATCCTTTTAGATTAGGCACAAGGTAACGTTAGTTAGCTGCCACTGCTAACGACACATTGCTTTGTGGTCCCAACCTGACGACTTCTTGGTAAACGTCACGCATCTCTGTTTTCTCGTGTAGTGTATTGCATAAACAATTAGTCTATATAATGATGTTGCATCAAAAACAGGTGATTCATTGAAAGCTATCTCAAGCGAAAACAATTTAGGATATGTCCTGCTGTCTGTTTATTTCGCTGTTCCTGTTGCACGTATATCAATGGTCAGCTTTACACTTTCTATGCAGATAGGATAACACTTGTTCTGAACGCTTTGCCAGGTAGATAGATAATTACCTAAACTTGTGTTATTTCATCTGATGTAAAGAAAACCACCATAAATAAGCCCAAAGTGAATAATGTAGGCCCATCACTGTATATCACAGAATCTAATCCTTCTATGCCTAATCCTTTGTCCTACATTTCAGAAAAATGGAAGCAAATGGTTTTGGAAGATTGATTGCCAGCAGTCTTTGCACCTGATGGTGATACCATCATGCTCATATCTGTTCACTTCACCTTCCTGTAGATTGTTGCCATGGAGCACTGTGACGGAAATGAGCCAGCAAGTGATACAAAGCATTTGTCTGCTGGCTGTGAGCAGATGGCCATGGGTGACCAGGATTCACAGACTGAGGTGAAGCCTCCATCTGACATTTCTGATGCTGTACCCCTTGAGCATCAGCCATCAGGGAAACTGAGGAGGACTGCCTTAAGATTCTTTGGAGGACGCAAAAGCATCTGTGTTTTACCAAACTTCTTTGGGGGAAGGAACAAAAATCTAAACAAGTGGTCCTCTAAGAAGGGAGTCAGCAAGAGTAAAACTCATGATGGACTTAGCAAGGCAGACTGGGAGGACAGTCTGGGAATTGGATATGTCCCAGCAGGATATTTTGAGTACCACAGCCAGAAAGATACTGCTGGAAAGGCTTGTAGGGAATTTGGTCACCCTACTGGTGATCAGAAGTTATTCTCTCTTCCCCAGCAGAAAAAGGGTTTGCGAGAACTTTTTAACAGCATCAGGCGTCGTAGAAAGAATAGAAATTGTGATTTTGAAAAAAATGAAATGGTTGTGAATTCTCATGTCTGCTACAAAGAGGTGCCTATTGCCCAGAATATCATTGACCAAAATGACATGGAGTGCCTGGGCAGTTTGTCTGAATCCAATGTGCCTGTTTTGGCAAACGTTGACGATTGTTTGACAATTGCTCCTGAATATATTCATGTTGATGTCATAGTGTCTAAGAAAGACCTGGTGAAACAAGGGAGTCTGGATTCTCTGATAGGGGAACTGAAGAAAGGTGAGGATATGGTAGAGACACTCCATATAAACACAGAACCAGATTCTTTCCTGAAGACTAACCTAGAGTCTACTGTGAACGTCCAGCTGCCTGCTGGCTCATCTCAGATGAGCTTGATGTTTGGTGATGTGGCCTCTCTAAAGAGTTTTGACTCACTCACTGGCTGTGGTGACATAATAGCTGATCAAGAGGACGACAGTATTGCAGATTCTCAGGGCACAGGCTCAGCGGAAAGGAGTCGAAATGCAGGCAAACGGAGTTCCTGTTATGTTACGTACCAGGGTGGAGGAGAAGAAATGGCCACCCCTGTTAAGGTGGACAGGGATTATCTCCACGACCTCTGGGAAAATGAGGTTGCAGAGGACGCTTGCTATACCCACAGCCACGAAGAAGACTTTCTAGAGCACAGTGAAAGTCCTAGGATGACACCTGAAGAGCCATCTAGCTCCTATACCATGGACATCAGCAGCAACAGCAATGGTGCTCTTGGAGTTACAGAGACCACCCTTACATCTTCAGATGTCATGACCCCACAGAGCGAAAATCAAGTGTCCGTTCCTAACAGCGATGAGGGTTACTATGACTCTACCACCCCAGGACAAGATGAAGACGGACGTGACAAAGTTGACAGGATCAGGACTGATAGACTACCAAGGGACAGTTATAGTGGCGATGCGCTGTATGAGCTTTTTGAGCCTGATGACAGTCTTATCAGTCCACCTTTTGAAAAAGCTAAGCTGCCCGTCTCTGATCCACTTGAGTTTTTAGACTTGTCAGCTCAGTGTGGTGGTGAAGATGTAAATGCTGTGTTCGCTCCTGAAACGGGTCTAATTGAAGAGGACAGGCTAACTGGGAATAGGGAGAAAATGCTTGGCAACCCTAAATTGTCAGATGCCGTTTTTGGCACCTTTACCTCAACATGTCAATCACAAGAAATTGACTCTGAGCAAAACAAGCCACAGTCCCCACGGTTAAGAGGAAATCATGATCTATCTAAAACAAAGAATGACTTGGAGGATGACCAGACAGTTTGCTTCTCCCAAGCCCTAGTGGACTTCACAAAACAATCACATGTTTATAGTAATTCAACTGAAAGCATGGGAGGCTCTGAGTCAAACTCTCCCTTTGCCCAAAACATGCAAGCCCTCCCAGCCATTGTCACATTTGATGTCGTGGACATGGATAACGAGGGGGAATATGACCAGCAGATGGATATGGTAATGGAGGAGGAATACATCACGTCGCCTTATGAAGTGTTTGAAGAAAGCTACCTGCAAAAGGATGCGTTTGCTGAATGTGACTTACGTATGTTTGACCTCCTTGAACAGAGTCTCAGTAATACTTGGGGAATCGCCAGCCTGCCACGTCACCTTAGCCTTACACAAGTCAATCGGTTGAGTCCACTGGCTCCTCTGCTGAGTCCTTTGGCTTTAAATAGGAGGAGTAGATCCCTGGACACAGAGAGCTTGGAGTTAGAGATGACTGACATGTATTTAGGGAGTGGGGCAGCACTAGCGTCTTGCCCTAGAACAGAAAGGGACTCGAAGAGAGTGTCCTCGCTTCACCGCAAAAATAATGGATACATTTCCACTTCAGAAAACCGGGATAATAGACAGATCATGTTTCCGTCATGGCAGCCAGAGACTGAGGGGACTGTAACGCACCCACGAACAGATGGGAAAAGAACAGAGCAGACGTACAGTCTCTATCAAACTCAAAACAGACAAATGATATCATTCAGTCAGCCTGTCAGTCAAGTCCCAAACTGTAAATCTCAACAGATCTCAGCTAGCAAAATGACTGACAGTGTATCCTGTAATTATATCTCTCAGATTACAGGACCGTTACATAGGCCATCTCATCTTCCTTTGCAATCAGAATCCTGTCGGCCCCATGCCCTCTATGGGAGATCAGTTAAGGCATCAGATGGTGGTGGTGAGGCCCTTTTTTACACATCGACCGTTAGCTCTCATCCTTAAAATCAACATCATAACATGCCTCAACCTTGGTTGTGAGTCTGGCAGTTCTGTAAGCAGGGCTCTAAACTAACTTTAAAAATGTAGGAACACCAGAAATGTGATTTTTAAAATTGGTTAAGATACAGTATAGCCTAGCTACTTCTAAAGCACATGGTGTGCCCTAGAAACGAATATGAAACCCTGTAAACACTTTTTTTATTATAAAAAGCAAAAATGTTGACATAAATACCTCATTAAAATTAAGTCATTTATGGAATATTAGGTCTCTACGTAATGTAAATTCACTAACATTTAATGTTGTACACCGTCTCTTTAAGAGCATCAAGTTTGTGATGACATGCAAGACGTCATTCGTTCATTGTTATGATCATGGATCTCCTGAAGAAGCTATCCCTTTTCCTTTCTGTGCCCCCAAATGTTTGGATATACTGTTTTCAGGTTGTTAGCTAGCTAATGAGGTATCAAACATGACTGAACAAGGTGTAAAACAAATGCAGTCCGCAAGTAGTTTTAGAACGTCCCGCGACATGGTTTATGAATGTAAAATGCGGCCTCCCAACCTGTGACAAAAAACAACAACAAACGTTGCACTGATAATATGGGTTAGCTCTTTTGAGCTGTTTGGGCTAGAATCAAGCAGTTTTTGCTGTATTAATGGTGCAAGCATGACGCTAACGAATCTGGACTCGGGGAAACGAGAAGCCTTATTACAAAAATTATACAAATAAAATGAAGTTATTTATTTTGTTGCACTGGTGCTCCCAAATTAAAACTCCAGGTTGAGGTCGCACAGCAAAATATTTAGTCGCAAATGTGCACTTTAAAGCCCTGCCTGTAAGGCCAGTGGACTATGAGCAGCAGGCAGACTTCACCATTAAAGGAAGACAAACTGGATATGGTACATCCTGTTAAATGTAACAATCACACGGTGCCTTCGGAAAGTATTCAGACCCCTTGACTTTTTCCACATTTTAATACGCTACAGCCTTATTCTAAAATTGATTGAATCGTTTTTTTCCCTTTATCAATCTACACACAATATCCCATAATGACAAAGCAAAACCTCTTTTTTTTTTGACATTTTTGCAAATTTATGGAAAAAAACACGGAAATATCACATTTATAGAAGTATTCAGACCCTTTACTCAGTACTTCATTGAAGCACCTTTGGCAGCGATTAAAGCCTCTAGTCTTGGGTATGACGCTACAAGCTTGGCACACCTGTATTTGGGGAGTTTCTCCCATTCTGCTCTGCAGATGCTCTCAAGCTTTGTCAGGTTGGATGGGGAGCGTCACTGCACAGCTCTTTTCATGTGTCTTCAGGGATGTTTGATCGGGTTCAAGTCCAGGCTATGGCTGGGCCACTCAAGGACATTCAGACTTGTCCCAAAGCCACTCCTGTGGTGTTTTGGCTGTGTGCTTAGTCGTTGTCCTGTTGGAAGGTGTATGTTCGCCCCAGCCTGAGGTCCTGAGAATTCTGGATCAGGTTTTCATAAAGAATCTCTGTACTTTGCTCCGTTCATCTTTTCCTCAATCCTGACTAGTCTCCCAGTCCCTGTTCCTGAAGACATCCCCACAGCATGATGCTGCCACCACCATGCTTCACCGTTGGGATGGTGTCTGGTTTCCTCCAGATGTGACGCTTGGCATTCACGCCAAAGAGTTCCATCTTAGTTTCATCAGACCAGAGAATCTAGCTTCTCATGATCTGAGAGTCTTTAGGTGCTTTTTGGCAAACTCCAAGCGGGCTGTCATGTGCCTTTTACTGAGGAGTGGTTTCTGTCTGGCCACTCTACCATAAAGGCCTGATTGGTGGAGTGCTGCAGAGATGGTTGTCCTTCTGGAAGGTTTTCCCATCTCCAAAGAGGAGCTCTGTCAGAGTGACCATCGGATTCCTGGTCACCTCCATGATCAAGGCCGTTCTCCCCCTATTGCTCAGTTTTGCCGGGAGGCCAGTTCTAGGAAGAGTTTTGGTGGTTCCAAACATCTTCCATTTAAGAATAATGAATGCCACTGTGTTCTTGGGGACCTTCAATACTGCAGACATTTTTTTGGTACCTTTCCCCAGATCTGTGCCCCGACACAATCCTGTCTTGGAGCTCTACAGACAATTCCTTCGACCTGGTTTTTGCTCTGACATGCACTGTCAACTGGGACCTTTTAATATAGACGGGTGTGAACTTCAAAATCACATACAATCAATTGAATTTAGCAAAGGTGGACTACAATCACGTTGTAGAAACATCTCAAGGATGATCAATGGAACAAGATGCACCTGAGCTTTATTTAGTCTCATAGCAGAAGGCCTGATTACTTATGTAAATAAGGTATTTAAAATAAAATAAACTGTTTTCATTTTGTCATTATAGGGTATTGTTTGTAGATTGAGTAAAACATTGAATTTAATAAATTGTAGAATAAGGCTGTAACGGAACAACATGTGGAAAAAGTCAAGGGGTCTGAATACTTTCCTAAGCAAATTCCCAGAAATGTAATGAAACCTCTTCTACACTTAGTATTGAAATGTGGTATACATGTTATGTACCACCAAAGACACCATATAGTATGTTTGCATAACTGAAAATAGAATGATTGTCTGTTACTGCAAGTATTTCACTCTGTTGTATAATCCTTATTTGTGTTGCTGTTCTATCATACTGTGTTGTCTTGTGAACAGTCATAATAGAGGCTCTCCCATGCAGTCTTTCATTAAAATGTTCAGGCCTGAGTATGCCTTGCATTTGTACAGCCCAGAGTTAGGCCACACACAACACGTATTACACATATTGGTAGGTACTGTGAATTGGTAATTACTGTAAACTACGTGGTCCATTTAAAATCAAATTAAATTTGTCACATGCACAGAATACCTCTTGTGTAGACTTTACTGTGAAAGGCGTCCTTAAGAGCCCTTCCCAACGATGCAGAGTTTAAAAATAAAATGTCACTGACTAAAGTTGTATCTAGCCTTTAAAGTCTTTTTTCTGACTTTCTTTACAGAAAGTTTTTGACTACAGTCTAGGACGGTGCTTGTAAACTCTTAGGATGGTATTATATTGTAATTTCGATGTAATTATAAGATGCCGCCTCGACATGCAGATTTGGATCGCAGGTCAATTAACCTTGTGAGATACCAAATGTATAGAGAACAGCATTGATAATGTCTTAAATTTTTGTAAAGACAAATGGTAATCTATTAACTATTACAATATACTGTATGTGTTTTAGGCTACATTTTAGAATGTATTTCATCATGCATCAGTTAACCATTGTATTTTTTGTGGTTAGGGCATTTGTTAGCTGTCTTTCTTTTGGGGGGGGTTGACAGAATTTGATGTGAAAGTAATTATTTGTTCAATAGATTTGTATTCTGTAGTACCTCTGCAAGTATTCAAAAAAGTGAGGTTGAATTTGTATTCACAACCAATCCATTTGCTGAGAACAGATATACAGCAACAGTCAAAAGTTTGGACACCTACTTATTCAATGGTTTTTCTTTATTTTTACTATTTTCTACATTGTAGAATGATAGTGAAGACATCAAAACTACGAAATAACACATATGGAATCATGTGTAACCAAAAAAAGTGTTAATCAAATCAAAATATATTTTACATTCTTCAAAGTAGCCACTCTTTGCCTTGATGACAGCTTTGCACACTCTTGGCATTCTCTCAACCAGCTTCACCTGGAATGCTTTTCAAACGGTCTTGAAGAAGTTCCCACATATGCTGAGCACTGCTTTTCCTTCCCTCTGCTGGCCAACTCATCCCAAACTGTTTCAATTGGGTTGAGGTCCGTTGATTGTGGAGGCCAGGTCATCTGATGCAGCACTCCATCACTCTCCATCTTGGTCAAATAGCCCTTACACAACCTAGAGGTGTGTTAGGTCATTGTCCTGTTGAAAAACAAATGATAGTCCCACTAAGCGCAAACCAGATGGGATGGTGTATCGCTGCAGAATGCTGTTGTAGCCATGCTGGTCAAGTGGGCCTTGAATTCTAAATAAATCACAGTGTCACCAGCAAAGCACCATCACACCACCTCCATGCTTCACAGTGGGAACCACACATGTGGAGATCATCTGTTCACCTACTCTGCGT